>NC_048221.1:126445187-126527477 GCF_002007445.2 Ailuropoda melanoleuca
TAGGAGCTGGGAATGCCACCATCACCAGATCCAAGATGCCGCTGTCACCAGATCTGTCTAGTTTTTCAACTCCCCTCCTCTCACCCAATAGTCACAGAAGCAAAGCATTACCTAGGGCCTGGGACGACCAACCAGGACGGCTGTCCAGCCGCTCAGTGGTGCCACTACATGTGCACCAACAGCCCACCAGCTCCCAAGGCCAGAAACCCAACTGCCCCTGCTGGCTGTCCCCAGGGCTGCTTGGTGGCAGCAGGCTGGATACCCAATGGACGTTTCTTCCACTTTGGCAGTTGATCCAGACCCAGCCTGGTGCCTTCTCCTACTTCTTGCTGACAACCATGGCTACCCGCAATTCAGAATCCTAGAGCTGCAGAATCCTAGAGCTCTCAATGCCAGCGCTCTGGGAATGCAGGGCCATCCCCAACCCTGCTGTGTCTGAGTCCAAAGCGAACCTGGACATGGACATCTGCTGCTCTCATCTCTGCTGCAGAAGGAAGCAGGAGTTCAGGCCACAAGCTGGCCCCAGGGAGAGGCCATGAGGCACCTGGTCAGAGGGCACCAGGGTGTGGTGTCTAAGAACAAAGCAGTCCTGGGGCTGCTGGGGCCTGGGCTTGCCCAGCACCAGGCCCTACGTGCTACGCGGAGGTGACTTTGGCCCGCGGACTTCTAAAGCTTCACGTTAGGCTGGGCCAGCTGAGCCCTACGTGTCCTGAATTCCAGTGCCCGGACTCCCTCCCTCCAACCTTCATCCCAGGCCCATCCTCCTGCCCCTTGAGCAACAGTAAGTGGGTGTTGGCGACTCCATCTCCAGGCTCCCCTGCTTCTGCAGGCAGAGTCCGGGCTGCTGGGTGGGTGTTCAAGCAATCTCACCCATTCTTTTCATCAGATTTCTGCCCTCACAAGTAGGCCACATTTCCCCCAATTCTTCTGGCTACCTGGTCTTTATAATCTAGGTTCGAAAATCCTGAATCAAAATTTAAAGCCAGACCTTTATAAATTTGATCCAAGGAAATAATCAAATCACTATGCAAAGATACAGATGCAAAAATATTTGTTGAGTTTTTATTTGCAGGAGTGAAATTTAAAAATATGCTAAATGCCTACCATTAGGGCACTGGGTAAGGAAATTATGTAGATTATTATATCCAGATGATATGAAGAGTTTAAAAATGCTATAGATTTGTATTTACTGACATAAAAATGTATGTTAAATATCATAAAGTCAAAAGAATGCATTGCTAAGCCTTACACAGTGTGATCCCATGTACGTGTGCGTGTGTGCATGTATGCACGAATGCGTGTACACTTTACGTACGTGCTTAGAAAGAAAGTCTGGAAAAGGACACTAAAATGGTTGTTTCTTGGGATTATGACTGTAGGTAATTTCTATAATTTTAGGTGCTATCTTTTAAAATATTTTTACAATGAACAAATAGCCTTTTACTGACATTGACTAATACTAATTTAATAACAAGAAAAGTCAAATTACCGAAGAAGTATTATAGTTTTTGAGGAGCTTAAAGGTCCCCTAGCTGCTGGCCGCCCCCAGAAGAGTCACCACAATGCTCATAGATTGATTCCAGGAAGATTGGCCGGTAGCTTTGCTAGGTTCTAATCCCCATCTGTGTAAGAATCTCCCTAACCATCAGTGAAGAGGACCAGCTCTATACTTCCTCACTGCCGCTGGAAAAACAGTGTTAGAGAAATAGCTGTCAGTGTCCACGTCGGATGCCTTTCTTATGTGCAGGCAAGCTGAGCAGAGACTTACCTTTCGATGTCCGTCTCTGGCGAGCTCGGGATTCGTCCCCAGGATGCAAAAACCTCGATGGCCACCAACACTTAGCACAGCGTGAGCATCACCAGGAGGCCAGACAGTCTAGAAAGAGAAGGAAAAGGGTGGCGGTGGGGTGGGAAAGGGTATCCTCTTTTGCAGGAGATCTCTTTGGAATTCCAGTATCCTAGACAGTCCCCACTCTAAGTGGACGCTTGTTGCCGTGTTGAATTTCTGAGTGTGGACCCTCTCACACAGGGTGTGCCCAAATGCTGCCATGGTATTTCCAGACAAGGGGGGCCAAGTGGGCAGCAGAGAACCTCAAGGGGCAGACCCTAGATGTCCCTCCCCCGCCCCCCAAACACACAAAGCCCTAATCCCCCCAGCACAGCCACTAGCAGTGGATAAGGGAGAATAATGGCATTGCCTTCCATCCGATTCAAACCGAGAGACTCCGAAGACGGGGAAAAATACGAAATTTAGGTCTTTAATCTAATGCTGAAAAGAGAACAGGACACAAACTCTAGAATTACAAAAACAAATCATTACTTCTTTTAGATAATGGGCAAGAAGACCTTGAGGAGGCAAAGGATGGATTCCCTGGAGAGAATTTGTTTTTTTCTTTTTTTTAAATATAGATTTAATACCTAGTAGAAAGAACCTATCTGTTATGGTGAGGCAGGGCTATTCCCAGTTCCCTCTTTCAAATGTAATATATGGGAAAGCCGTCTTCACGACAAGGAATGGCATCCTCCACTGCAAAAATGCACTGCTGTCATTACCTGGGAATCAATATATTTTTCTAAACTGAATATATCATTATCAATTGATTTTCCTGGTTCCTCTTAGCACTCCAGAGTCCTGGATAGCAGGGGAAAGCTTTAATGTGATATGAGGGATTTGGACAGGTAAATAAGTTATTGTAAACTAATTCCACCTTGCGACGAGCTTCTCTCCAACAATGCAACGGGTCTTTCTCAGAGCCTCTTTCAACCCAAGCTTTACCAGCTGCCACTGACAGAGACACACGCGAGCTATATCAAATAGCCATTTTCAAGCTGAAGGTGGCAAAAATATTATTTTTCCCAAGGAGTGAGCGTTCCCTTTACGATTAAGAAATAACCTCTGTGGGGAAGCGAAGGAAGCCAAGGTCACCATTTAATTTTGACACGGAGCCAAAGTCGTGAGTACGTTTCCTCTACCAAGCCGATGTGAAGCACGCGGATAAATCGATCGCTTTGGCCACAAAGTATCGACAGTACCAGTGATAATAAACGATTGATGTATTTCTGGGAAAGATTCTTTGGCAGATACGTGTTGGTGAAGGGAGAGGTCTGGGAGACAGCAGTCAGATCATTTTTAGATCCTTGAGAATTTTATTCATTCATTCATTCCATAAATATTTGTTGAGTGTCTGTTGTGCGTCAGGCAATGTTCTAGGCACTGGGGATACATAAGTGAACAAAACAGAAAGAAAAAAAATTCCTGCCCTACGGGAGCTCATCTTCTAGTGGAGGGAAACAATAAACAATAAGCTTAAGAAATAAGTACAAATTGTACGGTATATTAAAAGGTAGGCAGTGCTATGTATTAGAGAAGACAGAGCAGAAGATGAGCATCAGAGGACTGAGCTCACAGGAAGGGGATGAGGGAGTGGGCCGTGTGGGAACCTGGGGTTGGGTGTTGGGCAGAGAGAAGAGCCAGTGCAAACGTCCTGGGGGGCAGGGGAAGCATACCTGTCGTGTTTCTGGGCCAGCAAGGAGCCCACTGTGGCTGGACAGGGAGAGTATAGTAGGACACTCAGCTGGAGCTGTGAGTATCTAGTTCGTGTAGGGCCTTGCAGGTCACTGTAAAAACTACTAACTAACTGAGAGCCCAAGATCCTGGCCACCCAGCTTTAGAAGGAGCTCTCATTCTCTTGAGACAGACCTCTTGGGTGTATCAGCTTAATCTGCTTACCATCCCTTCCACCCAGATGGCTCAGTGCTCCAGGCTGCGCGAGACGAACAGGGAATGGGCCAGGCTGGGGCTTGGAGGGGCCATGGAGGGAGCTGAGCCACCAGGGTTGCCCAGCTTGTTCTGATGACAATGGGCTTGTCTTTCTTCCTCTGTGGTCCCCAGAGGCCACTTCTAGAGGAGGTAATTGAAACAAAGTCCTGAATAAAAATACACTGCACGCGAGGCCGAGTTCTTTGGGACTTTTCCCTAACATGCTTACAGAGAGATCCTGACTTGAGCTGACATGTTAGACATTACAGGTTGTGCTGGGTGTCTTGCCCAGGTCTGCCTTCCATGCTGTGTGCCCCCAAGGGGCTCACCTGATCTGCACAGAGTGCATCACTGGAGACCCTGCGACCCCTGGTCAGGGGCAGCCAGTGCAGACACCAGCAGGAGACTAGGAACTGAGGTGGGGTTGGGTATTTACTCCCCTACTTGCCTCCCTCCTTGCAGTGGCTTCACGGGCTGGCCGTGACCCTCCACTGCAGTTCACGGGTGCGGCTGGCATGTGGTGGGCCCCACAGAGCGTCCTCTCTGTGCCCCAGCTTCCAGCTGGAAACTGCCCCATCCCACTGTGGGCTGGGGAGAGCCCTGGTGTGATCTCTGCACCCCGTGCCTACATCTTAGGAATAGCCCTGTCCGACTCTCTCCCAACCACACATTTCAACATGCCGATTTCCTCTTAAGACCCTAGAAGGTACATTCTCAGGGGCGGTGGAGAGCAGGGCTTTGGAATCAGGGATCAGGCCGAATCCTAACACTGCCCCTTAGTTTTGTGACATGGACTAAAGTATTTCATGTCTATGAACCTTCCTTTCTCACTCTTGGAACTAGAGAAATGGATGCGTAATTAGCAGTGGCAGGATCACTGTCTCAGCATTTCCACCACACACTCCACCGCCCAGGGCCAGGAGCACTTCTTGGCTGACATCTTTGCCCACCCCAACCAGAAACTCCTCCCTCGAGGGGTTTCTACCTGTTCTCAGCTCCTATTTGGCATTAGTTGATGTCTCCGTGATTTTACTTATTTCCTCTTAAACTTCCATCCACTCAACCTCTATTCCTTGCAGTCAAATCCCGGGCATCCGGAGAACAGACGTTATCTTACTATTTGAATCTCTGGCCCACAGCACCCATCAAGAATGAACCCAGGAAACGACAGGGAGACAGGTATGGTTTTCTATCTCCAGGTGAGGCGAAGGCACCATCGGCGGGCTTGACTTTGACATCTGTGGTCAAACTGACCCTTTCTCTTCCACTCGTTTCATCATCAAACAGCAGCTTCCAGGGTCAAGAAGAATAAAATTAAAAAGCCAAGGGATGAGGGACTTTTTACTTTCATTTTAAAAATCCAGTGGGTAGTAAGGCAACACCTGTGGAAGGGGTCTTACCTCCTTCCCACCATGTCAAGGCACTTAAGAGATGCTAATTGAGTTTGACAGGGCATAAAGGCCAACATGAAATTCCCTCCAATGGGGTCTTTGGGTTAAATAACTGCTGAATGATGCAAGCTCTTTAAAATTTAACCTAAAGAAATGTTTGAGACCATTCTCATTCTGAGTCTATAAATAAAGATGGCTCCTGACATGAACCAAATTGATAGCCAAGAGAATTACAAATCAGGGCCCCAGGATTTTTTTTTTTTTTTTTTTTTTTTAGTTCCCTATAAAAGGTACCAATTTTTGGAGAGAAACCGCCCTGAAAAGAGGAGAAACCAATTAGAGAGTCTCCCATTTGATGCAGGATCAGAGACTAGCCCTGCCCGGGTCTTGACCAGGCTACCCAATTATTGCTCCAACACTTGGGCCACTCACCAGCCCTCAGCCAACTGGGAAGCAAGGATTCTTTCTTCCTCGGAAGGAAAAAGCAAAGCAGCTAGAGGTTGCACGCTGTGGAAGAAAACCAGCTCCCACACCCACCTTCCTATCAGCCCAGGCTCAGGCCCCTGTGGCACCCCCGGGGTACGGGGCTTGCGGGCCTGCTCTGAATGTATCCTGCAAGGGGAACTCATTCACCTTCTCTCAAGAAGAGGGAAAAAACAACCCACCCATTAATAACATCAACCACGGGTTCACCAAAGCCTCCAGGCATCTTGCCAACCCCAAAATAAACACTCTCCAAAGGTTTATCCGTCAGGTTGGCGACAGTTCATGGGCAGAGGGGTCCGGAAGGCACTGCTTTTAAAGAAGAGAATGGACGCGTAGAGATGGATGCGAGAACCCACCCAACACAATGCGGAGGTTTCCTCTTTCCATTAAGGAGCCAGAACCAGCCACTGATGAGATCCATTACTTACTCTCAATGCTAGGGATGCACCGCCTGGCCGGTTTCTGTGCCGGCAGGTATTCTTCAGAGAAAGAGAAGATCTTCAGATCTTCAGATCACGACGCCTGACTGAGCTGGAGCAACGAAATTTTCATAATGCTTGGAGTTGACAAAGCCTTGCTCATGCCCATTATCTGATTTACCTTTGCTGAGAAGTTTATATGAGTGGATTACAATTATTTTTCCTATTTTATAGATGGAAAATAAGAACGGCCCAAAGTTACACAGCAAATACGTAGGGGAGGGAATGGAAATTGGAACTCCAGATTTGCACCTTCCATCCCATGCTTTGTTCCAAATTCTTAAGCCGCCGTGTCCCTGAGGCCCTAATCGATGATGAGATTAGAGCTGTCCTGCGTTTGCTCTGCGGTCACCAGCCCTGGGCTGGATAAAAATACAGGTGTCAGTAGGTATCCTCATTCCAGCCTGGTCCTGGTAAGCCCAAACCAACCCTATGACCCAACTGGCCGCTGCCCCCCACCTCTTCACCTGCTTCTCCGCAGCCCCAGTGTGGTCAGGTTCCCAAGTGACACCCTCCCCCAACAGAGAAGCCACAGACTGGCCCCCATGCCTACCACGAAACCTCAGTCAGCACTAAGACAGTGCACTGGATTCTCCATTACTACCAACTCGGGCTTTCTCAACCTTTATTATCACTTCCCCCACCAAGAGAAAAATTCAATTCAATTCCATTGAAATTCTTTTTAACAAGTGACATTCAATTCTGAAGGGGTAAGATTTTGTAGGGGAGGGTGGAGCTGCTGAGGGGCATAGCCATTGCGGCATCGTGATTCTTGTACCCTCCTTCATTCCTGGAATCCACTTACACCCCCGCCCCACCCCTCGTATGCATTAACTTTCTCCAGACCTGCTGCTTCTGGACCCTTTCCTCAGGGCCCAGCACTGCCACCTCTTTTGCCTTAAACACCCCAGTTCCTCGTTCTCCCTCTTGCTCCCCGCCCCCAGCACTGTCCTTAACGGTGGGCAGTCACCTGTTCTCTGTAATTTCCACTACTGCCGCCAGGCCTCCCCCCACCAACAGCCCCCAAGTGGCCCTGCTGTCGCCACGGGGATTGTGCTCAACCTCAGAATAGTCACGGCATCGCTGCCCCAAATCCCTCCATGGCAGGGGCCCCAGGGAACCCAGGCAAACCCTGACTCTTTCCATGCCCTGCGCTGTCCACAGCGTCCACCGCCTGGGCTACCCGCCCTGCAGACACCCCCAGGTCTCCTTCTGTGACCACACACCTGCTTCCCTCCCTGGATCTCCTCCCACCAGCCTTTATCCCTTCTCCCACTGAGAACTTCTCTTCAGAGTACAGACACTCTTAAGGAAAACTGCTGGATAATGTCAAGTGCATGCTTGTCACCCAAGGAAGTCTCTTGATGGCCCATCCCCAGGTCCCTCTTGGCTGGTCTGGGCAAGGAGAATGGGCAGAGAAGGAAAATGGGGTGCCCACACACAGACTGATTCGATCCTAAATTATGCCATGATCATGCTCTGCCAGATATGAGGACTGAAACAGTGCAGGAAAAAAAAAGTTCAAATCAACCCCCTCCCCTACACACTCACCCCCTACACACCCCTCCCCTACACCCCCTCCATTGTCCTGTCACACAGCTGGCCCCTCAGCAATCGCATTAACTAGGACTCACGTAACTCGGCCCCACCACTCAGCGCCAGCACGCATACCCTCCTCCACCCCCAGTTAATCCACATGTGCTTATCACTGGAAGCGGACCTGGCACGACCTTTGCATTTTCGGAAGACCATAAGCTGAGGAGGGGGTGGAGGTGCCAGGGGAGCCTCCCGCAGCCTGACTCGCCCGTGGTGGCATTGAGGATGTCGGCAGAGTGCGTAGCGCCTGGCACGCAGTAGATGTTCAGTAAGGCTCTGCTGAAGGAAGGAAAATGCCTACCAGACTCAACTCATTTTCTACAATTTTGCTTCACACATCTGGAAGTTCACACCATGGTTTCATGACTGGAATACAAACCAGCTAAAAAAAAAAAAAATCAGACATTGCTTCCAGATTTCGCTCTTAGGAACAGGCCTGCATCCTCCCTTTAAATTGCAATAATTCCTTCCCAGATGTTGCTTCTCCTTCAGACCCACAAATTTCAGCTTTTCATGATGACGCGTCACATTTGCTTGGTGCTGTGGGCTCTCTGGAGTGCTCGTGCATCTTCTCTCCTTCATTAGACCGCCGCGCGGCCCCGGGAGAGGCGGGACGGGCGCTGACATCTCTAATTCACCGACAGGGAGGCCAGCTGCCGATGCCGCCAAGCTGGATTGCAGTGTGAATGGGGTCCCCTCTCCTTCCTGCGGCTGCGAAACCTGCAGTCCCCCCTTTTCCAGCACCCCCCAGGTCTCTATGTGGTGTGGGGCATCTGCAGAGGCTCACCCCCTGCCACGTTGGCCTCAGTGGTGCTGTGCACTTCAAACTCTGACTCAAGTGTGGGCAAGTCTCTTTCCTTGGTTCTCCCTGACCCTCCTGCCAGGCTGTACCATCTCAGTAAGACCTGTCTAGAATCTTGGAGTAAAACAGAACAATAGGCCTGTTGGTGGGTGGCAGCCGTGGACAGAAGAAGTCATATATGGCCAGATAGGCTGGCTTCCCAGCTGTCTCCAGGAGGGTCTACGGCCCTGGGCAGGTTTGTCCCAGCTCCACGGGGTGGCCTCCATCCTAGCATTAACCACAGAGGAACCTGCACTCAGGCAAGAGCCCACCTCAAGTCTGGACCACACAGGCAGAGCCCGAGAGAGTGGGGCTTCTCCCTTTCTTTGCACCTTCCCTGTTCCTGTTTCTTATGAGGCCTGCCTCCTTCCTGGTGACTGGCCCTGAGGCTGTTTGTTTTAGTTCTTTGGTGTGGAGGGAGACTTTGACCTGTACCTTAAGGCCTCAAGGAGCCAACCACATCAGAAAACACCCGAGTCCTCTATTTGCGCCACAGCCGTCCATGGCAGGGGGCAGGAGACAGTTGTGGGGACAGGAGAAACAGCCACCAAACCCGTTCGCTGGACCTGGAGCCTGCTAGTGCCCAGGGGTCCCGCAGCATCCCCTGCCCCCTGGACACCCCCTGCCCACAGCTTTAGAGAGAAGCGGTGGGCAAAAGTGTCTTCACAGAGTAAAACATGTTGGGCTTCTAAACTCAGTGTGCTTCTGGTCTGCTCAGGGAGACACAGAGAGATCTGACAAGCCCCTCTCCCAACTCGGAATCCCCATGGCCTGTGTGGCACGGTCAGAGCTGCCTTTTGGATTTACATCCTAGTCCCTGTCACAGGGGTTCAGGGCTGGCTCGGCCTGTGTGTGGTCAACAGCATGTAGGAAAGGCACTCAGCACAGCCTGTGGCACGGATAATGGGCAGTTGTAACCATTATATAGCCAGGCCTGCTAACCGAAGCACATAGGTGTCCCTAAGATACCTACAGTGCCACGGGGAGGGCTGGGAACCGCACGACATGGTGCTGTCTCTCCCAGCACGTCTCCACAGAAGCGAGTGCACGGGGACAAATGCATGGATGGGGATCTTCCCTAGGAGTCGGTGGAAGCGGTGGGCGAACCATGGGCACAGGAGCCCGGGGTCCATCTGACCCTGGTCAGCTGCCATTCCCCGCCCCCTCCAGCTATGTTCCTGAATGTCCTCTGAGCTTCAGCCACCGCCCCCCCCAAACTCCAGGCTTGAGGGATGATGCCACTAAGCCTCCTGACCCCTCGCTCCACCTGGGTTCTGAACCCAAGCCTACAGGGCCAGCATCTGAAAACACTGCCTCCTCGTCCACTAAAAAGCTGTTTTATTTGAGTAGATTTGAGGCTGTTTCTATACTCTCAGAGAGAAAAAAAAATTGTGAAAGAAAAGCCTTTGGAGATTACAGTACTTTTTACCCAGATATGATGAGCTATCCATTTAAAAATAAACCACAGACAGGCATGTTTCTCTGTACCCAGGCAGAAAGCAGTCATTACCAGGAATTTCTCTAAGTTCTCTGCTTTTCTTAGCCAATATAGAAACAGCCTAGGAACTGAAAATAGAATTAGGAGCTAATTCTGTTTTCCTGATCTCTACCAACGTGTGCAGGCAAGTGGCTTGATCGCACCATGGCTTCACGTTCCACCCAAAAAAGAAATAATAATAAAACATGGAGCTGTGGCTCACCAGTTTCAAGGCAGTGCTGCGATCTAAACCAGCTACGGAGGAGCCAGGCCAGAGCCCAGAGCAGTCGATACGAGTGCACGGAATCACTGAGTTGCAGCCTGGCACGGCTTGATGTCCAGATATAGGCAAGAAACCAACGACAAGCACAGGTGAGTGACAAGCTCAAGGTCACACAGCTGATCAGCAGGAGAGGGAGGATGGCAGTGCTGGCTTCCCAACCCCCCCCCCCACCTCTTTCTCCCCCTCATCTCTCTGCAGTTTAACTGGACCTGAAGATTCCAGGAAAGTCCCCTAGAAAGGTTAAACAACTTATCAAACCCGGTCTTCCTGCAGAAAGCACCCCCTGTCTTCTCTCTCCTCTCCAGGGAGCAGTAAATCAAATATTCCTTGATGCATTACTTTTCAAGCTCAAAGTTTCTAAATCCAAAGACATCTATAAATAATACATACTCATTTATATGTACATTTAAAAGATTAAAAAAAAGCTATAACAAAGATACCTGTAGATTCTTCTGAATACTAATGGCCTATTTAAGACACAGTGGGAGCAAATGGCTACTGAGCCCAGGTAACCACAGATTCGAACCTCCCTCCTCTCCCTCCATCTCCGGCTGCGCCCTGGAGCGGGGAGCCTCCATTCGGAGCACTCCATTCACTGCTTCTCTCCCACGGTCACATTTAGCCATCTGCTTCTTCTTTTATATGTGGGACTGTGTATTTTTTCCCTCTTCAGTTTTATATGAAACATTTAGCAATGAAGTAGCAAATAAAAATACTACATATCATCTAGAATTCATATAAAATTGTAGTTGGCTTGAATGCATCTAAAGGTTGATAAAAAGAAACACATAGATGCTTCTTAAAGGCTTATTTATATTTTATTACACATTACACACATCACGCTCCATTGAGAAAATTTAGAAGTTGATGTGGTTCACTCTGTCACAAGCTGGCATGGCGAAGATTACCGCGTCTAGAGAACATTCTTCCTTTGGAACACAATGCACTTGCTTGCCGTTACCCCAGCAGACGAAAAATGGCGCAAATAATCCGTCAGCACTCAGTCTTTGGAAAGAAGGGATTCCGTACTCCCCCCTCCCCCGCCCCCGGAGTGTGCACTCTTGGCCTCGGCTAGCTATCCCATCCTCCACCCTGCTGTCCTCAGTCCGACGTGAGGATGGGGCTGGAGCACCATCTCCTCTCAGCTGGACGCTCAGGTCAGCTAGAAGCCGGCAGAGTTGGCATCCGCCCCGTCACACACCCACATGCAGAAATACAGGATGTCACAAGGCTGCGGATGCTAAGGGCTAAGTTAACAAGACTCCCGGGACTGAGGGTGGTTGGAGGAGGGAGGGCTCCCGGCGGCAGGAAGGCTCTATGTCAGGGCGAACTCTAGGTCCTGGAGGATGAGAACCTGCAGGGTCAGCATGGAGACCATAAGGTTGATGGGTGCTTTGGGGATATCAATGCCCCCCACACCTCCAGCCTGCCCTCCCACAGGGAGAGGCAGGAGATGGAAAGTGTCAGCAAGTGCCCCCAGGCTGGGGAAGGGGCAGGGCACTGACAGCCTCTGTTACAGCAGGTAAGTGTAGGGGCTCTCTTCTGCACCCCAGTACGGCCGGGGATTGCACCCTCAGCCCCTGTTCTGTTGCCTGGTCTCTGCGACTCCCCTCCCCTTCTGCATAACAGAGAGACACACACTGCTGGCCACAGTAGGAGACCGTGAGTTGGCTCATCCCCACAGCACATGCCATGTCAAATGTGTTTGTAGCGGGATCATCTGCTATCTGTCCGCCGTGCGGAAACCATGTATGAAAAATAACATTGAGGAGCAAATTAAGTGATCTGTCTGCAAGCAGCCTGTTTAGATGAGGAAGGGCTGCTGTTGACAAATCTAGGAAAATTATACATAAATTATCTAAAAGCACACAGACACATGTTCAGAATGAGGACCCTGATTATGAGCATTTTAAATACAACCCGGATTAAATCATCTTGTCTCCCTTGAATGGAGGAATAATAATTAAGAGAAGAGGTGGGAGAAATCAATTATACCCATCACCTTCCCGACCAAAAAAAAAAAAAGAAAAAAAGTTAAGAATTTTCACTTTTCAGAATGAGGATGTCTTAACACACTGAGACGTCTGGGGTGTTGCCAAGAATCCTCTATAAAATGGGTTATGGGACAGAGGGGTCCAGAGAAGCCCCAGGGGGCCCTTAAAATGGGAAGAGGAAAGTAGGGAGGCCAGGGGTGCCTCTCCCTGAGGAGCAGGACCTGGATAAGGATTTAAGGTGATTGGTTTATTTGGGGAGTGATTTCAGAAAGCTAGGCAAGTCACACAGGTAAGTGAAGAAAGCCAAGACAGACTGCCATAAATGAGCAGGTCATGGGTGTAGGCACCCAGGCCAATCTCACTGGGGACCTCTGGGGGACAGAGAGGGGCATGTCTCAGAGGCACCCCTCACATCCTGGGGTGTGAGGTAGCTGGAGCATTTCCCCCCAACTCCCCTTTCTCCTAGGCTTAGAGCTGCTGCCAGAGAATGAGCCCCCCTGGCATTTTAGGTCTGCCCTAAGGGGTCAGCAAAGGCTCTGGGGGTGCAGGGTTGGGGAGGATCCTGGGAAAATGAAGTTCTAGCATGTGCAAACACACAATGTTGGAAACTTATAACCTCTGATTACTTGGATGGAATTCAATTTGCCACTTTCAAAAGTCTAACAAAAACAGACTACCCCCCCTCCCATGTAATCACTGAATAATATTATAATCATTTTGCATGGAAATTGCATTATTTCCCTGATGGAAGCATACGCTTTGCACCTCTCAGGGCTTCACCCGCTACATTACTTTTCAAAGTATGAAGTAGCAGGTTCCAATTATCTGAAAAAAATTTAAAACAGTAACAGCACAATACATAGTGTGATCCAGACGGAAAGAATACACATTCTCCAGGACAGGCACCTTGATTGGTGGCTGTAACTGTTAAACACATTTCAGGTAATATAGTGATAATGGACATTAATAGTAGCAATAGTGCTGAAGTGCTGGAATATAATCATTTCTGATTATATTACTATTTCCTTTTGTGGAGCACAGTGCATATTTCCAAACGACTCTATGCTCATTAAAAGACACAAAAGCCCAGTGGCGGGTTGGCAGAAAGGTGGCCGGAAGGGGCTTGCAGTTCCTGGTGCTTGGAAGGTGGGGAAAGATGGTGGTCAGGAGTTCCTGGAGGGCCCAGCAGCCCCAGCCCCAGCCTCGGTGATCCAGCTCCATCCGAGCCCTCTGCCTGCATTTGCAGACGTCGGCTGCTGAATGCCCGTACGTACAATGTAGTAAGCTGACAGGTTTTAAAGGAGAATTTGGTAAATTAAAAAATGTTTGTTTATGCCCCAATACATGACTATCTTTACCTTCACCTCCCATTATCCCTCAGAAGAAGGGGGTTGCCTTATCTTCAATATACCCACTATATTGATTAATAAATTCTTTATCAAGAAAGGGACATCTCACAGGGCACTCTCTCACGTAATTTAGCAAAAACAGAGGCAGTAATTATTCTTGGATTATGGCTTCATAATTTTAGCTTCTGGATATCGCTGGAAAGAAGACTGAAAGGTCACTTTAGAAAAGATACCCGACAGTGGCTAATTGCTGCAAGAGATGGTAAACGTTCGCCTGTGATGCAGATGGAAACAAACACAACGATGTCACAACTGATAGGAATTGGGACTGGCGGCTTGGGACAGAATGTTAAAGGAAGGTATAACCCCCAGATTCAGAAAGTGGCTTCTCCTGAACACTTGGATGGAAGTGAGAATCAGGAGCTCTGGAAAACTGTCAGAGGACTCAAAAAAGCTGCTCTAGTGGGGTGTCTGGCTGGCTCAGTCCGTAGGGCACATGACTCTTGAACTTAGGGTCGTGAGTTCAAGCCTGACGCTGGGCATGGAGCCTACTTAACAAATAAACAAACAAAGCTGCAGTAGTGATAAAAAGTACACTGGGAACAAAACAGTCGCTGCAGTTGAAACAGCGTGACAGGCTTGAACAAGGACTTGTGAAATCTATCAGTGGAAAAAGTCATATTTTAAAGTTAGCATGTTATAGATTTTGTCATTTTAAAAATGTGTAACTAAAGCAATTAATTATATATTTTAAGTAAATGGTAAGTTATCTATACTACCACAATATACTCTATGTCTGTGTATCATACTATAGACATGTACATCTATTTTCCAAAAAATTCATACATTCAGGCTGGCTAAAAAGGTTTTTTTCAGAGACCTTTTCTTTGGGACAGTGGGGAATATTTTATATTTGGGTGGAAAGTTAGTTTTTTTAGCACTGTCTCGGGGTGGTCACCATCTTCGCAAAGACCTAATTTAATCTACAAATCAAAGCCATCAGGGACACTAGACAATCTTCAGTTCAACAGTTCCTTCATTGTACGGATGTGAAATCTGAAGCCCAGAGAACTCTCTGTCCTACCAAGGAATCCTTAAATGAAGAAGTGGAACGTACAGGAAAATCTGGAAAATCTGAACACGGCTTCTCCCGTGGATACCCCATGTGCCAGTGGTTAGGCCTAAGGCTCTTCATCTGTCAAGTGGGGGTAATTTGGGGCTATCCTCAAAGAATCTACCTGTAGTGGGTTATTCTAGAGCATTGCGGTGTTTGCCTTCTCTTCAGGATGTTTTCCCTCTGGATCACAGACCAGTTTGCATTTCTGAAGGCCTGCGAGAACCCTACCACTGCCTTAAAAAAAAAAAAAATGAAGATGCGTTTATTGAAATGCCTACCTAAATATGAAAATGTATGTCCGCTCTTCTTTTCAAATGGGAGGAAACTGCTGAAAGGTGCCAGGCAGGAGTGGTCTTCTGGTCCCACCACTGCCTGTCACCCTCGGCTTCCCTGAGCCACAAAATCTCTTCTCCCCTCTGGCCTGGAGCAGTCCCTTCCACCTGCAATCCCTGGGATTCCACCATTCATGCCTGTCGGTGCCGGGATGGGGTTGCCCAATGGACCACCCATCCTGATACAAGGAAGGGCTGTTTTTACTAGAAGGTAGGAAAGCCGGATCTGTGCTGGCTCACGATGCAGCTTTGGGTGCTGAGACCCACTTTAAATCTTATGAGTCATGCAGATCCACTTTTCCCCCCAGCAAAGAGGGAGGAGGAAGGGTATGTGAGGATGGGGTGTCCTGATGGAGGAGTTACATGAGGTTCCTGGGGTCCACTGAAAGGTCCCAGGCAGCAAAGACCAAGTTTGAGTTCCCAGAAGCATGCTTCTCTCAAGTGTTTGTCTTTCGACGGGGCATTTCAGCCACAGAGTGCCTAAAAATTCACAGCTACACGAGAACTCCTAATCAGGAAGGATCAAGCTGGCTACCTCAGGGCCACACTCCTCAGAGCTGCGGCACGGGATTCCTGGAGCAGCTGCAGCAAATGCTGGAACATATGAATTATGAATCGAGACCCTGAGGTTGCTGAAGTCTGGTTCCAGAGCCCAGATTCCAAAGGGAGACGGGAAGAACCGCATCTCGTGCTTGTCTACGAGCCCTGTCTCAGTCAATCCTGGCTCCCCCACATCCTCGTCATATGACGTCGAGCCAGCCTCACTGACTCCTCTGCCTCGGTCTCCTCAGCTGTAAAATGTGGTAACTAGAGCACTTCCGCCATACGGTTGTTGGGAGATCAAAGGAAGTCATTCAATAAAGTACTCAGAAACATGCCTGACGCTTAGTAAATGTTCGTGATTTTTGTTTGATCTCACCTGCCACCAGAATGAGCTTCTTAAGACGCAAATCAGATTTGCTCTCATTTGGAATCCTTCAGTGGCCTCCCACTGAAAAGGTAAAATCCGAAATACTTGGCATGGTTTCTATGGCTCTGACCCTATTCTAGTGACTTCTGGCCTTACTGCCTGCGACGCCTCCACCCTGAGCTCCCAGAAGCTCCTGAGCATGCCCCGTGTTCTCCCATGCCTCCGAGCCTTTCCACAGGTGCTGTCTCCACCTGTCCTGTCTGTCCCTCATCTCTTGCTTGGCCAGCTCCACCATGCGTGCCGAAGTGCCCAGCCTCCAGGCTCCTGCAGTTACCATATGCACACATTTACTGAGGCGCCCTGTACTCTAGTCATATTTTGGACCAGGTATTTCTTTGTGGAAGGCGCTGTCCTGTGCCATGGAGGGTGGTTAGCAGCATGCCTGGCCTCTACCCACTAGATGCCAGTAGCATCCCTCTCTCCCTCGCCCCCAAGTTGTGACAATCAGGAATAACTCCAGACGTGGCCTACCATCCCCAAGGTAGAAGGGGACAGAATTACCCCTGGCTGATGACCGCTGCACTATAAGCCCCTGGGACACCTAGGCTGTAACTTACTCATTTCTATATCACTGGGGCCTGGTCCAGTAGTTGGCAAATAGTAAGTGCTCAATAAATGCCCACTGGAAAAGAAAGAAGGAAATAAAATGAATTTATGCTCATAACATAGTAAACCCCTGCCCCCCCACCCAGGAGATAAGCATGTGGGATCAAATAATGAATAAATGAACAAGACAGCGTTTGATAAGCCACTAAACACACAGTATGGGTGTTGAACAAACAAGAGCTTCTCATCATTTCAGTATCTTAAAGAAGAATGTCAACCCCCAATCGCCTCCTGGTTTCCCCACTATCTGTCCTATTCAGCTGCTCTGCGTCCCAGTGAAACTTCTTCAGAAGTGTGCCTGGGCTTTCTGTCTGCTTCCTTACCTGCCATTCCCTCCTGAGCCCATCACTCCATCTCCAGTTCTCTTGCTAAGGGCACCAACCCATCTCCCTATTGCTAAATCCAGTGGAATGTTTCCACTCTCCAACTCGTTGGCTCTCTCAGAAGCCTTCAACACTGATGACCACTCCAGGGAGGCAGGGTTGATAGTTTGATATTTAGTAACTGCTGGGGCATGGGTACCAACCCATCACAGCACATGCGCTGACCAGTCAGAATGGCCACGGAGTATCTGTGGCCACGTCCACTGTGCTGTGTGTATAGGCTTAATAGAAAAGCCTTGCTTGAAGCACTCTTCTCCTTGAGCTCCCGAGCCACAGCAGTCTCCCATTTCCTCCCTCCCTCTGGCTATTAAGTATCCAAGTTCCCTGAAGATTTTTCCTAGGCTCCCTTCTTTTTACTCTGTTCTCTTCACCCAGATGATCTAAGCCATGCTCAAGGGTTCAGGTACCCTCTCATACTGACGAATCCTCAAAGCATGTGACTTGCAGTCCCCACCTTTCCTCTGGGCTCCAGATCTGTACATCTCCCTTGCTTACCTGACACCTCTAATTGGATGTCTCAAAGGCAACCCAACCTATCATGCTTCTTCCTCTGACCAAAACAAAATATAAGCCAAGCACAACAAAAAACCAGGGGACTTCCCCAGTGCTGCGGATCTCAGTAGACAGCACCTCTACCCATCTCATTGTACGAACTTGACACCTAGCCACTCCGCAGGCTCTCTCCCTCCCTATGCACCCTTCAGCACTCCTTCTGAAAGATCTTTTATCTCCATCTACTTCTCTTCTCCTCCATTACCACTTTCCTCTCTTGCAACAGGCCTTCTACTTGGTCTCCCTGAATCGTCACTTGTTCTTCTCTGATCTGTTCTCGTGTTGCAGCCAGAGAGATTTTTCTCAAAATGCAAATCTGGTTCTTTTTCTCCTCATGCTTTAAGCCTTCCTCATTAGTCTCAGATAGACTGGAGCTCCAGCATGGCCCCAAGCCTGGGCATGGACTGGTTACTGCCTCATCTTACCCCTCCTCTCTGTTCTCCTCTACACACCACCACACTGGCCTTCTTTAGGTTTCTGGAATGTTCCATACTCCTGCCATAGGGCCTTTCTATGTGCTGTTTCCTCTCTCTCTTCACCTGGTTATGCTAATTCAAAGCCTAAATCAAGCATCAAGCCTTCCTTGACCTGAGACTCTATCACGTCTCTGGTTTGTGGAGCTATGAGAATATATCTTTCCTTCAAGCACCAGTGTTCATAATTTATGTTTGTGATTATACGATTTATTTCTGTCTTCTTAGCCTAGAGCGTAAGTCCCAACAGGTAGAGACTATATCCATTTTTGTTTACCTCTCTGTTTCTAGTCCAGAGGTCAGCAAACAACGATCTTTGGGCCAAATCCAACCCCTTACCTATTTTTGTCAATAAAGTTTTATTGGAACAAAGCTACACCCATGCATTTATGTATTGTTTATGGTTGCTTTCACCCTACAAGAGTTGGGTAGCTGCAACAAAGACAATATGGCTCTCAAAGCCTAAAATATTTACTGCACAGAAAACGTCTGCCAGCCCCTGCTCTAGTCAGAACACCAGCACCTAGCAGAAAGCAGACATTCAATACAAATTTGTTAAATGAATGAGTAAACAGGCAAGCTGAAAAAATGAGCTTCTGATATATGCCTTGGTGTCTGCTGTGTGTCTCAAATAAGTCCTCTCTATGGCAATGCTGGCCACCGGCAGACTTGCATTGGAGCCCGAGGGGGCTGGTATTAACGTGCGGACTCTCATTCTCTTCTTTAGGAGCAGATTCCTTAAAGTTTCTTTGGATTCCCTGCCAACAGGTCATTCCAGGCAAGGAGGGGGCCCTTTACCTGATTACAGGGTGTTTGCTCTCGGTGCTTCAAAGCCTGAGAAACTCATTGGCTATCCCACACCAGCCAGACCCTGTCACAATCCTATGACAGCCCTAAAGGAGGAATGGGAATTCCAGAGCCACGCCCAACCTCAGGGACACTGGAGGGACTGCATGGGTCCAAAGAAGCCTCAAACACCCTGTGGGGACAGAGCCCAGAACCACACCAAAACCCCTAATGGGACAAAACCAAAGCACAGAACCAAAAGAGAGAACTAATAACTCCTGGCTCTCTCTTCCTAGCCCAGACCTCCAGGACTCTGCAGCTCCAGGCTACCTCCACACACAGGAAAAAAGTGCCTTAATCACTCCGGCCCCCAAAGACCTGGCTATTCCTTGTTCAGAGCCCATTTTGAGTTCAGCCATTTTGGTCACACATTATCCTGTAGTGGTCTCTGTGTTTGCACGAGGGTTCCTGCCTTGATACCCTGCACTATCTCCGAGCGGGGCCTGCTTTATGTTTCTCTTCCTGTCACCACCCCTTCCGGCTCCAACCCCTGGATCAGGAAGGCACAGAGTAAGGCACACAGGAGGGTCTCAGCAAACACTTAGGAAAGGCAAACTGGCTCCAAACCACACTGCCTCTGACACCTGAGAGGCTGATTGCAGCCACCCAGCTCCCTTCTGCCTGGGCCTGCATCTTCTATGGCATGCCTGACCTGGAGTGACCCTGCCTCCCCCCCCGCCCCCCCCAGCACAGTCCCAGCTGGGCCCTCTCAGCACATTTCAAACCAGCCTGGGGGCATCCCCCCATCCAGTCCTGTAGGCTTATTGTCAGGGATCTTCTGGAGCTGCCATCCCGGTAAAATTCCAAAGCCCAAAGTAGCCATTTTTTTTTTTTTTTGATGGGGGAAGACTCCAGAATTTTAATACTCATAGATAAGTTGTAGCAAATTCCCCAAGCAGTGATAAAGCTGGATTCAGGCTGAAGCTTTAAATGTGGCAGAAACAAAAAAATGCAATGTGAGCATTTACACCAAAGCGCAAATAGCCAGAAACCTGCAGAGTTGGTGCGGGAGAATGTTTCCGGCTCTTCACTCATGGGTGCTAGACGCATGCATCACGTGGCTTTACTAGAGAAAGAGTTTCACATTTAGTTCTCAGATGTTTTGTGAAGATCCACAGAAAAGAGAATGAATACTCCCGAGCAAAGCTCAAAGCACCGCTCCAAATATTCTAGAACATCCTATTCTATCTGCATCTTCCCAGGTCCCTGGCACGGCTCTATGAACACTTGGGCACTAAAGGGACCCCACTGGGGGTCTGTGGAGGCAGCCACGGCCCCCACTGCATCAAGGGCTCAGCCTCCAAAGTCTCCTCTGCCTTGGCTTCTCCATTTACAAACATGGAGAGGATGTTGGCTCCTGTCGTCCATCAAACAGGAATCTGCTCAGAAAAGGAATCCTTTGAAACAGGCGTGGTGGCTCAATGAGTCTGCTAGGGCTGTCATAACGAAATACCACAGAATGGGGGGCTTAAACAACAGAAATTCACTGTCTCACGGTTCTGGAGGCTGGAGGTCCAGAATCAAGGTACGGGCAGCTCTGGTTTCCCTGGGGGCCTCTTGCCTTGGCTTACATGGCTGCCTTCTCACTGTGTCCTCACACAGTATTTCCTTTATCCACATTCCTGGTGTGTCTCCGTAGGTCTAAATTTCCTCTTTTTATAAGGACATCACATGACCTTACTTAACCTCAATTACTCCCTTAAATGTCTATCTCCGAATACTGTCACATTCTGAGGTACTAGGGGTTAGGGCTTCAACATATCAGTTTTGTGGGGGTACAAATTCAGTGTATAACAGTCCTAGCAGAATTAAGGAAAGTGGGAGGCCCCGTTCTGTTGATACTTCACTAATGGCACACTTGTCTGCCCTCAGAGGAAGTTTTTGAGCAGAAAGGCGAATCAAATTCATAACAGAAATATCTCCTGCTAACTGGATTTCCATTTATTTATTTGTTTTTTACAAAGACCTCACTAAAAACAGACAAATTAAGGATGACGATAGCAGTAACAGTAACGGCAGACCAACCAACCACTAACCGTACCAAGCAAAGCCACAAACACATTTAACTTAAAATAGCTTGAAGTTGACAAGAATGTAACTCTGAACTATAACATTTGTAAAACATATTAGTTAACGTTTCTAGAGAGCATTGTAGGTCAGTCACAAGAGACCATGGATTATCTACAAATGGCCCAATTTCACAGGTGAACCAAAACTTGTTCACCAATTATTTAAGAGACAAAAATTAGACAACACTTCTATCAAAAGGAGCCAGACCCAAGAAGAGAGAAGAGGCTGGTCTGGAAGCACCAGAGGGGGGTCTTATTTCACTCACAGTAAACTTGTCTCCAGAGACTATAAACCTATCGAACACAGGGTGTGGACGTGAGGAAAAAATAAATGTGCCCCCACCTCCCGTTTCTACAAGGGGTCTCAGCATAAAATCCTTAGCTCCCTGACAGCGGGAGTATCCGTGGGGTGCTGTGCAGGGCACTGAGTGGGGGGTGGCTGGCTGTTCATCCGCCTTCTACACCAGGCCCTGGGCATGGCGTCTGGCAGGCAGTGAGCACCTGGAAATACTTGCTGTGTGGAATTAAAAAAAAAAACATTCATGGGGTACCTGGGTGGCTCAGTCATTAAGCATCTGCCTTCGGCTCAGGGCGTGATCCCAGAGTCCTGGGATCGAGCTCCATATTGGGCTCCCTGCTCAACGGGGAGCCTGCTTCTCCCTCTCCCACTCCCCCTGCTTGTGTTCCCTCTCTCGCTGGCTGTCTCTCTCTGTCAAATAAATTAAAAAACATTCATTGCAGAAGACACCTGGGCAAGGGGAAGACTGCCGAAAAATGCAGGAATGTAGGGCTTGGAGCTGAGCAGTCTACCAATCATGAGTGGCTGTGCACATGAAATCAATCATTATTCAGTTTTCCGATGTGATTATAAAAGGAAGCGGAATAAAGCGGAATAAATAACTGCTTTAAAATGTGTAACCTGGGTCTTTTCAAAAACGAACTCCAGATTTTTTAAGGAGTATATAACAAAGTTATAGAAGACATCAAGACTAGGCATCCTATAGACCAATTTAAAACCTGGGGTGGGGGTGGGGTAAATAAAATCCAGCCAATGAAGGATAAAAGTAAACCTATTTTTAAACAATTACTCTGTGAAATAAAGAATAAACATACTAGCTTGTTCTTTTACTGAGCTCACCCTACGGTATGATTCAGGGAGTCTCTGTCACCAGGTGGGTGGGACAGGAGGCAGGGGGAGGCAGGAAGCGGCCGACACAGGAGGCTAAGAAGAAATGTTACAGCCTGAGCATAAAGGGCTTGGGCGTGAGGTTAAAGATTTTGTATTTTCTCCTCCAGAAGGGGGGAGACAACAGAAGTTTCATAGAAATAAGTGACTACATCAAATGTCAATTTTTCAGAAGATGACTCACTGATGAAAAGCCCCTAATGAAAACAGTAGCCATCAGTTGAAACAAATACAAAACAATTAGGCATTGCACATGATCTTCAAAGCAGGCATGTTCTCTTGATTTGCTGTCTTCAATGACCAGTGGATAGTGAGTGAGCCATTGGTCTCATGGTTAGGGCTGCTGCCCTGATTTCAAACACTATAAATTCTCAAACGCTGTTCTAAAACATCTTCCTTTTTAAAGAGTAAATGCAGGTCCAGTAAAAAATGCTGCAGTTTGCCAGTCGTTAAGAGTAAACCTGAATTTTCTTCATCAAGGGGGGAAAAAACCCCTAAAATACCAAGTCCCTCTCATTTTATGATCTTGCTTTTTCTAAATATTCATATAAGCTGACCTTTTCAAGGCATTGCCTGGAACTGCAAACATGCTCTTAATAAATTGTGTTTCTCTGGCTTAATTGAAACAGTGTCTTTGCCACGAGTCAGAGGCACTGGCTTTCATTTCTCAGCGTGCCTGGAGAAGCAGAGTCAGTGAGGCATCACGGGGCTACTGGGACCTGGCAGGGGCTCTGGTTCCAGGGGAAAGGCCTACTGCACACTCCCAGCAAGGCTTGTGAGTGTGTGTGTGCACGTACATGTGTGTACAAGACCCTTCTCCCGCATTTCCCATCTTTGAATTCTCCAAAGTGCTTTCCTGGGATGGTAACCAGGGACCAGGGGCACCTTTGGCAGCCTGGTGAAGCCTGTGGACACCTTTCCGGAATAATGTGTTTGAATGCATAAAATAAAGCACATAGGATGATAAAGGAGACCAACTCCATTTAAGTATAGTTTTCAAAATACTAAAAACCAAAATGTTAATATAGTAGTAAATGTCCTTCCTCATTAGTGCACTAAATAATAAACTCTAGCATCATGTTTAAAACTGCCATAATTTCAGAGCGGTGACGAGTGCAAATGATATTTTGAGGCATGTGCAACAAGGATGAAAATGTCTGTGATCCTACTTGGACAAAATCACGGGTCCTGCTCATACTGCCGTGGTTAGTTGCCTACATTCATAAATGGAAGAAAATGCTAACTTTCATTGGAAAGAAAAGACACATCCCCCCCCTTCATATTCACAGACTTCTTGTGCTAGACCAAGTACAGAAAAGAATTAACCCAATAAATGTGCCATGTAATGCTCTAAGGTGGGGATGCTGTTGCTCAACTCTATTTAATCACAAAGCACTTCTCTTAAAGTTTTGGGAACACTGCGGCTATGGCGCTGTTGTGAAGATGTAACGAGAAGTCCCTGCCTTTATTTTTGCATGTTTAAGAAAGAGGCCATAATGAAGAGATTAGGAGCCGGAGAATCTATCTAAGGCCTCGACAGACACCCTGTGGTCATTCGGGCCCCTATGACATGCTCCTTACAAGGACGCTTCTCAGAGTCTAGGGAGGAAAAGGGGCGGCATGCTTTGCCCAAGGTGAAGCACTGTTCCAACCAGAAGGACTGCCGCTTGGGAATGCCATTATTCTGCGTTTTCAGGTGTGGCCAGTGTGGGCTGGAATCCTGGTTCTTCCATTACTGGCTGTGGGACTTTAAGGTCATGTTTCTTTCCTGTGTCCATTTCCTTACTGGCAAATGGGCATCTCTCTCTTTCTCTCTTAGTTTCAGAGGTAGAGTTCAGTGATTCATCAGTTGCATATAACACCCAGTGCTCATTACAAGTGTCCTCCTTAATGCCCATCACCCAGTGACCCCATCTCCCGGCCATCTCTTTTTCATAGAGTTTTGTAAGGAGAAGATGAGATAATACGACACGTCAATGTTTAGAACATCCTGGCCCGAAGTAAGCATTCCATAAATGCTAGCCATTTTTATTATTTATTGTGGTCCCATCTCAGGCCAAGACGATGTCTTGGTTACTACACTAATGTTTCCTCTTTCATTCTCCAAGTGTCTGAAATGAAGCAAAGGCCTAGAAATAGGGGGTGGGTTCTTTTCCAGAGTCCTTATACGGCAGGGAGGAAAATGCTATACCTTACAGGTTTTTTTCCAGTAGTATTTCTGAAAAGTCTCAATATGGGAGACACACTATAAGCCAACAAAATTCTGAAGTTTCAGAGAAATCCTACCTTTGGGCCCTATGCTGGCCACTGCTGCATTTTCTGTCACCTTATACAGCATAAGTAGTTCTGGGGGCCAAAGACACAGCAAGAAGCACATGAGGATTAAGTCATGTTTGGGTTATGTTAACCAGCTGATAATGGTGGGGGTGAGGGAGTGTTTACCACACAGTTTCCAGAGATGCTGGACCCTCATGTCAGTAAGAGAACATTGTAGGCTTAGATAAGAAACACTTCAGAAATTTTACTTTTAGTTATTTTTTGTGAAACACACACTTCATAGAAGGAGACAACAGAGTTCTTGTTCTTTAGAAGTTTACAATCTCTCAGGGGAGACAAACCCAGACATGGAAAGACATAAAAATTCACAAAGAAACCACAGTCCCAGTACAAATGGGGTGGTTACACAGAAGCACAGCACTAGGGCTCTGGGGTGGGGGATTCTGTCTTCTTACTGTCTACTGAACACAGCCTCCTTGATCTCAAGTTCTACCCACGTGGAGACGGAAAGAAGAATCCTCCGAAAGGAAGTCAGTAAGTATCTCAGGCTTGAGAGATATGTTTTGTTTTATTTTATCCTGGGACCTTTGTAAATGTGTTTGTATCATTTTTATAGTTAATAATATTAATGTAGCACACCTTGGCAAATAAGAACAAAGGGGGTCGCTCCTTTCCATGAGGGCTGTGACAAGACTTACTCTCTCCCAACTTGAGAGTAAAAATATTGAGGACACGAAAGGTGGTGATAGCGGGAGTAAAGCAAGCCGTCGCCCTCCAGGTGCCATTCCCAGAACTATTTAATTCTTTTGAACCCCAAAGCGCAAAGAGGGGCCGTAAGACTGCCTTGGGAAAAGGGGGTGGGTGCAGGAGGCTGCTGACTTGGCTGAGAACTTGCAAGGCACATGCAAGGTTACCCAGACCCTGGGACACAGGTGCAGCCCTGATGTGAAGAAGAAGTGTGCAAAGGGCAGTAAATGTTTGCCGAGGGAATGAACACAGAGAGGCAGGGTGCCTCAAGGGGAGCTAGACAGGTCTTCGGGGAAGGCCAGGACAAGAAAGATGGCAAGAACACAGGCTTACTGAACTCTGTGTCCCAGCTCAGCTCAAAGCCTTTATGTGTGTTAACCCAGTGAACTTTACGGGACAGAGCACTGGAACTCTCCTCATGTCAATGGGGAAACTGAGGCACAGAGATGTTAAGCCATTAGCTAAAGCCCACCCAGTCAGTTGGCTGTGGAGTCAGGATTCAAACGCACTTGTCTGCCTTCAAAGACAAAAAAACTTACTTAATTTATGCTAAGTGAAAGAATCCAGTCCCTAAAGACCACATATTATATGATTTCATTTGTTTGGTATGTCCATAATAAGGAAATCTGCAGAGACAGGAGGCAGACTTGTGGTTGCCAGGGGTCGGGGGAAGAAGGGAATTGGAGATGAGTGCTAATGGGTGTGGGTTTGTTTTCGGGGTAATGAAAATATTGACCATGGTGATGGCTGCATGTATGTGTGACTATATTAAAAACCATTGAATCAAATGGGCAAATTGTATGGAAGGTAAATTATATCTTAATAAAGCCATTACTTTTCCTTTTTTTTTTTTTCACTTAGTTACAATTAATTTCGTGAGAAGCAAACCAGAGAATATACAACTCTGCTTTCTTTGGGGGCCTAGGGAGAGAAGTCAACTTGGCTTCAAAAGGAGCCAGATGAAAAAAATGGGAGGAATGTGAGTTTTCTTTACAGTCTTCCAGTATCGAAGCTGCAACTGAATCCTCAGGCCTGGGGCTGGGCAGCCCCTCCTGTTCTGCAGGGAAGGGGAGCCCAAGGGTCCATGGCACAGGGGACCTCGGCCTCCGCTCTGTCCTCACAGCATAGCCGCTGGACAGCACTGTCAGGTTATTAAATATGAATTAAGAAAACGTAAGATCTGCCTGCCGAAATCTAAGCTACGGAAAAACAACACTGACCCTTCACATGATCCTGCAGAGCGGGGAAACCATCTCCGCCCAGTGGCACGTCTTGCCCAAGCCGAGTAGCCAGCGTGACCCGGGAAATCTTGGGAGAGTCCTGTTCTGTCTCACGGAGAAGCCAGACGGAAGCCGGACAACAAGGCTGGCGCCTGATTCATGATTAACTCGTTTGTGTTCTCCCCACTTGTGTTCTGAATTGTGGAATTGTTTTCCCTGGTATTTGTCACATTGAGGACATGAGCCTTTTAATTGGCGAGCGAGCAGACACACAGCTTGAGATGTCAAAGGACTGTCTTTGTTGAGAAGCATCTCCGTGATGCAGGAGCCTGCAAGTGAATGGCTGTGTCTCTGAGTCAGTGGTGAGCCTGCCTTGAGCACAGAACCGAACCAGCCAAGAGAACGGAAGACTTAGTGCATACAGCACTTTGCCCACACAGCCCCCAGGGGGCTGAATTCTGCATTAGATTGGGCCCTGTGGGGTTCCACAAAGTTTGACCCTCTACGCCCCCAGTCCCATCCAAGCCTTTCCAAGGCACCAGGTGTGTGGGCCTGTCTGAAAGGTGAGATATGGTGCTGTCAGGTTGGTGGTCCCAACTAACTGCCTCCTTGAATTCACACTCTTTGCCCTGTGACCCTGAGCATGACCATGTGACTTGGTTTAGAAAAGTACAGGTACCTTTCTACTTCCTCTCTCACTTCTCAGCAACGACTGCAAGAACATGCTGGCCAGACTTGCTGGAGGATGAGAGGCAAGCCCATCCAGCCAGGGATTTGTGAGCTGAGCCCAAGTCTGAGAGAGCCCAGCCAAGATAACAGAGTCACCTAAGTGACCTGTAGGTGCCCAGACAGGCACACATGAACCCAGCTAAGACAGAGGAACCAGCCAACCTACAGACCAGATGAGCAATACGAGATGTTCATCGTGTTTTGTTTTGTTTTGTTTTGTTTTGTTTTGTTTTGAGAGAGGGAGAGAGCTTGTGTGCATGAACCGGGGTGGGCAAGGGCAGGTGGAGAGGGAGAGAGAGAGAATCTTAAGCAGGCCCCATGCTCAGGGCAGAGCCAGAAACAGGGCTCGACCTCACGACCTTGAGATCATGACCTGAGCCAAAACCAAGAGTCAGAAGCTTAACTGACTGAGCCACCCAGGCGCCCCCAGATGTTGCCTTAAGTCACTGAATTTTGGGGTGGCTTTGTCACACAGACCTGTTGGGTCAATAGGTTACTGACATACCCAGCCAGCACATGGTAGACGGAGATAATCCACGGTAGATGGGGATCATCGATCCCAGACCCTAAAGGATTCAGAGTCTAGTTCCAGAGGCCCCTTTGGACATACAGATACATGGACCAGCTAACTGAAGATCTCTTGAAGGAAGAGAGCTTAGAGAACACATGTCATGGGGGCCAGCCAGGCCAGATAGGAGCTCATGGGGTAGGAAAGGCAGCAGAATATACAGAGCTTAGACTCTGGAACCAGGCAGCCTGGTTTCAAATCCTGCTTCTCCCACGTCCTGTGTCATCTTTGTGAACTTACTGCATGGAACCATAAACTGGCCTGATCAACCTCCATTCAGCCCTACTCCTGATGTGTTTTCCTGTATTTCAAAGTCAAGGAAACTATGGTGGCAGACTCCTCCGCACCTCCAGGGATCTAGATGTGCTTAAGTTTCTACCAAGAAGACGTGCTTGGATATGATCTGAGAGGCTAAGGAAAAGAGGTGGGGCCATATGGCTATCGATTCTGCAATTCTCCTGCCAAGCAGAGGTGAGGGGACCAGCCACTGGCTTTGTGGATGTGTTGGAAAGCAGAGTATCCACGTAGCAGATGTGATTCTGAAGCCAGCAGTTGCAGTGACCCCTCCTGGTCCCTGGATGGCAGCAAAGGTGGGTGCTCCTGAGGTCTGTAGTTGCCACAGTGGGGGTCCTGATTCCCAGCCTTTCCATCCGCGGAAGTACAACTCTGCAGTGTTGTGCCGGGAATCATTCCTGGAGGCTGAGTCAAGATCCTGCCTATCTAATGATTTTGGAAACTCCTAATCCCCTCTATTAATCTTTCCTTAAATAGCCAGAGAAGTGTCTGTTTTCTGGCTTCTAAACTGTCATGGATACACTTAATCTCTCTGGACCTCAGTTTCCTCGTCTGTAAAGGGATACTGATACTTTATGCCTCAAAGGGTTGTCACAAGAATTTGCTTAGATAATCCATTTAGGCAATTAGAGCCATGCCTGACATACGGAAAACATTTAAATTAGGTTTTGGAAAACTGCTGGTGTCAGGGCACCCAGAGTTGACAAATTATGGGGACTGCAAGACATCCAGTGACATTCTGATATGGGGACATTTTTCCGGGCTTCTCTCAAGTTTGGTGGATCTCCCAGGGATGAGGAGGTTGTTGTTACACTGATTGGGTCTGGATGTTTTCAAGGGCATGGGCATCACATCGTTTCACTCTTTGTGGCCTGGGTCACTTCTATGCATAAGTTGTCTTGTCAGTCACGTGGAGGGAAATTATAGGCATCTCAAGCCTCTGGTTTTATCCAGGTCCATAATCCCTGAGTCCACGTTCTTGGGACTGAACCTGCTTTGGAATTTAGAATATAAATGTGTTTCATGATACTCCCAGGAGGGTCTGCAACAACACCCCTGAATCAGACATAGTAGTATTTATACAGCAAAAGGTGTGAATATTTACATCTACTGGGAGAAATGAGGGCTCTAAAGGCCTCGTGTCAGTTTAGGTCAGTTTTTGCTGTCAAATGATTTCTTGTTTCCAGAGCTATCTCTATTTAAGTTTTGTGAATAAGGGATATGGGCCTTTGCATAAAGCCTATGACAATGACCTCGGTGCTAAGACTGATAGGGGTGGGGCATGGTCAGCCACGAAGGGCCAGCTGGGTCCAAGTCAAGGTAATCAGCAGTGTTCAGAAGACACAGTGGGCTGATGGATAACTTTTTATATTTGCAAGGGTGCTTAACCAAATGCATCAGAAGTGGGTACCCCCAAGCAAGGACTTTGGCAAAACTGTTTTCTCTCTTCAAACACTGAAGAGAATAGGAGGACAAGACACCAAAGGAAGACCTATCTGGAAGAGCAAAGGGCGGTGCCATGCTTCGGGAGGACAATGATGAACAGAACAGAGTCCAGGAGGAAGGTGCACACTCCGAACCAGCAGTCCCCAGTGTCCAAGAACCACTTGGGGGGCAGAAGTTCAATTCTGAGGTTTCTTTTACCTACAGCTCCAGGCCTCCCCAAGGAGCAATCTTGGGACCACGACTCCCACTCACCGCACCCCCTGCAGAGACTGCACCCAGGCCGTCTTTCTTGGCACCCCTCTAGGGCAGGATCCCTGTTCTACCCATCTGTTTCCCTCACCACAGGACTGACCACACAGGGCACTCAGGGCATGCCGTTCTAGCTCTGGGATTCTGTGCACACACCTGCAAGAAAGGTGCAAACGAACTTATCAAGCAAGAAAGCAAAGTCAATGTAGTCACCTCAGGTGCAAACTAGAGCACTGGGCTGGGGAGACTAGAGAAAATGGAATTTTTTAAATAAGGCAGCCATGGCAGCCTAGAGATGGTGTGCTCTGCACATGGTTAAAAGGGCTGCTGGACTAAGGAGAAGAGCCAGGAAGTGAAGGAGACAGTGCTTGCATGGTGATGAATGCTAGCAGAAAGTTCTGGATTTGGTCCATGGGGCGATGCAGCATTCACTCCAACACAGGCCCAGGACGGCAGGACGGCAAAGGCGAGTTGGGGTGTGGACGCGTTCTATGAAGTCAAACGCCAATGTTTCAGACTGACTTTGGTCACTAAGAACACTTGTCTGAACCCGCATCAGCTTTTAAAATCCTTCTGTGTTTATTTCCCCCTGATCTAAAATGATAAGATTTAAAGGATGGAACTGCTTGACCTGGAAGCAAAGGTGTTTCTCTGCATTAGGTAAACCTGTCAAAGAGAAGTTCCTTTGAAAAGTGCAGCAAATCCAGCCTGAAATCAAGGACCGCACATTGTTTACATATTTCAGCAGTACAAAGCCCTCGGTCTTGTCTAATTCCCTTCCTTCCCTTGCTTCTCCTTCGAAAATACATCCCCTGGCTCCAAAATGGTTTCCAAAGATGCATTAAAATAAAAAGAAAAGAAACAAGTAAAATAATGTCAGGAAACCAGGATAAAGATGGGAAAGATAAGATCAGACCAGGAATGAGAGAACAGTATAGTGAACGCTCAACAACGCTCTCGAGTTTCACTGGGTTTTTTTCTTAGCACAACCCTCAATATAGGCCCATGACCTGCCACCAAAGTGTTCTTCATCAAAAGCAATTCCACAGGGAACCAAATAGTAGAGATTGGTACATGGCACCTAATAGTCCAGCGTGACCTAGAGGAAGAACTTTTAGAGCAGCTACCCCTGAGGACTAGATGTGCGGGCTGTTCCCAGACCCGCTCTGTTAATACTGTTGCCCTTTACAAAGCTGTTGGTACCATGTGGGTTGCAGAGTCTGTTGTGATGTCAATTACAGTCCGATCCTGTGGACTGCAGCTGCTCTCTGCTGAGGTTAAGTGATTTGTCATAAGCTTTGCCTTCTGGGGCTGGGCTGACTCTGGACTACGGAAGGAATGACAGAGACACACTATCCCTCCACCCAGAGGTGGGTCAAGGTGATCTTCAGGAATCTCAGGTCTGACAGATCAGTGAACAGAATAGAAAACTGGCAAGGAGACCCAAGGACATATGGAAATTCGGCATATACAAAGGTGACATCTCAAACCTTTGGGGGAAAGATGCATGGCCTTTTGGAAAAACAAAACTAGCTGCATCTCACAGCATTCACCAGAATAAACTCCCCATGGATTCGATGATCTAAATGGACAATGAAATTATACATGTCCTAGAAAAAAATGGGTGAATTCCTTGATAACCTGGGGGATGAAAAAGTCTTTCTAATTTTAACTTAAAATCTAGAGATAATACAAGATTGATAAATTTGTCTATGTAAAAAAGTAAATACACAGCAAAATACATATAAGTCAAGTCAAAAGACAAATGACAACACTAAGAAAGGAAAAGAGTTGTAACTTCTATCAGAGACAAAGGTTTAATCTCCCTAGTATTAGAAAAAGCTCTTAAAATTGAGAAGAAAAAGACCAAGAGCAAGACAAAGAATGAACAAAAGATGTATACCGTTCACAGAAAGAGAAAGGATGACGGCCCTTAGACCTAAGAAAAAAATGCTCAGTCTTCCCCAACATAACATAAATATCAATTGCAACTAAGCTGAAAGAGTACCTCTTCCTCATGATATTGGCAAAATCCAAAAGTTTGTGGAGACCCACTTACCAGTGGGGGAATGCAGGGCAGCCTGGCCCCAAAGACGGGAACTTAGCAAGACCCGATGAAATTATGTATGTTTTTATCTATGACCCGTGAATTCCACTTGAAGACATACGTTCACATGTATGAAAAAACATGGGCTAGAGATCACTCATAGCAGCATGGTTGGCAAAGGAAAGGATCAGAAACAAGCCAATAGGCCACTGGCTGAATCCACTCCAGTGCCTCCGCTCGGTGAAAGGGAGCATCCCTGGCTCGAGAGAAGGGGGACAGCCTCGGTGGGCTCACGTGGAGACACGTTAGGGCTATGCTAAAAAGTGGACAAGGCAAGAGGAAGGAAAGCATAGGCACTTGGCTACTCTTGTCTAGGAAACAAGTGGAAATCAGAAAGAATATAAAATCTGCTTATTTTTACAAAAAGATACTGTGGAAGGAGAAATGAAAAGCTGAAAAAGTGGTGACCTGTGTAGGTGCCTGGGATGGAAAAGACACGTATGGAGTCAAGATTTAGATGAGGCTGCCATAATTATACACTTTTCATTTTCAAACCACGTAAATGTTTTTATTTTCCAAAACCCCCCACAAAAATTAAAAAGGACAGGTAAACCTTACGATTTAAAACAAATGTCCAGAAATAAACCTGTTTATCAACTTGATAACATAATCACACAAAGAATGACTTTGGAACACTGTACTCTGTACTTTCATAATGGGATATATTCTAAGGTCAAAAGAAATGCAAAGAAAAGCTTCACTCGGTAGTTTTACTTTAGTAATAATATTGGTGCTTTAAGTTTGAAACTGTTTTATGTGTTTATATATTATTATGGACATGGAGGTACATCTGTGTACATACATTTAATGTATGTCAATCAAATTTTCAGTTTGGGAAGAGAGATTCAAATATTAAAAAACAAACTAAAAAGTTAAGGAAAATACCCTGAATATTAAATTTGAATCAGAAATATCAATGTGAACACAACATTTAGTAAAGAAATATGTTTTCTGGTTCTATCCACTAAATGGTCCTAGAATGAGCATCCCTAGTGCCCAGATCTTGGTTTTAAATTCCCCACTAAAAAGAACCAGGATCCCTCAGGAAAATGGCTGAATCTAGGTCTAGAACAGTGAAAATACAAGGTCTATCTGGGACATACTGTGCCTAAAAGCAAGGAGGGCCTCAAAGAGGGACATGAGGTCTTCTTTACAAAAACCTTCACCTAATAAATGTAGAAAGAATGACAGGATTAGAAAGTCATCACCAACACCTGAAATAACTGGTTTCAAGTAAGGGATTTCAGGGATGGAAATTTGTTGGAAACAGCCTATTTGCCCCATGCTGAAGTATCAGCCCCCAGGTTACTCGCAATCACAGAGGGAAAAACCTATTACTTTTAACCCAGTGATTAAACTTAACTTTTACCAACCGGGGACACTAGACATTATGTACCTGTGTGTGATGCCACAGGAACGGCACAGCACTGTTTACAAAGTATTCTTGACAAAATTGTGGAACCCACATTCAGCCAAGTCTTTAAACCTAACTTCTAGTTTATAGGAAACTCAGGGGAGGGAGGAACAGGTCAGACACCACTGCAAGGAAATGACTGGGCGAATCAACGATGAGGGATATTCCATAAGAAAACTAGCCTGGTCTCTTCAATGTCATGAAAAGGGGAAAAAGGTGTGGGGCTGTTTTAGAATAAGAGAACAGAGAGACATTAACACCTAAATGTAATGTATGAATGAATAATTTTTTTGGCCATTGGGGAAATTTGAATGTAGAATGGATGTTAGATGATAGTGGGGAATTGTTATTAATTTTCTTAGATGTGATAATAGCAATATGGTAATTTGGGGGAATGTCCATATAGTTAAGACACATATACTAGAGTACTTAGGGATGAAGGGTCCGGGTATTTGCAACTTTCAAAGGTTCAGCAAAAAACAAACAAACAAACAAACAAACACACACATTAAATATGCAAACAACTATAAATTATGCAAATATGTCAGAATATCAACAATGACTGAATCTAGGTGGTATCCAGAAATTCATTTTATTGTTCTTTCCACTTTTCTCTATGGTTGAAATTTCTCATAATAAAAATCAGGGAAAGGAAAAAGAATCTTTTTTTTTTTTTTAAAGATTTTATTTATTTATTTGACAGAGATAGAGACAGCCAGCGAGAGAGGGAACCACAAGCAGGGGGAGTGGGAGAGGAAGAAGCAGGCTCATAGCAGAGGAGCCTGATGTGGCTCGAACCCATAATGCTGGGATCACGCCCTGAGCCGAAGGCAGACGCTTAACCGCTGTGCCACCCAGGCGCCCCAGGAAAAAGAATCTTAGCTTGGTTCCAGCACAAGGCCCTAAAGTGGTGTCCCATTCAGGGTGGCAGTAACAATTTTAGGCTGGAATACAACGAAGCATAGGAAACTAAATGCTCACCTTGACCAGGAGAAGTTATAATGAGGCACCCATAAAATATTTAACTCTGAACAAAATCACTTCCTGATGAAAACCCTATGATATTCTGGTTTGCAGGAAGTACCCTGTTTTGAATGGTAGGCTGTTGCCTTGGTGACCCCCCATGAACCCAGGCTCCTGTACTCACTCTGTGTATGTCTGCCCCACACTGACTCTGTGCTTGGCCCCTGTGCATTCATTTCCTATTGCTGCTGTCGCAAATCACCCCAAACTTGTGGCTTAAAACAACATAAATTTATTATTTTGTGGTTCTGGAAGTGAGGAGCCCAAAATGAGTCTCAATGGGCTAAAATCAAGGTGTCAGCAAGAGTGTTCCTTCTGGAGGCTCTAGGTGAGAATCTGTTTCCTTGCCTTTTCCAGCTTTGAGTGGCTGCCTGCATTCCTTTGCTTGTGGCCCCTACTTCCAACTCCAAAGCCAACCTCTGCATGACTCCAAGCTCTGCTTCTGTCCTCCCATCTTTTTCTCAGACACTGACTCTGACTCTTCCATCTATACGTCTTTTGCTCATAAGGACCCTTGTGAGGACATTGGGCCCACCCATATAATCTAGAATAATCTCCATCTCAACATCTTTAACATCTACAAAATCTCTACTGCCTGCAGAGATACCAAATTCACAGCTTTTAGGGACTAGGATGTGGACATCTTTAGGGGGCTACAATGCTCCTTGCCACATTGTGTGACTGGTTTTAGCCAATGGGATAAAAGCAAGAAAGACATGAGCAGAAGTTTGATCTGTGCTTGCACAGTGGGGCTTGTCTTCTGAGAACTTCTACTCTTAGGATACTCTCAGAACCCAACCACTGTGCTGAGAAAAACCCAACTTAGCCACAGGGAGAGGCCACAGGGGAAGGAAGCAGGGCTCTGGTCAACGGCCCCAGCTGAGCTTCGCTCCGACAGCCAGCAACAACTTGCCAGCCCTGTGAATGAACTGCCTTGGAAACGCACCTTTCCACCTCAGTCAAGGTACTTAGCTGACATCATGAGGAGCAGAGAAGAACCATCCTGGCTGGGCCCTGCCCACACTGCAGGATCCTGAGCAAATAACTATGACTGTTGTTCTTTTAAGCCACTACATTTTGGTGTGGATTTTTGCCTGGTGATATAGAAACTGAGACAGGATGTTTGCTATAAGCCAGTTAAATGCTGGAGAACATATGTCAAAAGTGTTGACTCTGGGTTTAGAAATCAGCAGCTGTCTTTATGGTAATAATTAGAGAGCAAAGCCCGTGCTCTATTAAGTTCTTTCTGAATCTCTGAAAATAAAACCATGTCACCCACATAAAAGACAGCGCCTTTTTCTCTAGTCTCTCTAGCAAGAGGCATGCCAACTTCTCCAAGTTAAGGACCGTGTCAAAATAAAGGAGGGCCAGAAAACTGTCTAATTTTCACAACTGTGGTAGCAATCTGAAATCAACCTCCATCTCGTGGCATTAAATGAGATTCAGAGATGCCCTGCTGCTCCCAGAGGAACTCGATTAGGATGATTGCTGATGTCACCCAAGTCTGTTGTTTTAAATAACCGATTCAGAGGCTGGTTTGCATAGACGTGGCCTACTTACTACATCTTGCCCACACATTCCTGCTGAACTAGGACTTTCAATCAAGCCAGCGACCCAGCGGAGCCAGAGTGCGGGGGATTGATTTTCAGAGAGTCTTGATCTCGCAATGAGCTTTTGCTACAGTGGGTGGAAACCAGTTACTTTCTGGTGTGTGAGAATTTGTGTTTACAGTTTCATTCCTCTTGGAAAATATGCTTAAAATCATTCATCTTCCATTCCCTTCCTTCTGGTCTACAATGCTCCTAGCAACCACAAGGGAATAAACAGACCCAGCTTCTAGTCAGAGAAATGGCACCCAAGTCTGAGGCGTATTTTTAATTTATAGCTCCGGGCAGGAAGACGTGGACTAGCACGACATGGGCTTAAATGGCGGCCCCACAGCAAATAGCAGTAATCATTCTCATTTTCTCCACGGCTGGGGAAGGCTGGCTGCATCTCTAAAGCATTTTCAAGTCCACATGTAACTAACTTGACCCGAGACCCTCAAAATCATCAAGGCTCCTCTTCCTGCTTCGCAACACTCAATGCACACCTGTGGCTTTGTACCGCTAACAACAAGAGCCGCCCGGCACATCCACACCTGTGACTCATCCGCTTTTCTCTGGGCTGCACTAGGCGCCTAAATCCACAGACAATGAGGACAGGCAGTGCTATTCTGCTCCTCCAGCAGTGCCGCAGGCAATAGCCAAACAATTAACACCACATCTAAAGGGAAGAAAAAGCGGCTCTCCAAATGGCTTAGTAACATGGGCTTTCAAGGGACTAAAGGTAGACTCCTTTGATGATGGGGGAAAAAAAATACACAGAAGGCTATTTACATCTCTTAAATCCGTAGCTGTTTACTTCGTAGGGACAATGGGCTCAGCTCCGTGCTAGGCACGGTGGGTAATATGGAAGGAATAGGAAAACATCCCCATGTGCTCAGAGCTCAGTTATCTGCAGTAAAGCTACGGAAATGGAAGTAATGGAAGGAACCCGCCAGTTAAGGAGGGAAACAACCCTCACAATGGCCGCACACTTTATTTTAAGAAGAGTTGTAGATTGGAAAAGCTTGGGGCAGAAGATTAGAAATAGCAGGAGAATGAGTGTCCTAAAAGCTCCACAACTGAGAAATGACAGCTGGAAGCAAAGAAGGGAAGAACAGGGTGGAAGCAATAGCTTTTTTTGTTTGTTTGTTTGTTTGTTAGTTACAGAGAAGACCCAGAACTCGCTAAGTACAATAGCCTGGAGCTGTTCAGGGCTGGGCAAAGGGTCCCAAACACCTCGACAGGCCTCGAGGCGAGGCGTGGGACACTGAGGGCAGTTACAACTATTCACAGCCCTGGTCTCAGCCAACTGTAGTCACATCATGCTCTATTTCCTTTGCTTAAAAAGGCAGAGGCTGCTGTACAGTGGTCACCATAATTTAAGTTTGGGCACTTAAATGAACGAACTTAGTGGAGTAGAAAATTGATTTACGTGCAACAGCAGCTTATTTCCAAACTCGGGAGGTGAACTTGACGTCTCCTTCACCATGTCACCCCAAACGGATTCCCAGGCCCTGTCGATTCTTTGCCATGGCCGCTAGGATTGTCTCGTTCAGGATCGTCATGTCCACCCGGCCACCACAGCTCTCAATGGCCTGTAACTTTGCTCCCATCCAGCCTAGCCACGGCCTTCGCTTGACGGCGCCATCTTTGTAATGTGACGCCTTCACTCATAGGCACAAAACCCTCTGGAGGCTCCTGTAGCCTCCAGGACACATACCTCAGGATAGCCTTCAAGATCATTCAAAATGTGACCCAGTCTACCTCCCCAGTGTGGTCTCCCAGTACCCCTCATCTAACCAACACCACATTCTGTGTCTTCCAGTGTTCACCACCCATTTTTCACGCCTCTATGCCATGGGGCATGCAGCTCCCACTACCCAGAACGCACTCACCATTCCGCCATCACTGCTGACATGCCCCATTCCAAAGGCCACATTGAAATGCTGCCACTTTTGGGGTACTTTCCCCAACGAGTTAATCATGGCCTCCTCACCCTTCAGTCACACCCAGCTTCTGCCTCACACTAGCCCCCAGAGCATCAAGCAATGGGATGATGTGAAGGCAGGGGGTGGGGCTTGTTTATGACAAGACCGCTAGTTCCCTCGGCCAGCACCATCCCACACCTCCTCTCTGCTTCCCAGATCCTCCCCTAGCCCATGTCCAGGGACACTCACTACCCCTGCCCCAGGCCTTGGCGGGCACAGGCTGCCCAGACCGCATGATGACAGAGCGTTTGTGTGCCGCTCACAGCTGGACCGAGAGCCAGTGGGACCTGAGGAGGCTGAGGATTTAATCACAGTAACGGCTCAGGGTTGCCAGTCTCGCCCCATTACGGACAACTACGTACAGCATGTCAAAACCCAGCCCCCCGCAAAGCTACCTCATCTGACCCACATATTTATCCCTTTGTAAAAATGTGTATAAAACCCCAGTAACTGGTTCAGGAGAAATGGCCTGGGGGGAGGCATCTCAATCTCTCCATTTCTTTCTTTCTTCCTTCCTGTCTAAAAGGCCCAAGCATGAAATCAGGAGAACTTCAGCCCACTCTGACTATACGTTACGACTGTCTGAAGTTTCAATTAGGGTTGTATTCTTGACTGGTGCCCTCACCCGAGCGGAGGGTTTGGACAAGAGCTCTCTCTCCCGCAGAACAAAACCATCCTCTTTGCCTTGTCAAAGCACAGAGCTCCTGGATTTGTACCATGACCCACAGCCTAGCTTTGGTTTTTTAAGGATTATACACTCACACACACCCCACCACACCCTCCCCCCCAAGAGGGAGGACACTTACTGCACACTGACAGTTGAATTTTTCATCTTTTAAAAAGACACCGTTATTGCTTTGTGAAATCAGATTGGGAATCTGTTTGCCTCTGTGATGTGCCTCCTATTGGCACCCTTCTCCTTCCAGCCACAGCGGGGGATGTGGATTAGTCCCAGTCCTAGGGCACCTGGACAGTACTGCAAGTAGCCTCTGGCCACAGCTCTGCCCCCCACCCAACCCCACGCTCCCTCCTGGGGCCAGTTGTGCATAACATTTGGGAACAACAGGATCCCGGCAACATCCTAATAATGGGTCTCTAGCCCCGTAACCCAGGTGCCCCGGCAACTTTGTAAAAAGATTTCAGTACACTCTTTGTAGGATTTCCTTGTCATAGAGCTAACCCTTCTGCTGTTGGAGATGCGGGACTAGCATAGATGTCCATCCTCTAAGTGGCTAGAGAGACCCTGCAGAAGAGGCAAATGCGGGCAATCCCACGGGCATTCTCCCTGCCACGGATGGGAGGCTTTTCCTTGCCATCATTGGGACAACTCAGGTCACTCACTCTGGAAATCAACGAGGGGGCAGAACCAGGTTCCTCAGGATGAACCCAGAAGTCTCCTTTGATTCTTCTCTTTCCCTGCCCCATCCCCCCCCCGCCCCGGCCCACCTCAATGTCCTGTAGGTTCCAGTTCCAAATAAATCTCAATGACTTTCCTGTCCCTTCATCACCCCCCCAAACCCTACCACTGCCATGTCACATTCTTCCGGGCATGAAATTCACATAGTTACTTCAGCCCCTGGGGTCTCCAGCGCTCCAGTCCCCCCTACTTCTCCAGTCTCTTCTTAGGCCAGCTGTCCCCTGTGCTCTGCGCCTCCTTCCCATTCCTCAGCCACGCCAGTTCCCCCGTTCATCTTGCTCAGTCCTGCCTTCTTCGTTTGCGGGTCTCGTTCAAACACGCCTCCTCAGAGAGCCTTGCTCTGACCTCCCATCCACAGTAGCTGCCCTGCCTCCTCCCTCAATCCCTCTATCACGTCACCCTGTTGGTTTTGTACAGCAGTTCCCACAAGCTGCAGTGATTGTTAAAATTTACTTGTTTCTTGTTTACGAAACTTGTTTCTTGTTTACGTCCCCCTTCTGGAAGTGCAGAGATAGGGACCTTGTCATCCTGGGCATTACCGTAGCCCCAGCATGTGGTACCATGGCAGGCCCCTAGCAGGCGTTTGGCAAATATCTGCTTGAACGGGTGAATAAATCAGCATCACCATTGAAACAACAGCCAATAAACTAACCAGGTAGCTGGGCAGTACACAAAGATGTGTGCCTTGTTCACGAGGAAAGTTTGAAAATAATTTAAACACCCGACAAAAGAGGACTGCATAAATCAATGCTTCAGCATCATGAATAATTGACGGCTACTTAACAAGGATGAGTTCGATATTCGAGCATTGACATGGAAGGTGCCCAAGATACTCTAAGTGAAAAAAAGCAGGTTATGATATGCATAAGCATGATTTCATCTATGGTAAAAAAAAAAAAAAAACCCGTAACACTAAATATGTACATAAAAACCTTAAATGAAAGAGAGAAGGAGGAAAAAGAGAAAGGATAATCTGGAATTGATAGCTATAGTTTTATACAGCGGTTATCTTTGGGGTAGGTGGTATAATGAGGTATTTTCATACGCTTCTTTTTTGTTCATATTTTCTGGTTTTTAAATAATGAACGTACATTGCTTTTGTAATAAGAACAAAATAAGGGGATATTTGAAATGAAGAATAATCTTCCCCCATCCGTATTCACGGTGGCCACAGAGAAACAGCTGCGGGTGGAGGGGCTGAGGGAGAGAGGCCAACCAGGAGCCTGTCACAGGGGTCCCCTGAGAGGAGGAGGCGGAGGTGGGGCTGCAGGGAATAATTATTCTCACCCCATTTTGAGCCCGCTTCAGAGAAAATATACTTGTTAGATAATAAAAACAGAAGCCTCCAGGCATATTTCCCTCCCACAGAGAAAGACCAGCTGTGGCTTTCTTCCACATTATTCACCCCATTGCTGCTCTCCACCCTGGGCTCTGCACACAGATCACACACACGTTTGCATAAAGGACCCATGTGCAAACTCTGGACACCTGTAAACTCAGCTCTAGCCCCTGGGGAGTCAGAAGAGCCAAAGGGGCCCTGGCTCCGGCGGACCCCTTGGAGATATTTGGAATAGGATCCGAAATCCCGTGCCTTCTCCAGCAACTACTCACACAGGTGCTGGAAAGCCTTCAGACAATACTGTGGCAATGGCTCTAGAAACTTCCCCAGGCTGCATGCGGGGAGGGAGGGAGAGATACTATACCCAGTCTGTCTCAAGTCTGAATGCTTTCCATGTCGCGTCATCTCAGGAAGGCATTTTAAGTGGTAATTGTAAATCAGTTGTAAAGTCAAAAAACAAATCTATAGTTGTCATGAATTAATTCAAAATGGACTTCTATAGGGACAGTGCTGTGTGTGACCAGGGACAATTCTCTTTGCCTCTGGGCCTCAGTTTCATTATCTATACAACGGGGGGTGGGGACAGATCAAACGACATCCAAGCACCCTGCAGGGCTGATGGTCCCTGGCTCTGGGATTTGAGGGTCACTCTTTAGAAGAGACAAAACTCATTTCCAGGCTCTAAACGAGGCCATCAACCACAGCAGCACCCATGTTACTGTTCCCAGCAAGCGATCTCTATCCACAGGGGCTGGTGGAGGCAGGGCGGGCTTCTTGGTGGAGGTGAAAACTAATTGTGCTTTGATATTGGGTCAGATTTAGGTAACTGGAAATAGCCTCGGGCAGGACTGACCCAAGATACTGACACTGAGGGCCCCAAGAGCCCTTCTCAGGGAGGCTGTAACTGGGAGGGGGTTTCCAGGGCTCGACAGGTTTCTTTTAAAAAGCATGCCCCGTACCACAGAAAGGGATGCTTGTGTAGCTCAACAGCCACATCGGGCGATGCTTTCTGAATCAGTTGGGAAATCAGGAGCTAGGTCTATGCAAGGAAGAAATGTAGAGCAGTCCAGTGGTTCCCAAAGTGTGGATCCCAGGTCAGCAGCTGTAGCAGCATCTGCTGGGAGTTTGTCAAAGCAGAATCTCAGGTTCAGACCTACTGAATCCCAAACTCCCAAGGTGGGCCTACTGATTTGTGCTCTAACAAGCCTTCCAGGGCACTCTCACACAGGTGACGTGTGAGAACCAGTGCACTAGTGGAAGGAGGGGAGGCTCTGGGATCACAGGGCCAGGGTTCGAATCCCAGCCCTAGCAGCCGAGTCTCCTCAGCAGCCCACTCAACCCCCAGTCAGTTTTCTCTTCTATAAAATGGAGTCTGTTAATTCCTTTCCAGAAGGACTGTTGCAAAGATTTACATCGTTAATATACATCAAGTGCCTAGGAGAGTGCCAAGCATGAAAAAATTATAAAATACACATGTGAAAAATCATGAGAAGGAAACTTACAAAGTGATGGTGGTGGGTGGCTGCTGATTTCCTTCTCCTCATCTCTATCTCCTAAACTGTTGACGGGGCAGTTACGATACTTACAAAACAAAAAACCGCTTTGACGTAGGGCAGTGAGAGTCCACATTTGGAGCCTGCTCTATCCTTCAGGGCTAGAGGGCAGTTTGCACGGTGAGGGTCACACCTCTGCTGTGCACTGCAGCCTCTCCTGGGACTTGGGGGGGCCCAGGCCCCAATGCCAGCAGCACTGCTCCCGGGGCTGCATAGAAGGGGCTCACATGGAAAGGACAGATCTTGAGCTCATCGGTGCGGGATCAGGACCCAGTTGGGCACGTGTGTGTGTGTGTGTGTGTGTGTGTGTGTGTGCACGCACATATGTACATATGTGCCCAAGTGCAGGCTTAAGTTGGTGAGAGGTGAATGTCCACAATTTGTTAACTGAAAGAGTTGGTCATTTGTTCCAAGCCCCCTTGTTGTGCACATGCGGAAGCTGAGGCCCAAAGAGGAGAAGACAGTTGCCCAAGCAAGGTTAAACCTTGAGTTAGCAGCAGAGTCAGGGAGAAAACCCAGAGCCCAGCCTAGCTCAAGCCTGGGCTCAGAGGGCGGGGCACAGAACTTTCCATGGAGTGTCTGGAGAGGTGCCTTAAAGGGAAAGCAGGGCATCTGGGAAGTGAATACTAAAGAAGTGTTTGGAGGCTCTGCCAGTTCTGTCGGGGGAGCCAAAGCCCTCAGACTATGCCTTGCATGTTGTGAAATCTTCAGGGTATGCTGAGCTCCTGGGTTTGGGTGCAAGAGGGGGGCCCTCATCCCAATTCAGCCATACATTCCTGTTTGCATTGAGTATGGATCTCAGCCCAGGTAACATAACGTGAAATGTGTGAGGGGTGTGGGAGGCAGACAAGGTTGCCCTTCTTGACCCGAAGAGAATGATAACCCAGATGCACTCTGGCAAAGGCGGCTACACACGGTGGGCATGTGGTCATTGTTGGTGTGGGTATGTAAGAGGAGATGAGACACGTACATCCCTCATAACACAAGACAGGTTAAAGTGATTCTGGAACGCAAGGAAAATCGGATGGGCCTTGGGTAAAACTAGAAAAATCCTCTGCCTATGTCAGACCCTAAACACCTCAAAAACATTTCTAGGGCACGACATGGGCCTCAAGTGCCCCAAGCTCACAGGCAGGGGACAGAGAAAGACAAAGCAACTTGTCCCAGAGCGCCTCTTCCTCTCCACTTGTGCCCACGCAGACTCCTAGAAGCTGCACGCCTCACCATGCCAAGGCCTCCTGCCGGCACAGCCAAACACTCCTGCCTCTGGACGGCTGCCGTCGTGGGTGAGGCCATGCAGCAGGTGCTTTGTCATTAATCCATCAGCGGCGACGGCCTGCAACGCTCCATCGGGGTGTGACATATTTCAACACCAATCAAGAAATGAGCTTGCGAGCGTGTTGATGGCTAATCAAGGCTCCAGACAGGGACACACTCCGGCTCACTTGTTAATGGCATTCTCTATTAAGCTGGAACCGCCCAGGTATAAAAGAGCTGCCCTGATAGGAGCCTCCCCGAGCACAGGAAGATGGGCAGACAGACAGCTGATGGGCTTCCAACATTGTTTTACTTAACTACAACACGCCAGACTATTCCTGCAGAACAGCTCCCAGTGTTTAAAAATATGTCACAAAACCGACATCAAAGACCTCGCTCGTGAACCAACAGGGTTTTACATTTTTATCTTTAAATATTTCCCAGTAGGTGAATTACCCAAATTAGTCAATAATAGAACCCAAAATGACTATGTTTAGCCAATTGAGTGTGACACCAAAATGCCTGACCGCATGAGCCATCTCCCCCTCAAAGCCATTTTTAACGTGACTGTCCACAGGCGCTGACAGGTTGCAATTTCGCCGTGATGATGGAAGGCTGCCACAGGAGGTTACAAGCTCATAAACATGCATGTGGGCACAAGGGACACGCCTCCCCCCTGCACCTCATGCAGAACACCAAGTTACTGTTAATACCTGCAAGTTTAAAAAATGGTGTTTCCACCAATACCAATTTTTCATCAGGATACATCATCCAGAGCACGGCTTCTCACTGTCATAGACTTCCTGGCACCTCAGGTTAAAGAAGTTACCCAGTAAAGAGTGATTTTTGACAGATTTCATTCATTTCCTGTGAGCATGCCATATTGCGACGTTCGCCTCCATTTTGGTGCAAATATAGAACACTGTGGAAGTATTTGGCCCAGAATGATCAACAGGATGTGTGGTCCTTCTTAGAAGAGGCTCTCACACGATCATTCTGCTGTGTAATTAGCTAGCACCTTTTTGTGAAATTTCGGGGGACCCTGAGCTCCGGTTAGGTCCCGGGTTTGGGAAAGAGTAGGGACATTCAGGGGTCCCACTGGCAGTCACCTGGCCCGTGGGGTGCCTGATCAAGAGGCCTGGGTATCATTAAAAAATCATTTAACATCTCAAGTCCATGTCACTCTAGGGTGACATTACTTTTCTGGTTAGAACAGAAACAGGCCTTGGAAAGAAATGTCCTGTCTCAACAACACATGCAGTCCTTCCTGAGGTCAGATTCTGCTGCCCCTCACGTGCACCTCACCCCCATGCCAAACTGCATTGCCCCCACTGGAACACAGAAGCTTCGAGAAGAGCTGTCAGCTGTAACTAGGCCCAGCTGTTCATCGAGATCCTGGCACAAAGAGCTGGCAACCTTGCCCTTTGCTGTCCTGGTTATCGCTCCGCACTGCATGTGGTTCTCGGGCCATGCTTTCTGGGGGATGTGGACAAACTGCAGTCCATGGAGTGACAGGTGCCTGGGATGCTAAGAGGTCATGAAAAGTCTGAGTGAAGAGCAGGAGCGGGAGATGTTGCTGCCTCGGTGTTTGTTTGCAGCAACGGGGAGGGGCTCATCCCTGTCGGCACACATCTGAAAGGTTGCCCTGTGGCAGGTGGGCAGGTGTGCTCTGGGTGACCCCAAGGGGCAGAGATACCCAGAACCACAGGGGACAAGTTAGCGGAGGAGGCTGCATCTGAAGGAACATACAGCTGTGTGGGCAGCACACTCCCGCCCCTGGAGAAGACCTGCAGTGGCTGGGAAGTCACTTGGCGAGGGAGCCCTTGGGGAGCTCGAGAGTCAATGATTCTATAAATAATAGTACCTTGGACTGATACATTTGAGGATGGGCTGTGGCAGGTCAACCGACTGGAATAGATACAAATAAATGTCCCCGCAGGATGGGTCACAAAATACCTACAGAGCCAGACCACAGTGAAATGGTCTCTGCTGTTCCTGAGGTTAATCCTCTGTCCTGAACATACCCCTTCTCCCCAGTCCGTGCTGCCCCTCCCTCATAGCCTGTTCCCACGAGTGCAGCCTGAGGCCATCTCCCAGGGAATAGGAAAGGCACAATCAGCCTGTGATCAGTACCTTCTACATGGACCATACTCTTGAACTCGACCACTCTTGAAGATTCCCTGCATACAGGAAACCCTCTTGGGTCACCACAAGGCCCCATGCAAGCTCTTCCCACCTCTGGGCTCCCGCCTGTCCCCTATAAACAAAGAGAGCTGGCTTGAATGACCTGTGCCCCAGGGTCCTTCCAGCTCCTACAAATGGTTTGAGGACAGAATCCTGCTGGGCTCCTAGCGGCCTGCCAAGTCACGTGACAGCCAGTTCTTGGAAATGACGTCACTTGCATCCTGTCCACCTGGTCTAATCTAAGGCAAGCTGGCAAAGCAGCTTAGCTGGGGATTAGCCTTGGGATGCACCTTTTGGGGCTGCTGTTGAGGAGATACACTTCACCAGTGGCTACAGAAATGGGGCTCAGTTCATCTTTGAAGAATGCACTTTTCACTGGGACTTAGTTTCAGGAAAGAAGAGGTAAAGGCAACACTGAAAAGTGCCCTGGCCTCTCTGGCTAGTGTTTGGCATTTGCAGTGGGGCAAGGCTCTGGGCTCTGGCGGGTGTGAAGTGAGCAGGAATTTGCCAGAGCTCAGAAGAAGCTGCATGCTCCATGCCCTGCGGGGCTGGTCCCTCCCTAGCCTCAGGGCCAGCAGCTGGCCTCTCCTGCCTGGCTCGTGCTGCCTGCTACGAGCTCCTGGGTTTTGTGCCTTTCGATCAGCATTTCCAATCCTGTTTTTGACTAATGAAGTCCATTCACAGTAATCTATAATTTCACAAACTCCCTACAATTAAAAAAAATCATTTTATCATTTTTGCATGGCTTACAGTAAAAAAGATTTTTAGTTAAATATTTTATATGAGTATATTATTCAAAGATTATATTAAATGAACATTAAAAGACAATTTTTAATAACGTTCATTATATATAAGGACACATTTCAACATTTTTCCATTTAACAAGTTATACACAACATTTCATTTCCTTTAAATTAGTTGTGCAAGGCAAGACTGATTTGTTGACAAATAAAAAATGACATTTTGGTTCTGGGACCAACATATATTTAAAACATAATTGAAACTTAATTATGTGCATCAGCTTCAAAAATAGATAAGAAACTGTTTCTGTGACCTGATCTTTGGAGTTCTTGCATTTTGAGCTTAAGAAAAATCAACTGCATTATTTTTGAAATGTTCACGTTATCTAAATGATAAGGTAAAGCAGGATTCAGACAGAACTGTAAGTTCTTCAAAATAACACATTCCCGGCAATAATTTTTTCCAATCAATGAAAAGACAAGCTAGTGAAATTATCTCTGTATTTTCTGTACCCGCCCCCTCACCCCCACCAATTTCCTTCTCTCTTCCTCTCATTTAATGTACTGAAGACATTTAAATGACCTAAATAAGAACTCGGATCAGATGAGCACAACTTATGGATCTAGAAAAAAATGCCTTTGAGGCAAATTTGCAGAATTACCATTCTTCGACTCCTCATTAGCTTGGGGAGGTTCAACATAAATGTTCTTTATGTTTCCTGTCTTTGTCACTTTTTATAGCCAAAGAGATCCACTTTGGCTATAAATGAAACCGTATATGACAAATAATAAAAACAATTTAAAAGTATATAGCAGTCAAAGTGAACCAAAGTGATAAACCAATCAGTGACCGAGTAATGAGCATGGTTGCCTGGTCTCCATCGGGCACACATTCTCACACGATACACACACATGCATGCATGCACACTCACATACATGCACACACACTCAGAGGTCCTAAAGTTCCATTTTAGGGAAAACTGTGTAAACAACCATCTACTGGCTTTTAAAATACATCATTTGAAACAAATGCATTTACCACTTTTAACAACAAGAAGCCCCAAGCGTTCGTTCTGGAAGTCTCTCGTTTCTACCGTCTTGGGCTGGAAAAAGAGTGGCGGGTGGCGCTTTCATTACAAACAGACACAACCTGTCCCGGAGGGAGCCATGGGTGGAGAGGCAGGCAAGTCAGGCCTGTGGGGGTGGGAAGGGTGGAGGGCTGGGAAGGAGGTGAGCATAGCACAAGGGCCACATCAGTGAAGGCACTATGTTTGGTGAGTGGGAGGGGAGAGGTTTGAGTGGTGGTCTGGACTGGGAAACTTCCAGGAGGAAAGAGGTTCCAGAGAGATTTGGAGACTGCATCTCAGGGATGTGCTATGTGGGATCTCTGGCAACCCTTCTGAGGAAGCCTGGGCAAGGGGTGCCTCGCTCTTCTTAGGATACTCCAGGCTGGAGAAGGAGCTCGGGGGTGTCCCTGAGCACCAGCCACAGCCCAGGAGGGTGAGACGCTCCAACTCAGCATCCCCCCCCACTCCCACACCCCAACGAGTGAAGAGCTGGATGAGGTTCCCCTGAGTTTGCCCTCCCTGTCCCAAGTGAGGCCTCTCCTGACTGACCTCACCACCAGTAACAGACCCACCAAGCTGTGGGGGAATCAAACACTCCAGAAATCCCTAAGGCCATTTCTCTTTGGGGCAACAGGAGTCCAGACTCCTTCTTTAAGCTGCTTGGGAATTGGAGAGGAAGGAACAGTGACTCTGCAGCTGCTTAAGAAATTCTCAAAGAGGATTTGAACGCAAGGGCTGACAGAGCCCTGGAGCACAGCCAGCGGGGCAGAAGGAGCCGTGTGAAGGGAAGGGACCCTGGCACGAGGAGCCAGCCCCCGGGGGTCCATGGGTGAGGTGACCATGCAGGGGCATCTCCTTGCTCAGCGCACACGCCCTGTGACAGCAGGCCCCCGAAGAGGCCTGCCCACCCCCAGCCCCAGCATGGTGGTTTAGGGGAATCACACAGGCTTATACATTCCCGCAGAGAAGAGAAGCAAAGAGCAGGTGGGCGAAAACCACTTCCCGTGATGCAAGCTTCTCTGGGGACCACCTGTGGAAGCCAGCCAAAAGCACCACCTCAGGGGGCCTGCGGCTCCAGGCCGGGCGGGGATGGAACCCAGCCGTGCCCAGCCCCTGCACACGTCCCCACACCCGGGGGGCCGCCTACCTTGGAAGATGCCAGAAGAGTGTCAGCAGCACCCCCTGAGGAGCCCCTCCCAGCACCCACCCAAACACACCTCCAGAAGCACATCTCAGCCACCCCGGGCTTCAGCGTGGGGTCCTGCTCCCACGTGTGGTTTGATTCAGCCAGACAGCTACCCCATCCCGGGGCGGAGGCCTCCCTAATCCTCCGCAGTCCTCACCCACCCCCTCCAGCAGGGTGCAGCCAGGCCCTGGGAAGAGCCACATCCCTCTCACGGCGGAGCGAGCCACGGAAGCCACGGGAGCCGCACGACCACCAGGCCACAGCGGGCTCCTCTCTGCTGCGGCTCTGCTCCCCGCCGGGTGCCGGCCTGGCTTCTGGCAGAACCTCCAGTTCACAGAGGCCAGCCCCCACGGTACTGAAAGAAAAATCTCCACACCCATTCATGGGCTGCTTTTGTTGAATGACTTGAGTTTTTCATTTTCTAAGAAACAGGGACATAAATGGCTTGTTGGCATTTTACCGACGGAGGTGTGGGCGAGTGACTGGATCCCTCACAGGCTTGGCGCTGAATGGGAATTAGGGGCCTGCTAGAGGGAGCCCGGCGTCATCTGTCAGGGCCTCGAGGGGCGCTCCTGCCTGCTGACTGCCTACCTGAGGGCACGAGCACACAGACACACACACACATGCACACACACACAACATACACACACAGAGAGATGTGCACAGACCCCCCCAACATACAACACACACAGAGACACAGGCAGATACAGAGGCACACACTGACACACACAATACACACAGAAACACAGACATAGACACACAACACACACAGACACACACAGAGACATGGAGAGACACACAACACACACAGAGGCACACACAGATACACACAGAAACACAGAGAGACATGGAGAGACACACAACACACACAGAGACACATACAGACACACACAGAGACATGAAGAGACACAACACACACAGAGACACACACAGAGACATACACACATAGACACAGAAACACACAGACATACACAGACACAAAGACACACACAGACACAAAGACATGCATGACAACACACAGACATACGTGGAGACATGGAGAGACACGATACACATACAAGACACACAGAGACATACACAGACACACAAAAAGGCACATACACAACACATCAGAGACACAGAGGCACACACAGACATACAGACACACACAAAGACAGACACATAATGCACAGAGACACAGACAGACATAAACACACACAAAACATAGACACATAGATACACACAACACACACATAACACACAGACACAGAAACATACACACAGACATGGAAAGACATGCCACACACGTGGATACAGAGACACGCACAGACACATTAACAGGGACACACAGACACACATAGACACACAGATAACCGGCACACACTTACAGACACATAGACATGAGAAACACAGACACACTCATACTCAGAGATGCACACAGAGGCACAAACACACATATTGACACATATACACAGAGACAAACACACAGAGACACATACAGAGCAGACGTGGCTATACAGAGACACACACTCACACTCTTCTAGAACTTTCTTCCTAATATTCAGGACAGGCAGAATGTACTTTGGCCCAGGAATCCTTCACTTCTTCCCTCAATGAAAAGACAAAAGACAGCTTGGGCAGAGGTCGAGAGCAGAGGCGGCAAATGCCGAGCATCTGACCTCAGTTTACCTGCCCTACCTTTGGTGACCTTACTGTCTAACTGGGGAGAAGCAGACATGCCTTTACCAGTGGACCAGGCAGAGATCACCACAGTGCAGGCCACCCCAAGAGATGGCATAGAACAGGTGCCAACACTCTTCTAGTGTATGACAGAAAAAGGGCTCTAGGGGTTCAGAGGCCCTGGGACAGGATGGAAGGACAGGGGTCACGGGGTGGGCTCACACCTCGGCCGTACCACTGAGAGAGGCTTCGAACCTTCGGAGCCTGTTTCCATCTCTGTAGTGAGGGCATACAGGGCTACCGACTTCCCAAAGGGCTACCGTGAAGACTGAATTAGGTGAGGGAATGCTGATGAAAGCACCCACATCTGCATGTTCTTTGTCAAGGACTGAAAGAGAATGAAAAACTGACCGTTTTCTAAGGCCTGGGCTCTAGGCTGGGATGTGAAGGCTGGCTAGGATTTCAGTGGGTGGCCAGCCGGAGCAGGAGCTCATGCCACCCGTGGGGTCTGCTCCACCCCAGAGGCCATTCCTGGAGGAGCAGTGGACACAGACAGGACTCCAGATGCCGGTGACCAAAAGGCAGTCAGTACACAGTGCTACAGGCTCTCTGCGGAGATGCCCAGGCACAAAGAGCTCTGCCCAGCTAGCAAAGCCCACTGGACCCCCTCCCGTGGAATTCTCACCAGAAAGCACACATTATGCACCAGCAGACTACAGAAAGAAAATGAAGCTCGGAAAAGCAAGGCCAGGACCAAGAGGACAGCAGTCACTCTGTGGGCAGAGCCTGAGATGAAGGCGTGTGAATGACCCCTCGCGGGGGATGGGGGGGGAGGACACCAACGGGATGATCTGGTCCTTGAGGCCAGCCAGTCTTGACTTCCCATGGGATTCTGCCTCCCCTGAGCGAGGCTCTGATCCTTAACACAATCGGTTTGGGGGCAAAAAGGGGGGCAGGGCACAAGTATTGAGGGGCAACCAAAATGCTGGGTCAGTTCCAACCTTGAACAGCTTCGATTGGCTGAGGTGGCTTTCATTCCATAGAGTGTGGGGGAGTCTACAAGGGTCAGCAGGCAGGAGTGGAGAGGAGGGGACACAGTCATCTGGCCCAGGGCACCCCAATGGTGGGCCAAGGCAACGGTTGCCGTGTGCCGCCAGACAGCCCCTCCATCCCTAGGGCAGCCAGAGGCACCAGGCCGGTCACCAGGAGGAGCCTGAATCTCTGTGGAAGAATATTTTATTCTGCCTGCATTCCATGAGGTGAACAAAAGGGGAAAGTGCTGATGTAGCCTCTGTGACGCATTATGTACATGGCCCTTGAGGCTCGCAGAGAAGAAGGGAACTGTGGAAAGTCACCCAGATAAGGAGGAGCCAGTCCAATCCTGGAGTAACGGACAGGCCACAAATCCTTGCCTCTCTGTGGAAGACCTGTGAGCTGGTACAAGGACATCCTGAATAAGAAGATGTCAACACAGAGAAGCTGGTTGTCCCCCAACAGTGTGTCCCCAAAGTGCAGCCTGACCGGGGGCCACTTCACTTCTGCTCAAATGCATCGCCTTGGGCGCGGAACAGGAAACTGGACTCCTCATTAAGGCCACTGGTATCCTGAAGACTAATTTTGCTCAACACTTTTCAGGGAAAGGGCAATTAAAAATCTATCCTGAAGAGAACGAGACATTTTTAGAATGAGATTGAGAAGACTCCCTGAAAATAACACAAAACGTCCAAGTCCAAAGTGATTAAAAAGACATAAATCAGCTGTGTGCTCTAAGGAGTCCCAGCGCTGGGCCATTCCCTGGAGCCACAGAAAGAATGGCCTCTGGGGACCGGCCTGGGACACTGCCAGCATCCTCACTCTCACACCCAGAGCCGGTTTCTTGGCTCCCGCCAAGCACAGCACAACAGGGACCAGGGTGGGGGGAGGGGAGGGTCACAGTGCCACACAGTCACACTGGTCCAGCTACGGGCCCAGGCCGGGCTCCCCCAGATCGTGTGGGCAAGGAGACCCCCCAGCAGCACCTGGAAGTTCAGGGGTGTTCGCCAGGCCTCAGACTTCCCTCACTCCAGACATGGCAAAAATGAGAGAAAGCCAGAAGACAGGGAGAGGGCTAGCTTGTTCTGAGGTGGCCCAAGGATGGGGCCAGGATAGGCAGGGTTCAAACTTCCAAGTCACATGTTATGCTTCATGGAATCTCTTCTTTTTGGGTGAATCATACCGGTCTGGAAATCAAGAAGCCTAGTTTCCAATTCCACCCATTTTAATTTCGTTAGGAGGACAATTTACTCGTATCTGTAGGTCTACAGCTCCAAGTTCTACGAGTACTGATGTGTAATGTGGCAGGGCAGGAGGCAAACAGCAGTCTTTCAACCTTAGAAAAGGAAGCCCACTTCTACCTGGAAAGTATCATTGGGCACATCGGGGAACAAATGATCCAAGGAGCCAGATTAACCTGGGTACTAAGGGACAACTCGAAGGGGTAAGTATTTAAGTATTTAAGCACATACTATGACTCAAGCACAGAGTTCTGCATTCTTTCCCCTGTAATCCGTATAAGAACAGTAAGGAGGAAGTATGGTTGGCCCTGTTTCACAGCTGAAATGGCTGGGACTCAGAGCCGCCGCTGGTAACAAAGTTAGTAAGAGACAGTGCAGGTGTCCACGGAAGGTGTGAAAGTAGCTCCTCCGGCCCCAGTACCCCACGCTGGTTACTGTTTAGCACAGGCTGAAATCTAATCAACAAAGAAAGTTCCTGTGTCAGCAACAGTCCGTGGAGGAGAAAGTGAACAGTAACAAATGCTTGATTACTGTAAACTAGCTCAGAAATGCCAGGGCACTAAATCATGCTGAAGCCTAACATTTCCAAACGGCAGCACCAGGCCTGCTGGCGCCCTCGGAGCATCCCGAGTCCTTCTGCAGGCCACAGGTGAATGGTGGAAGGGATCTGCCCCTAGGCCCAACTGGGGAGCGCCAGACTTGAGACACGGCCTCCCGAGGGGGTCCTAACAGAGCCCGTGCCCACCCCATCCTGTGCCAGGTGCCTGGCCACAAAGACCAAGAGGGAAGAGATCTGGGGGGTGGGGTTGGGAAGAGGGGCTGGAGGCCAAGGGTTGAAATTGGGAGATGACCAGGGCAGACAATCCTCAGAGGGCTGGTTTTATGGACCTCATGGTCAGCCATGGGAGCTGTGCTGAAGATACGGATTAACGAGCCATTGTTTTTGGGGGTACAGAACATTACTCAAGGAGAAAATGCATAGTGAGAAGAACAAAGACAGAGCCCCAGGAGGGGGAGGCAAAGTGCACCTGGCCAGAATGGTCGCTATGCATATTGCTGGTGATGTACCGAGACACTTGGGACTCCTGACAGACCACAGTAGATTAAAAAAACCAAGCTCAGGGCGAGTTTCAGTAAATGCGCAGACAACTGATCTATGAGGTGTTATTGACAGAGAGTCGGGAATATCTCGAGGGACCTGGTGACATGACCCTCATGGGCAGAAGACGACTTCATGAGTCCATGAAGCACCTCCCACATTTGCATGAATGGAGCCTGGACTTGAGTCTGGGGTCTGCCACCTACTCATAGGCCTTTTGCCAAATGAGGAAAGGGAGGCCTCCAGCTGGAGAGGGTAACACAGCCTGTCCCGTCCATTGTGACAAGGCCTAGAGAAGGAGGGACAGACACCAACTGCCCCCACAGGGTGGGGCCTGGGTTGCCTGGCTGTGTGGACAATAGCGGGGCTCTGTCGTCTCAGGGCTGCTGAACCCGGGCTCCATCAACGTCTGCAACACAATAGGTTTTTTCCAGCCTCCAGGTGTAAGCAGAGAAGAAATAAATGAGGCTACCTGGGGGTTAAGGATGTCCCCAGATACCTATTACCGTGACGGTGCACCTCCAGCAGGCACATGAGTGGATTCTCAGGTGTCCTGGATTATTTCGGATCTGCGTCTGGAAAGCTGTTCAGGTCAATTTTGATCTTTCAGCCGAGTAGTATCACCAATTCCTTATTGGCCATTGATTATACGCTTTATCCACGCTTTCTTATTCAGTGCTCACCACCACCAGGCGAAGGGAAGATTATGATCTCTATTGTACGTATAAGAAAGTGGAGCCTAGAAATCTTGACGTCACTCACGCAAACCCACTCAGCTGGTAAGTGGCAGATCTGGGATTTGGACCCGGCTGTCTGGCGCCTAAGTGCACTGTCAAAACCAGTGGTTCCCAGTTTTGTGGGCTTCACGGACTACTAAACTTCCAAAACATTTGGGGACAAATACTAGGTTGCCAACTTCACATTTTCCCAATTAACAATGTTTTAAACACCAAACAAACGTTCACTTCACAAAAGGAAAAATGTTTGTGACACACACAAGTGCACACAGCCAGGCAGCCGCACCTGAACCCCGTCCTGTGTCTGAGAAACGGCAAACCCACTTAACCTCCCTCACTCCACCAATCAGACCCGTAGAAGCACGCTTTTTTTTTTTTTAAGATTTTGTTTATCATTTGACAGAGAGAGCGCACAAGCATCGGGGGTAGCAGGCAGAGGCAGAGGGAGAGGGAGAAGCAGGCTCCCCGCTGAGCAGAGAGCCAGATGCAGGGCTCCATCCCAGGACCCCAGGTTCATGACCTGAGCCGAAGGCAGACGATCAACTGACTGAGCCACCCAGATGCCCCTAGATGCACACTTTTAATCAGAAGCCAGTGATGCCAAGAAGTGGGGATGGTGCAGAATGATGACAGGATCAGCATCCATTGTCTGGGGCTGGTGGTGTTGGTGCCACAAGCTGGGTCTGGCCCAGCAGGACAGCGGTGGGGTCCTTGTTGGGTCAGGTCTGGCCACAACTGGTTGTCCTTCCTGGCTGTGTGGTCTCTGAACCTGGCTCTCTACTCTCCTGGAGACTCTGTGCTGCCTTATATCCTTTTAATAAAATCCTTTTCTGCTTCAATTAGCTAAAATTGGTTTCTGTTGCTTGCTACTTAGAATGGTGACGGATAGAACATAATCTTAGAATAAAGGACAGTACTTTACATGGAATGCATGTAGTTCTATGAAAACCTCACCACACAGCATCCCTCCTTTTCTCCTTTTGTTGCAGACCAGTCTGTGTCGGGCAGGGAGGGACCTGCAGGCTGGAGCCAGGGACTACGTTATTCTGCTTCTCTACCCTCAAGGGGTTAGAAACCAGAACCAGGAGCTCCACTGTGGGTTGTGCCCTTTGCTGAAGGATCACCAGTGGGTCCCCGCTGCCCACTGGTAAAGTTTAAACCCCACCTCTCCGGCCCCATCTCTGCTCCTGCTCTCCCTCCAGGAGCTCTGGGCTTTAGCTAAGATTGTTTCCCCCCATGTGCAGAACGCAGACAGCATATCCCCACTTCTCATCTTTATTCATATTGCTATCCACTCCTCGCCTCTTGTTTTCTGCATTTAAAAGTTCGGCTCATCTCTCCAGCCCTCCGGCAGCCCAGCTTCCCCAGCCCTCGGAGAGCTCTCCGACTCCTGAGGTCTTGCGGTCTTGCTGTCTTCTGCTAATTCCTTGCTTTTTAAAATTTTCTTTCAAAGGGAGGCCCGAGATCCTGCCTTGTCCCACAGCCTCCCCTGAACAAACACGTTTGCCAGCAAGACCCTCCGGAGCCGCCCACCCTGCCTGCCCGTCTCCCCGCACCCCTGCAGGCAGGGGACTGACTGGAAACTTTGCTTGCTCCTCTGAGATCACTTTGTCTCCTCTCTCTCGGTGAGATGGAGAACGACTCCTCTCTTGGCTCCTCAGGAGCACCCTTCAAAGACAATTAAGTCCCTCCTCAGCCTCTTTCTTCTGAAATGAAATTATCCCTAATCCTTTCTCCCACCTTCAAGAGTCCAGTTTTCCGGTGCTTTAACGGAGTGGACCCCATCCGAGGAGCACCACAGCTGGGAGGGCTGAGGGGCTCAGGCATGGGGTTCGAGGACGTCTGTGAGAGCAGCAGCCTCTTCTCCGCTCCTGTGTGAAGTGAAATTACCTGGCTATTTATCGAGACTGCCTCCAGTTCAAAATCTCTCTGGCTGAGGCCGGCTTACCCCACAGCAGGGCCCCCAGTCCTTGCCTCGAACCTCCGAGGATGGGAGGGAGGGCGACTGGGGACAAACTGAGGGCCCTGAATGCCAAGTCCCCATGCTGGCCCCACGGCTGGCTTCTGCATGGAGATGGCCTCGTTTGACCAACTCAGTGCCAGTGTGATTGTGCAGATGGATGGTCTTTACTCACAAGTGATCCCTAACACGAGGCCAAGGAGTTGTCTGATCTGCTTCGTAGTGAAAGCTTACAGCCCAGCCACACCCCACAAGTTCACCAGGCCCAGCACCCTGTAGCTCAACCAGTTCATTATATGCATCCTGGGCCTCACCTTTCCCCAAATGAAATGGAGAACTGCAGGCATTTTCTCGAAGGCAAACAAGAAAATTGCCCAAAGAACCAAGTAATCTTCAAATGTCAAAAACATCCAGGGCGTGAATCACGCTTAAGTAAGAGCACAGGAATTTGGCAAAGTGACAAGCAGTGGTTTACAACATTAAAGGTGACTTAGAAACAGTCAAACAGTCAGAAGCAGAAGGAGAAGGAAGTCTGAGCCAGCCCGAACCAGCCTTCTCCCTTGACAGGCCCACCACCTGCCATTCCCCGTTTGTGAAAGGGCACTCCAGCTGTGAGCTTCTTGAAGTGCAGAGAAGTAATCCTTGGAGCATCACATGGACCCCCGTCAGCCTCACCAGGCCTGGCAGAAGAGATCTGCAGCGCTGCCTTTGACCCTTGCACAGAAGAGACCTGGGGTGTGATCATGCAGTGGCCCGGGGCCTGGAACCCACGATCCGCTCCCTTCACCAAATGCAGGATGACTATCTTTCGAAAGAACCTGTGAACCTCTTTCACCAGGCCCAGGTGCTCCAAAGGCCTTCCCAGATGCTTCTGGTCCACAACTATCTTCACTCCCTCTGACTCTCATCCCAGCTCTGGGGGTCACCGGCCTCTTTCCCTGAAGACAGTGATGGGCAGTCCTGCAGCCTCTCCCCAGCCTCTCCACAGCAATTTGGATTTGGCCAGTGTGGCACCATTTGTATATACAGGACAAGCTTTAAGTGCTCCAGTCCACAGGCCAGTGTTGCTGATCTCACTGCCTTATCTCCAACAAGCTTCTTGCCTCCTCTCCTCCCCTTCTTCTGCCCCCCAGGGCCTACAACCAACAGGGCTGTGAATTCAATAAAGAGCTGGTTCAGGAATCATAAACACTGCTTGGGACCCAAATTCAGAACAATGTACGGATTTGTTCTATTCCTTCTCTGAAATTCCTCAACTATTGACAAACTCCAAGCAGGCTGATGTGTGAGCTGGTTACTCCATGACCCCAAAGTACCCCAGGCCTTGGATCTGTCCAGAGGTGCTGGAGGAAGTGAGCCCCAGCTGCCTTAGGTCAGAGCCCTATGACATTTCCTAAGAAACCTGGGAGTAAGACCTAAAGGGAACTAAAGGTCATTCTAATGAGAACATGAGTCAGAAAACATCCATGATTTAAATTCTGGTTCTTCCAGAAGGTTGTTAGTTCTTAGACTGGGACCATGCACAGGGCCTAAGTGACTCAGAGAGAAACTTAACTTCTTAGATTTTCCAGAAGAGCCCAAGGAACCCCTCGGAACAAATCACTCAAGGCTGCTGATGTTGGGAGCTGCTGTGTGCACATCTGGGAACCAGGGGAGGCAGAACCAGCAATACCTGTTAAGATTCCAGCCCAGGCTTTCATTTCTCAAGGCAAGAAGAAGAAATAGGGTATTTTTGTCTCATCTCCTGACAGCAGGAATGTATGAGGCTGAGAAAAGTCTTCTGGCACATGCACCAGAAGGAAGTCTGGCTGACCTCACCACTCTGTTCTTGAGGCCCTGCCCGATATGGGTGCGCCCACCTAGACAGCTTAGACATCACACCCCAGCTCCCTGTATCTACCCCCGTGACCCAGGCCTGTCCACCCCAATCACACACACACAACAAATAGTATACCCCACACACAAATAGTGTACTGCGGTCATGGGAACCACCTCACAGTCCCCAAATACCTTCTCTTACCTGTTTCTTCTGTCCCAAATGCCCTCCCTGCCCCGCCCCTGCCCTTGCTACATGTCACAAGTCCACTCACCCTAGTCCTCGCCTAACTCTGCTGATGAGGCTCCTCCCTTGCCTGGCCTCATGGGATTTGGGATGTCCTATTTTAGCGGGGTCGCATCCACAGGATAACCCCATCTCTTTTGTTTTTTGTCTCCTCTTCTCCACTGAAAGTTCCTTGGGAGGGGTATGACCGACTATTTTTTTTTCCACTATTTTTATCCATGTTACTAAGCCTGGCACACAGTAGGTGTTCAATAAATATTCATTGAACGCATAATTACATAAATAATCTTGAATTGATGCAAACTTCATGTTCTTGCCTCATGTAACAAAATGATCAGACAATGTATTTTAAGGCTTATCATTTAGAAGTGAGGGTCTGTGGGGAGAAAGGGAAGGCTCAGGACAGAGGAGGGAGGAACAGGAGAGACCCCGGCTCCACCAAGCTACCCTGAGACTCACTGTGAGGTGTGGGACTTATGAGACCGAAAGGCAAGCGAGAGTTTATAGACTGGATTGTTGACATGTGTGGTTCCTCTGTGTCTGTGCCCCTTTTACTACCTCCAGGGCTGACTCAGTCAGCCCCTGGTAGAGGGTACACAGGAAATCTCGCCTAGGAAAGCGCCACCTCTGGAACCCAGAGCAGCAGTGGCAAGAATCAGCAGGAGGTCCCAGGAAGAGTGGGTCCAGCTGGCTGGACGTCTAACCTCCTTCTTCCTCAATCCAACTGGGGTGATTGCTCCAAATGTCTGTCCCCTCTGAGCAAGAGCCAGGTCCAGACATTTAATTGTCTACTTGCCACCACTGTCCTGTCTCAGGAACGCTCACACCGAGTTCTGGACAAAACTCAATCTTCTCCAGCACTCCCGAGCATCCCAGTACTCCCAGTACACCAGTACCACCACCACCCACCCACACCTCTGGTCAGAAGTCTTGGGCCACCCCCCTCCTGTACTTCCCCACATCCAACCCACCACCAAGGCCTGACAACTCCACCTTCTAAATGTCTCAAACTCACTCACTTCCCTCCATCGGCAACATCATGGCTGCAACACCAGCTGCTGCCACCAACTCTCACTGGACCCTGGCAATCTTATAATCGTGCCCCACGTTCTTCCTTGGTACTCTTCAGTAGGTCTCCACATGGCGGCCTGTGCTGTCATTTCAAAATGCCATTCCTGGGGGTGCCTGGGTGGCTCAGTCCATTGAGCATCTGCGCTCAGGTCATGATCCCAGGGTCCTGGGATGTCTCTCTGCTCAGCAGGGAGTCGGCTTCTCCCTCTCCCTCTGGCACCCTGCCCTCCACCCCCGGCTCATGTTCTCTCTCAAATAAATAAAATCCTTAAAAAAATATGCCATTCTCTTGCTTTAAAACTGTCCAGTCACTCAGTGCTCTTGCAATAAAAATAGAGATGGTATACATGGCCCACAAGTCCCTGCACGGTCTTTCCCTGCCCAATTTTCTGGTCTCCTCTGGAACCACACTCCCCCTTGCTTTTTCAGCCCCAGCTTCCCTGGCCTTCTCTCGTTCCTTGAATGTGCCATACTCTTTCCTATATAGGCTACAGCGCACCTGTGTCCTCTGTCTGCGGGCATCATCCCTTCCCCACCCCAGCTTAGCCTCCCTTTAAATACTCATGTCAACTGTTCCTTGAAACCCCTGAATCCAAGATGAGTGAAGGCTCCCTAGAACAGCACTGGATGGCTTCTGTCTGAACTCGTGGATGACCGTGTCTCCCCCACTAGACTGGAAGCTCCTTGAGGGAAAGAAGCAGGCATGTTTCTGCTGTCAAGCTCAAACACCCAGCACGATGCCCGGCACACAGAAGGCACTCAGATATTTGTTGAACCATGAATAATGGGTTTGGGTTTTATTGAGGGAAGACGCATTGCCTTGTAGTCTGGTTTCATAGGAGACAAGTTACAACATAGAGGACTTGCTGATGGCAACATATTCCTTCTGAGGAAGATTTTCAAGTGGGTGAAAAACAACCTTCCTAAACTGGCATACGAATCCAAGAGTAAAAGATGAGTCTTTCGTCCAACGGAGGAAACGCACACCATCGGTACATTCACAAGCCGTCTGTGTGGGGACGTGGGGAGATTCCGCCCCCACCACAGCCATATGTTAGGGAGAATCAGGGTAGGAGAAATCCTTCCTTCCCCAAAGCTGATAGAAGGCCTTAATTTGGGAAGATGGCAATGTAACGCAGGCTTGGCACAGCTGCTGAGAGCAAAGTGCCAGGATACCACAGTTATGTATCTGGTCAGCCTCTCTCTTCCTTTTTTGCTCACTTTGAGGGGTTGTCTTTGTGCAGCGAATGGAAGTCTTAAGCATCCTTCATGGCTCCACAATGGGGCAAGTGGTGTCTGTTTCTTCACGTTCAAGTGTGTCTAGCTGGGAGTGTACACCTGGGTGAAATTAACCGAACATCAGTGACAGCAAACTCTACCCAATTAGTCTGGGACAAGTGTCCAGAGCTGGCTCCTCCGTCATTCTTTATGGCTACCCTGCCTCCCTCCCCCCAAGGCAGGGCCGTGGACCTCTAGTCCCACCTGAGGAGTGTGCAATGAGGCACATTGGGGCCACCACGGCTGCTTGTCCCTGCAGGAGAGGCTGGCGTGCTGACGCCACGCCCCAAATAAATGATAGTACCAGGATTCCCTTGGAGCCAGAAAGAAATTTCACTGAAATGGCATATTAAACACAATGAGATGCCATTTTCCTCCAAATTAATAAAGATTCGGAACAATGGTAATATAAGCTCTCCCAGACACTACTGGTTGTATGTACATTTGGTAAAATGATTAGCATGTTTTGAAAGCCGTAAAAACCTTCCATTCATGAGAACATTCAATCAGCTTGCAAGATACAAAATACATAAGAACCAAGAGCTTTCTGATTCGTTAGTAGTAACTCATTAGAAATACAACCAGACAGAAGGATCTTAGTCTAACTGTAGGTAGCATTCAGGAATGAAGTTTCTAGAATAATGCAGAGCTCATGTGAAGCGATCTTTACAGAGAGATATGAAAGTAAACTTAAACAAACACACAGAGAGTAAAGGGGATGGCACATTCCTGAATGAGAAGGCTCAATACTGCAGTAGGATGTCAATTCTTTATAAATCAATTTATGGATATCCTCTAATTCATATGGATAGCATGTAAAAAAAAAGTCAAGAACAGGTTTTCGTTTTTGTTTTTGTTTTGGCCTGGTAAAAATGATTCTAAAGTTCACCTGGACTATGAGATGCATCAGAGACAGTATCTAAAAATATTTTGGAAAATAATGGTAATGAAGATGATCTTTACTAACAGTTTTTAAACATAATATAAAAGTTTCTATAGTTAAAACAATGTGGTATAGCATTTGGTCAGATAGAAAAAATACAGAAGGGAATAGATAGCCTGGAAACATAGCCTAGCCTATATAAGAATTCGGTATACTAGAGAGGTAGCATTTCAAATAGGGGGTGGGGGTAGATCATTCAATAAACAGAAGTGCGAGAATTATGTAAGCACTAAGAAGAAAGTTAAATTCCTATCTTCTGTCTTAAAACAAGATAACTTAGAACCAGATAAAAAGTTGAATATGTAAAATGAAATTATGAACAAAAGAAAATGTAAATGAACAGATAGGGAAAGCAAGGATAGGGAAAGATTTTCTAAGCATAAAAATGAGAATAAACATCAAAGTGAAAAAAAGGCTTATAAATAGGATGACAAGCAAATTAAAGGCTTCTATACAACCAAGAAACCATAAATGAATTTAAAAGACAAATGACACACTGGGAAAAAATAGTTCTAACAATACACCAAAAGGTTAATATCCTCTTATGCATAAAGAGCTCTTACAAATCAATAAGAGAAAGAGTAATATAAATAGAAAAACAAGCAAAGGACAGGAATGTCAATAAACATAGAAACAAATGCTCCAGCCCACTGGTAATGAAGGGAGTGCAGATTGAGACCACGGGATACCATGACTCACCTATCCAACAGACGAAGATATTTTTTTAAAAGTATAATAGGTAAGAGTGGGGTAAAATGGGTGCTCATGTGTTATTTATGGGAAAGCGAACAGCACAGGCTTTCTGGGGGCAATGTGGCAATACAGATCAATATGTTCACTATGTTCCCACCTCTGATTTGATAATACCAGTTCCAGGAATTAATCCTAAAGCAATAATCCCAAATGTCTGCATATATTTACGTTCAACACTATCTGATTGCAATGATATTTATAATAGCAAATAGTAACTGAATTATCTAAATATCTGACAATAGGAAGTTAGTTAAATAAAATATGGTACATTACTCTAAAGGAGTGTAATGAAATGTAGCCTTTTAAGATCATGTTTCTGAATATGTAATGACAAGAAAAGATCAGTCAGTACAAGGTTAAGAGGGAAAAAAGTAGGAGATAAAATTAAATATATGTATATATACATATAGTATGATACCAATTCTGCTAAAAGTGACAAACAATAGATTCTAAAATGTTAATTGTTTTTATGTCTTAGTGATGAGATTAGCCATGGTTTTTCTTTCTGTTAAAAATTTCCATAAAGAACATTACTCTTACAATTGGAAAGTTATATAACTTTTAAAACCTCAAACCTTGGTAATTCTATTTCTAGAACTCTATCCAAAACATTCTCTCGTGTATCTCTCATAACCACCCCATAAGCCTGGTAGTATTATCTCCATGTGACAGAGGCCCCGGTGGGTAATGTGATGAGCCTGATGTTACCCTCAGAGCTGGGTCTTGTCAGATCTGTCTGACACCGAAATTATGAACCAAATTGATACACAAGAATACCCCAGAGTGTTAGAGTAGAAAAAAAAATACAGCTGATGGCCCTGGCTGAGTAAACAAGATTGCAGGCACGATGGCATACCATGTAGCCATTAAGAAGTGATGTTTAAGAATAATTTTTTTAGAGGGCGGGAGGGACAGAGGGAGAGGGAGAGAGAGAATCTTAAGCAGGATTCCACGGGTGGAACGGGATGCAGGGCTCGATCTTAGAACCCTAAGATCATGACCTGAGCCAAAATCAAGAGTTGGACACTTAACCGACTGAACCACCCAGGCACCCAAGAATCATGTTAATGACATGGGAAAATGTTCTAATGTGAAAAAAAAAAAAAAAAAGATGCAGAATTTCATATGAGACATGGCCCCAGCTATTGTGCAGATGCAAAAAGAGACTAGAAGAAAATATAATAAAATATTAACAACAGCCATGTCTAGGCAATAGGTCTTTTTTTAAAAAAAGATTTATTTATTTATTTAAGAGAGAGAGAAAGAGAGAGAGGAGGGGGAGGGGCAGAGGGAGAGAATCTCAAGCAGACTCTCCACTGAGTGGGGAGCCTGACGTGGGCCTCAACTTCATGACCCTGAGATCATGACCTGAGCCAAAATCAAGAGTCAGATGCTTAACTGACTGAGCCACCCAGGTGCTCCTCTAGGCAACAGGTCTTTAGAGCTTATTACTTACTTTGTTATGCTTGAAAATATTACACAATGGATATTGCTTTATTATCCAAAAATGTTCTACGTTCACTCAAAAAAAGGAACCATCCATTATAATCCCATTATCCTCTTTCTTACACCTATCTACCCTTTAAGGTCAAGTTGAAGACTTGCCCCTTCTACGAAGCTCTCCTTGATTTGCCTAGCTCATATAGCTCTGACCTTCCAAAACATGTGTTCAAAGTAGAGCTTTGACTCCTGGCTTCAGAAATGGTCACATGCATCTCTAAGGGCATCACAGCTCTTGAGCTGGACTCCCCATCCAGTGTCCCAGAACCACAAGGGTGGGGGGCAGCAACCTTCTACTCATGTCTTATGTATGTGGCTGTGGGCTGAGCAAGCTTGTGGAATATATATATATACACATACACACAAACACACATTTACACACACAGGAATATTGCTCAGCTATCAAAAAGAATGAAATCTTGCCATTTGCAACGACATGGATGGAACTAAACGGTATTGTGTTAAGTGAGATCAATCGGTCAGAGAAAGATAAATGCCATATGATTTCATTCCTATGTGGAATTTAAGAAACAGAACAGATGAACATAGGGGAAGGGAAGCAAAAACAAAATAGGATGAAAACAGAGGGAGCCAAATCATAAGAGACGCTGAACTGTGTGAAGCAGACTGAGGGTTGCTGGAGGGGAGGTGACAGGGGCGATGGGATAATTGGGTGATGGACATTACGGAGGGCACTTGAGGTAATGAGCACTGGGTATTGTATACAACTGATGTATCACTAAATTCTACCCCTGGCACTAACAATACAGTATATGTTAACTAAACTGAATTTCAGTAAAGAATAAAAAAAAAAAGTAGATGGTAATTTTAAAGTGTTGTTTAGCAAACTAATAACTGTGACTCTTCCAAGAAGTATTCCTAACTACCCAATCCAGAATAGGACCTCTTCCCTTCTCCCAATGATCCTTCCTCATAGCAGTTATAATTATCTAGATAACGCCCCAGTGTTTATCTGTGTCTGTTTTTTATGCTAAGTCTCCTATCAAGAATGTATGCAGGATCTTAGCCAGGCTCGATGCTGACACACACTAGATGCCTAGTAAATGCTTATTCAATAAGTAAAGGAACTTGGAACTAGGGAAAGTGCAGGGTCATGATACTGGGGGTTCTTTGGAAGGAGTCTTATAATAATAGGAAATGAAATTTAGTACTTAAGTCACTGACGGGTAACACCAGCTCTAGGAATTAATCCTAGCTCCGTGCTAGCACATGGAATCTCCAATCTGGAGGAAACCCTTGCGAAGGTTTCCTTTGGTTCCCAGTCATTCTGGGAATAAGACATTAACAACACAGCGAGTAAACACAGTGAGCAGAATTCCTGGCCGGGAACACTGGCTCGCAGGCTGGCAGGACTGAGTAAGTGGAAACATACATACAACTCAATCGCAAGGTCCTCTCCATCCCCTGCTTCTGATTAACACTCTCCTCCCCCCAGGCCTCTCAGCTTCTCATTGGGAAACAAATCGTTTTTCCTGAAGTTGATGAGAAAATGCCCTCTTGTGGGCGTGACAGTGGACCACCTCGACAGTGTCAAAGATTTCTGAAAATGTGGTTATTCAAGAGAATTCCTTCGTTAGATTTAAAGATTTTTTTTTTAAAATCTCAAACATCAACCCTTTGTTAAAGTGAAGATACATTTTCCAGAAGGCCATTAAAGAGTACTGATTCTCTTCTGCATGTCTAACATAGGTATGCAAGTTCTGAATTCTTCAACAGCATCATCACAAAGAGAATTATTCTTCTTTCTAAACTTCTGTACGATGTGCTAATGACTGGGTGACTTTTTTTTTTGTCATCGCCCAGAATCTGCCTCCTTTTCTGCTCCCAGGAAACCATCACCTGAGATTGACAGGCAGCAATTGAAAATAATAAAATTATGTAAGATGAGCTTGTAATCACCAGCATTCCGTGAGAAGCAAAATGCATTTCGCTCTGGCTGAGGAACAGAAAGTTTCTTTCTCATTTTAAATCTGTATCAGAGGTAAAGCCTTCTATTAAAACACAATTCTCTGTACACTTACAGTCTCTGGCAGACTGCCAAGGAGACGATCACGGAGCTGCGCCTGCAGAGAAGCAGGCCGTGCAAGACACGGAGGTGCACTCCTAAGAAAGGAGAGCAAAGTCTCCGGAATTCTTGGGAGGGCTCTGCTCACAGCCGCCCCCACCTCTTCTGGAAACACACACACACACAACACACACTTTCTGGAGGGATGTGGGGAAGGTAAACATTCAGAAAAGGCTTCCCTATCTTTTGCTTCACACACACACACACACACACACACACACACACACACACACACGAGATTTGGGTTTCCTCTTCCCTTTCTCACTGCTTTTTGTCGTGTACCATCATCATCATCACCATCGCCATCACCATCAAACTTCAAACCCTGTAATCCGAGACCTGGTAATTGCAAACCTTTTCGCCGGCTGTAATTTACAGGTACAAGTGACCACTTGGGGGCACAGTTAGTGGAGAAGGCTGGCACCGCACTCAAGGAGGCAGGCTTTTATGATTTGAAGCCTGTTTCAGCTACCTTTGAGAAAGCCCCCCAATCTCAGATCCTGCAGGAGCCCGTGGATGGAACATAACCCTGACAGAACTGTTCATTTAAGGCGAATCTGATATTCACTAGGAGGGAGATTTTATATGGAATTACATGAAATGATTCTGTTCCTTCCTCCCTATAAAACGGGTGGTTTAAAAATTTCCTCCACATGGCGGCTTGTCTTTTTCGCGTTTTCATCAGTGTTAGTGTGGGCATGTACACAAACACATACTGCTCACTAAAGGAGTTGTGGGAGGCAAAAATTAACCTTATTAGTACAGTTAAATCTCTTACCCTTGTTATGTAAATTTTTATTTTTCCATTATGAAAAATATGCTGATGATTTTTTAAAAAATCTAGAGAAATTTAAAGTAGAAAGATGATCACTGTTAACATTATGGCATGTTTTCAGCCTTTTTTTTTCCTATGCTCTTTTGTTTTTATATCCTTGACATTATAGTACATACATCATAGGTGCTTGATTTCCTTTAATTAACAAAATTTCCCTCTTAATTAAAACCAATTCCCTCAAATACCCAAACTCATGATAAGTCACTTTAGAAACTCTGTTCTCAATCCCCAAAGAAGTATTTTGGGTTCTTCTTTTTGGTTTCCTGATCGGAAGAAAACTAGGAATAGTTTTCATGCCACCATTTTGTCAACCCCACCCCCTTGCCCAACACATACTCCAAGGATAGGTTTTCCCCAAGACAAACCAGTGAGGTTCGTAGCTGGGCAGAGGAGACATAAACCTAGGTTGGGGAAGAGACAGGGAAGAAAACTGGATGGGGGAACATAGGCAACACTTGGGAATCAAATACAGGCCTTTCATGGGAGACTCCAAGGCCCACGGATTGAAGACGAACACAGATATGAGTGTCCTGGAAAAAATTTGTGTCTGGTGTGTAGGAAAAAATGGAGCAAAGATCATCTTTTGTGGCTCAGTTTTGGATGCATGGTTTTTTCACATCTTGGTGAAGTGATCGCTTATTGAGCCACAGTTTAGGGAATAATCCCTACTTCCATGTGACAAGAACCAGCGGAGAGAGAATATTCCACAGGGTTTGCACTTTTGCACCTGGGAGAGCATGAAGCAGCACTAGATTCACAGGAAAGGACCCCCTCACCCAGACCTGTCACTCCTGCCCCTCCCTGCACTGTTCATGATGCTCTTTGCACATTCTAGGATCTGGGATTCCCAGTGCCTGCTCTGCTCCTGACTGGCAAATCTCAGATGGCGTTTCCCTTCTCTGCTCTTTGCTGGATCAAACTGTGCAATGTGCTCAGCACTGTTCTAGGCCCTTAGGGGAAAATCAACAAAGGTGAGGCAATCGATCCCCCAGGGCACGTGGTCCGCTGGGGCTCCTAAGAAGCAGTCACATGGAGAACCTGGGTCAAGTAATCCCCACAGGCAGGCAGCTTCTCCCGAGGAAGCCATACAGGACAGGCAGGCTCTGAACTGGGTAGAGAGATAGGCAAGACTTCTAGATTAGGAAGAGGGGGAAGGAACTGAAGATGGTCTCGTCCAGGCCAGAGCAGCAGATCCTTCCTTCCGTCCCAGGTCCCCTGTGCCAAACCATGGGCAGGCAGGACTTGCTATGCCCTGACTTGCTGGGATGGGCTCCACACTCCACTCCACCATCCCCACGAGCATCACGGGACTCGTCCACACCCAGGTGGGCCACCGACATGTCTCAGAGGTGAGCTGCAAGCAATACGTCCTCTAAATCCTATGCAAAGCCAAGCTGGGTCTTCTAAGCTTACTTCTCACAGGGGGAGCAGATCGGTTAGCTATATTGGGCTTGTGAGCTTTCGGACTGACTTGGGCTGGCAGCCAGGAATATATGGACCGAGGCTCTAGAACGAGGGAGGGAGACCATAGCAAATACACTTGTCCTCGTACGTCTTCCAAATTCTCCTTGCTCTGTGGGGCTTCCTGGTGACTATGCCCCTCCCCCTGTGTCTCCACAGCTCTCTACCAAAGAGCAACGGTTCAGATTGTACCCCCACACTTCCCACTTGCATCGTCTGTGTCTTGAGATGAGGCACTGCCTAGGAATGTGGGAATGAGGGAAACAACGAAATTGAGCTTTCACACAGACGAATTTTGTCTGAGTTCCTGGAAGGCAGGAATTTCCCTCCCATCCCTAATTTCCTATAAGCCCGTGACAGCCAGAACAGAGGGCAGCAAAGCTATTATTAGTGTCATTACAGGAGGTAGCTAGGTTCCAAGAGGTGAAGTAAGAGCCCACCATTTGTAGGAGGCCCTGCTAGGCGGCTGAGCCCAGATCGACCTGGCAGCGAAGGCCATGGCTCTTCAGCATGAGGCCACACTACTTCATGACAGGAGACACAGCCCAGAGCTCTGTAAAAAGGGGACACCGACCTGAGAGTCAGACTATAGATTCACTGGAGAGTGGGTCACAATAGAGAGGGCAAAACTGCTGTAAGGAGAGACTTGCTCATGCATCAGTCTCAGACGAAAGGTGTTAACATGGCTACCGAAAGAACACGTTAACCAGGCCAGAGGCTCCTAACCAGGGAGGAAGTGGCCCAGCTGGGAACTGGCCACTCCAGTCCTGCCCGAGGAGACTGTTCTGCCTCTCCTGCCCCCACACGGTGCCCCACAGGTATCTGGTCACTTCTGCAGGTGACCACCTGAGCTGGGGATGGTGCAGTCATAGCTCAGGGACACCGACCTTTAAGACCATCCACCAACCTCCTGTCCCCATTGCAGTCACCAAGCAGCCTCTTGAGATTTAGCTTCCCCTGTGATGTGCCTTCAGGGAAGGAATCTGTTCAGTGGCAACACATGGGCCTGGTCCCTTGGATACCCTATTTCTAGTGTAAATGGCCAAAATGCCATTACCTGGAGATCATCCAACTCTGGGTATGCAGCCAGTCAAGTGGGAAAACCCCAAGCATGGAGAACTTATATGGTAGCCCCAACCTGTGTGGACACCTCCAATTGGCCAACTAACAACCTCACTTGCTGGTGGGTGTCTCCAAACACAGTGTCACCCAACGTCCATCCACAGGAGAATGGACACACAAACTGCGGCGCTGCCAGGGAATACCACTTACCAATCAAGAATGACCTACAGGGACACATGTCAACATGGATAAATGGCACACAGCATATGCTGAATGAAACCAGTGGGGCACGAAAAGGAGTACACACTGTATATTTCTGTTTCTACGAAAGTCAACAGCAGGCAAAGCTAATCTATGGCGACTGACATCAGAAGGCAGTCGGAGAGCAGAAGCGGGATGGCTTGGAGAGGGGCACAGGGAACTTTCTGGGTGAAGGAAATGTTTTACATCTTACTCTGAATGGTAGCTACACAGGAATATCCAATTATCGAAACTCACAGAACTGAACATTTAAGATCTGTGGACTTTATTTTATTGCCCCAACTATTATACCTCAAATAAAATAAATACAATCCCCACCACAGAGCTAGGAACACAGCGAGTGTTCAGTAAAAGCTGTTGAACTGTTAAAGTAAATGGTTCCCCCTGCTACCCCCAGCAAATTGTTCAAAGAATTTAATACGAGAACCAGTTTGCAATATGTTTTTTTAGAAGTCTGTTTTTTTATTGTGGTAAAAATGCATACAATTTACTGTTTTATTAAATGTATGGTCCTTCATCATTAAGTATATTTATGTTGTTGAGCAACCGTCAACCACCATTCATCTCCAGAACATTTTCATCGTTCCAAACTAAAACTCTGTATGCATTAGACAGGAACTCCTCATTCTCCCCCCTCCCAGCCCCTGGCAGCCACCATCTTACTTTCTGTTTGTAGGAGTCTGACTACTTTATGTACTTCCTACGTGTAGATTCATACAGTATTTGTCTTTCTGTGACTGGCTTATTTCACTTAGCATCATGTCTTCAAATTCATTCATGTTGTAGCCTGTGTCAGAATATCCTTCCTTTTTAAGGCCGCATACTATTCCGATATATGTATAAACCACATTTTATGTAACCGTTCATCTGTGGATGAGCACCTGGGCTGCTTCCATCGTTTGGCTCTTGTGAATAATGCTGCTACAAACCTGCAGGTATAAATATCTGAGTCCTTGTTTTCACTTCTTTTGGGTATATACCCACAAAAATCACTGGATCATATGGCAATTGTATGTTTAATTTTTTGAGGCACTGCCATATGGTTTCCAGAGCTGTTTTACCATTTTGCATTCCCACTAGCAGTGCATAAGGTTTCCAATTTCTCCACAACCTCACCAACAACTGCTATTTTCTGCTTTTTAAACATTTTTATAATAGCCATCCTAATGGATATGAAGTGGTATCTCGTCATGATTTTGATTTGTATTTTCCTAATCAGTGATGTTGACCATCTTCTTTCATGTGCTTATTTGGCTACTGGTCTATCTTTGGAGAAATGTCTATTCAAGCGTTTTTTTTTTGTTTTTTTTTTTTTGAGAGGGAGAGAGAGATAGGGAGGGGGAGAGGGAGAGAGCAAATCTGAAGCGGGATCCACACTCAGCATGGAGCCCAACATGGGCCTTGATCTCAAGACCCTGAGATCACGACGGGAGCTGAAATCAAGAGTCGGATGCTTAACCAACTGAGACACCCAGGTGCCCCACCCTTTGCCTATTTTTTAATCAGGCTGTTGTTGAGTTGAAAGTAAGAAAGATTTCATTGTAACTGCACAGGGCTGAGAACCCAGTCTTGCCCTCCCCACCGTCACAAGCTCAGTCCCTAGGTGTCAATCTCACATCCCCTGTACCTGTCCCACCCCCAGTGTGGTCATGTGGAGCACAGAAACAAAGAGTTAGGACAGGCAATTTGCCTCCCCCTGTGCTAGGACCAAGGAGACTATCACTGGCCTAGGTGTCTATTCTAGATATCAAAACATGTTTCTGAAGATCAGACATCCTGAGAGGCATACCTGGAATAAAAATAGCAGACAGTTACAGCTAGTTCTCAAATTGTGACATGAGAGTTCAGTGAGTTCCCCTCCCCATCCCTGTAGCCTCCCCTAGGAGTCTGCACCCACAAAGATGGCTTTTTGTGGTTTCTGCAGAATCTACGAGAGGAGGCTTAAATTTGTAGGTGAGAACCTGAGCAGGGTGGGAATGTCCTCCTCACTCGGGGATGTGAGGGAGACAGCATAGGAAGAGGCAGGGGCTGGCATCTAGAAACCCAGGGCTGGAGCCCTTGCCACAGGATGATGGTTTGCGTGGTCTATCCTAGCAAGGCAGTATTCCAAGCTGCTTTCCTACTGGTCTCTCCATGGATGCCTGCAACCTTCCCTTCGTGTCCCAGTCACCGGTGCCTTCCAGGTTGTACACCGCACGTCCCCTCCCTCCAGTGAGCCCCATGGATCTCTGCCCTGCTAGCTTTCTCCCCCAGGGGTCCCAGAGCACCCCCTGTCAGACACCTGGGACCACGGAGGAAGTGTCCCTTCAGACCATGAAGGAGGTGGTGACTTCACAGGACAGGAAAAAAGTGACTTCCATGAAGTTCCCATGAAAATAATTTTTCTCCTCCTGGGGGAAAGGAGGATATGTTAAATCTTAATGCCATTTGATTGTGGAGAAAGGCAGTTTCCCCCCATCTCATGAAGCACTGCAGGTGCTCCTTTTTTTTTTTTTGCCACGTGTTGCTGTAGATTGGTAGACTGAGATGTTTGGCTCTTCCACTTGGCACACCTAGGCTGCAGCAAGAAGTATGTTCCTTTCACAGTCTGAATATTATTCAAGTTCTGATGATGAAAGCTGGTTGGAACAGCATGAACCGAATAGATTACAGCACTCTATTTACGGCAGGCTCCTCGGTAGCAAGATCAGCCAGACACACACTGCATGCAGCCTCCAGGTCTCAGCAGCCCGGCTTCCAAATGCGGTACTCATACTTCCCAAATTCTGTGCCCTTTGCTTTGGGTTCAGAAAGCCAGGATCAGAGCACGGTCATCTTGTATTTCTTCACGTCAACCAAATAAGCTAGTTGAATGGCAAAATAATCTGCCCATAACTCAAAAGATCAAAATCGTGCAGCAATTCAACAAAATGGCCCCAAGAGAAGTGTGGGTGTGAGCTTTCACTCGGCATCCAGGAGATGGACTGGGGATGCACACACACACCGAGCAGGTGCCCCTCATCACAGCCCACCCCAAATGGCGATCATGTTCTGGACAGGACAGACCTGGCAGCTGTCCCCGCTAAGCCGAGCCCTGCCGGATTGGCCAGAATTCAGTCTGCTTGTTATCCTAAAGGTGGCAAAGTTGGCCTCAGTGATGAGGGATTCTAGATGGGAGCTTTAGAAAATCACTGCACAGGCTTTGGCAAGACTACCACATCTAGGCTTCCATGCTGTACTCCACACCCATCTGTGATGAAGGACCAGGTTTTGGGGTTTTGCTGGTATCAACAATCTATTAAAACCAAACTGTGGTCCTATCATGCATAGCGAGAACACAGCTCACACCATATGGCACTCTCTGGGCAACCCATGTGAGAGTTTGACATGGTCCAAACTGGTCTATACCTTGTTGGATAAGCCTAAGGATCATGCTTTTGGCTGTCGCAGCAATGTCAAATACAATGGAACTTTCTAAATGCTCACTTCCAATTTATCTTGTCACAGACTGGTAACAGTTCGTGGTCAGGCACCAGTCTGAGGACGGGGCCTGGAGTAGCACGGTTTTTAATTCCTCTCTTCTGGCTTGGAGAGCCTGGTCAATGGCAGCAGGATCCAACTTACATGCTTGGGCAGAACTGAATGGACATCCTCAGAAGCATTCATGATCAGGTTGTTCCCCTTGGGTCTCAGAACTTCCCAGGAAATTCCTGGACCAGATCACTCATTGATCTTACTCTACCTGCTTTCCATATGCTTCATGAGGAGCCATGGGCTTCTGAATTAGACTGGGAGCTCTCCTGGTTGGGACCTTGTCTTGGGGTGTCCAACAGTGAGGACCCAACATGGGCCAGGTCCAAGGCTAACAGACAAAGATGGTTCTTGTCCTCAGGGAGACCATGATTCCCAAGATGAATCCGGAAATAACCACTTGTTCACGTGATTTGGAGCAGAACCCAACCCACCCATATACAGAGACAGCACTTGTGACATGCCTGGCCCTGTTCTTGGCACTTTGTAAACAGGAACTCATGTCGTTCTCAGATATTCACTCCTCATACATTGAAGTCAGTGCCCCTTAAGGAGCCTCTGACCATGAAGAAAAGTGGTCAGTTAGACCTAAGCCTTCAAGATAACTCAGGATCAAGGTTTGGCTCAGTTTACAAATGGTGATGACAGCATGCTGAAGTGTGAAGGTATCTGAAATCCTACGGATAGGTCTCTGTTTCTTGGAGTTTATTTCAGGCCTTAAAATAAAATTAGCAGGACCCTCAGCTTATTATAGCAACTGTGGTAATCAGCGAGCAATGTGGCTAAATGTGTAATTATTGTGTTATTTTAATAAGCAATTTATATTCTGCATGAAAGGGGATATTGGCACTCTCCCTTTTTTGTAGGTTGGCAGTTGTCTGGAGGCTAGGTTTGTTCATCCCTTTAAGCCATCCAGCACCACGTTTGTCGATCTGACCTCTGGCAAATGCTTTGTCTCTCTAGAACTCATCCGTGAAATGGGAATAATGCCACCCATGGTGAGCAACAAATGAGACAGCACAGGAAAGGAGCGGTGCCTGCTCAGTGAACAGCTACTGAGTCCACACTCACTCAGAAGCTCCAGGAGCTGAATAGACATCATTAAAGTTCCTTGAGACGCCAAGTTCCGCTGCAGTGTGGATCCAAAAGCAAATGCTCAAAGCTGACAATGTGAAAAGAGAAGGTAAAAGAGAAAGGAAAGTTTATTTAAATCCCGGCTTCACCATTCCCCACCACCTCTCAGTGCCGTGAGATGTCCAAAAGGAAAACAGGGACGATGTGAAAAACCGTTAGGTCTCTAATTTGGCCTAAGCTTTGGACTAGTTTTTGCTTTTTCCAAGGCGGAGAGAGTCCTCTTGTCTGTTTTTGCCTCTCTGCCTCACCCCTGACCCTGCTTCTGAGAGCTTGGCGGGCATGCTTGAAGAAAAAGAAAGCCTCATGGCTGATTTTACCTTTAGGGTCAAAACCAGCCCAGGAGTAAGGAAGGGGGAGGTGGCGGGGCTAGACAGGCAGGTGCGCAGGAGGGGCCAGTGCCACCCAGGTGTGCCCTCTGCAGCCCAGCTCTTGCTGGCACTTCTGGTGCAGGCGCTTAGTTACAGTTTTGATCACAGGCACCGGTGACCATGCTTTTCTTATGGTGCATCTCAAACTGGAGAAGTCCTCCTCAGCCGCACGAGGGCTGGAAGAGTTAAAACAGGGAGCAAACGTCTCTTTGTCGTGTCTGCCGAGAGCTCTGTTCACAGCTCTGCCCATTTCCCCCTACAAAAAACTCATCTGAAGAATAAAAATAGGAATTCCTAGGTGTTGTACTTTCCTTTAAAACAATGCTTTTGTGAAATGCCACAAATTAAAAAATCTGGTGGGGATGACACCTTGCAAGTAAGTGTGATACGAAGGATGGACTCCGTGTCGACTTGCAAAAGTGCCAAATAGATTCAAGTTATCACGGGAATGAAGAAGCTCCAAGAAAATTAGTCTTCAAAGTCTCAAGTCCTAAATCCTAGAAGATTCCATTTAGATTAGTTAGAATTCATCAACAAGCATATTTTATAGATATGTGCCCAAATATAGCATCTAAAATTCCACGCAATGAAAAACCATGAAGATATAACTACACAGCCACCGAACAAAAAGAAAATCCAAAAAGTAGTCTTTGATGTCTATTACCTGACCCCTTCTCTGGGCATAAACTGAGGCAGGCAAACATTTTCACTAGGGAGTATTGTGCCCATCACTGTACTAGGCGCTGGGATTCAAAAGTGAACGAACCTAGATCAGTCTGTAGTGCTTCTGGGTGGACCCTTAATTCTTCGTACATCATTTCTATTCTTCAATTTGCTATTTATTACACTGCTTAACACAGGAACAGAAGCCATTAAAGCATCTAAAAGTTCTTCTCATTAGCCTTCCAGGACCAGAGGAAACGGAAGCAGGTGGGCAAATCTAGGAGTATAGTGAATGCTGGTCAGACCTAGTTAATAATTCTTATTTAAGTTCATACTCCCTCTAATAGAATTATTTTATTTAAAATGTTAGCATAGACAACGCAGTCCCTGGCAAATAAAAGGCATTGTAAAGAAATGTAAATGCAGGAAGGCCCAGTCTAGATGATCAGAAACACACCCACATGTTGGGAGGAGACAAGACAAGACAGAACGACTGGTAGCTGACGGGTCTGGATTCAAACAGCTGTACGATGTGGCTAGATTTGTGGTCTTAGGCCAGCTGATTACCTCTCTGAGCCTCATCTTCATTTGTAAAATGTGGATAATCCCTACCTTGCAGTGCTGATATGGGGATTAGAAATAATATATGTAAAGTACTAAAATAGAATGGGCAATCAAAACTGGAAGCTATTATTATATTATTGGCATTTGTTACAAGTTTGATGATTGAATAATGGGTAAATTAGCTGACCTCTAAAATCCATATCAACTCTAAAATTATGATACTAAAAAATAGAATTAGAAGTTCATATATGAAATCCACTTAAAGATATTTTTGACTATCGTTAATTGTGATGCAAATCTCTTCTGCTTTTCAGAGTAAGTACTGATAATGAGACTCAGAGAATATATATACACATGGTGATGTACCGTGGAAATATCTGTGATCAAATTTAGCAGGATAGGTGTCTATAGCTTCTGAGATTTCCAGGGGTTGCTGCTGCCAATGCTGTCATGACTCCTTCACCTAACCTCTCCTTTCTAGAACACGTCTCTAGGCCAGACACTGGGATGCATGTTTTACTGGGGTAAGATCAGTCATGATTATTCCCTCCATCTTCATAAAAGAAAACTGAAGTTTACTGGGATTAAGGATCCTTCCAAGGTCACACAGCTAGTAGGCACCAGGGACTGGACTTCAACTCTGGCACTGAGCCCCTGTCTTTACCCACTCTGCAATATCGCTGCAACTCAGACAAGCCCTAAAAGCAAGAGATTCAAGGGACTTGCCAAGAAATGCACACATAGGAAAGGAAGTGCAAATGTCAGTCACATCTACTGTATTCTTTGCTTGACCGTGTTCTGTCGACTGCATTTTCACCAAGTCTCCTAAAGAGAAGATCAGTGTAATACATGAGTGTAAAAAGTGGTAGAATACAGCAATCCCTCCTCTGGGTATATATCCAAAAGAACTGAAAGCAAGATCTCAGAGGTATTTGTACACCCGTGTTCATAGATATGAACTGGAGGATTCCACTTATGTGAGGGATCTAAAGTAGTCAAATTCACAGAAAGTGGAGTGGTGGTTGCCAGGGGCTGGGAAAGAGGGAAATGGGCAGTTGATGTTTAATGGGAACAAGTTTTCAGTTTTACATGATAAAAAAGTTCTGGATGTCCATGTCACAATGACGTGGACTATAGACTTAAAAACGTAAAGATGGTAAATTTTATTTGTTTTTAAACCACAATTTTAAAAAAAAAGAAAGTGGCAGATTATATATTTGTATATATGTGTGTGTATGTTTTTATATATATTTATGTACATGTGTGTGCATATCTTTAAAAGAGTTAATGGTTTAAAAATTTCAAAACTCTAGGGCCACCTGGGTGGCTCAGTCGGTTAAGCATCTGACTCTTGATTTCGGCTCAAGTCATAATCTCAGGGTCTTGAGACCAAGCCCCATGTGGGGCTTAGTGTTCAGGAGGGAGTCCGCTTGAGATTCTCTCCCTCTGCCCTTGCCCCCCACCCCCTGCTCGTGTGCACTCTCTCTAAAATAAATAAATCTTTTTAAAAAATTTCAAAACTCTGTAAAATAATTATAAAGACCTGTGGGGCCGATAGCAGCCTCTGAATGTCTGGGGAGCTGACCTCTTGGCCCAAGCCCGATCCCCTGCCCTAACAGTGCTCAGCTGTTCTGTTCTAGCTTCAGAATCACCATCATCCGCTGCCTCTGTTGAAGGTCTACAAACCACCTGACTTTTACGCAGATTCCCTCTCTCAAGGGAAATGAGAAATCTTCCCCTTCCCACCCTAAAGGTGGAAATGCCCCAAGACAATTACGATCATTTCAAGAATAGCTGTGTTGCTAATGATCAACTTGCCTCATCCTAATTTGCAGCTCCAATTTCCCTGTTTTCAAGTGATTTCTTTGAAGAAAGTACAGACTACCTTTCTGCCTAGGGTGTTGGGAAAGCAAGCGTGTAGCTGTTTCAAGAACCACAGAATCTGCTTTCCAAGTGGTCCTGATCTCATCATTTCTGATACAGCAGGCAGATAAAGAATCCTGACTCACTTTTCCTTCTTAGCCAAAATTATTAAGACCATTTCTATGGTAAAACTTATTTCAGATGAAAGTACTCTCCAGTGACTACATTACCCAATTTTTCTAGCATATTGGGAAATGACCCTCAATTTCCCGAGTAATAGCAAATGAGCGTCTTCTGCACAAACTACAAATATTCTTCCAGTTTCTAAACATTTGGGTCTCCATGTGATTTACGTGTTCATAAAGAGATTTCTTGTTCTCCAGTCATCTACCTCGTTTCTGCCTTGGTTTATCTTCACCTTCCGTAAACTATGCCTGGATTTCTTAGTTACGGTTCTTCTTCCTCCCCCTACCCTCATGCAGGCATTTAGTTGACCGATTATAGAATCACAAGGTTGGTTATAATTCCGTTTCTCCATCTGACTTTGAACTTAAGTGTTCCAATTACTTCGCTTGATCCTAATAAGTCGGTAGCGTGCTAACGCTTGCCTTGATATTTCTGAAATATACAGGGTATGATTAGCATGGGACTGCATCATTAGAAAGCAAAATGAAAGCGGGTGAGCAACATCATGGCTTGCATTTAAGCAAAGCTGCCTGGTCAGTGAACTTACAATGTTACAATGATCCTAGGGATACTATATGCTGTGACTAAATGTATATTGTATTTGAAAAATCCTCTGACACTCCAGAACCTTCTGTCTTTTGGTACTACTAGAAAAGATCCTAGGATAGGCCTGTTGCAAAAACACAAAGTTCCAAAGTCTGTTTAAGCAGATATAGCTGAAGACATAAAGAATCCTTGAACCATTATAAGGTAGGGGAAAAAAAATAGAACTAAGGAAAGAAGGAAGGAAAGATAAAAGAAGGAAGGAAGGAAGAGAGGGAAGAAGGGAGGAAGGGAGGAAGGGGAACTCTTTAGTCAATTCTGCTGGATTGCACTGACGTCCCCAGGCCATAAAGCAAGAAAGCTTTACGGTAAGCCTGCTGGAAGAAAAAAAATACCCATGCACACACACATTATCAAATGAGATGCTAAAAAACGACATTAGCATCAATGGTGTTATTTGAGTCTATAAAAAAAAAATTAACCCCTTTATATCTGTGTGTAACCAGGAACAGTGTAAACTTTTGGAAACTAGCAGGAAAAAAGAGGAAACCCTTTAAACTGGGAATGATTTGCAGCCAAATCAATTGATAAATAAAATAAAAAAAAAGATGGCACAACTGAAATTGATGCCAAAGATTTATAAGGTTGACTAAGTAAACAAAAATGGAATGGATCACCATGGAAATGCATGAATATTGAAATAGGCAAGATTTGAATAGACTAATGATATGCCTCACTTAGACTGACAGGTGTTGATAACAACTCTGACACTCAATCCACACCAACATCCACACTTCTAACATGTTTATTCCTAGAAAACAGGAGCTGATTTAAAGGTTCCTTTGGTAAGAGCTTATAAGAAAAATACATTTTCTAATCTTAAAGGGACTAACTCAATTCTCATCTACTTGAAAAACAAAAAAGGTTTTATCTATTTGCTTTCTGGATATGAGGAGCTGCAGTTAGCAGAAGTCATTCTCTTGGGCTCTACTAGTCTTTGTTCCAATAAACCTCTCACAAAACTGAATTTTCGGTCTGGCTTATCTCCCACACTGAGTACTTGAAGTATGACCACCACTCATTAGAAACATAATTAAAAAGACACAACACTAGATCCACCCCCCAAGCACATACAGATGAAAACCAATAACCCTTAATCTATTTGTTACCATAGCTACCATAGGATTTTTTTTTTTTAATTTCGGTACAACTCTAGGTATTTCGTTTGGATTGTTGCTTGCAAATGAAAGTTGGAGACCTACAAATTCCTGTTAACTGTGTAGAAATGGGGAGACTGAGCAGAAGAAAATGTTTTTCTTAATCATGGAGAAATATGGTTTATAAGATGCTTTTACAGAGAAGTTATTAAAATTGGTTAAATGCATCAGCTCATAAGCCCATTTAAATGTCATTAAATTCATACAGAGTTTAAGGACACATATGCTAGTAATTCCCTGATTTATAGCAGGATGATAAAACAAGAGCATTCAGAACAATGCATGGGACAGAGACTACAGTCATCAGTAGCACACAGCTCCATACCTGTATAAACACCTAGAAGATGTGACTACTCGAATACGTGCACACCAAGCAGCCCTTAAAGTATTCACCTGTGCATTACAGGGCAACGATTTTACTAAGTGCCAGGATGAACAATCTGTACAATTGTTCCTGATCCCGCTAAGAGTGAAAAAGTTAGCTCTACACTTCCCCAATATAATTTTTTAAAACCTCAGGAATGAAGTGGGCTAATTAAATATGCCATTCACCCTACACCGAAATAATTCCTTTAATATGCTCTCCCAGGGCTGAGCTGGACATAAGACCATAGGGCAACGGAGGGAACGCTACAGGGACCAGACAGATGACTTTAAAGAGACTGTAATTAGGGTAAATACAGCTGTAACCAGGACAGATCTGTCACTGCAAGAGGAGTCCGAATCCCAGCGTAGCCCAGCGTAGTTCGGCTGATGAGAAGCTGGAGCCTGCATCACTGGAGCCTGACTGTCCCTGGGCTGACGAAGTGGAAGTTTCGCGTGCAGCAGCAGCACGGCGTCCTCAACGGTCCGGTCCCTCCAGCGCCGAGGTCTCGCCTCACGCTACATAAATACCCGCGTCCAAGATTCGCCCGGGGCGGGCCGCGGCGCAAGCACCGTAGGGCAGGAGCAGAGCGTTTGCAGAGCGGCAGGGATGGCGAAGGCGGCGGCTCCTTACCCATCAGCATCCCCAGGGACCCGCGGGAGGACCCACCAACTGACCCTGTCTGCCGTTGGGTTCTAGAGCCCAGGAACAACAACTGGCTTCTCAGCTGGCGGACCCAGGCATCCGAGACTCGCGCTTTGCCCCCACCCCTCGTCCGTGACCGCTGTCCGCGGGCAGGCAGCGAGTCCCCCCGCCTTCCCCAGCTAACGCAGACCCGACCTGCCCCGGGAGCTGCCTCGGACCTGCCCCAGCTCTTGGCTCCGCTCTCGCGGCCCCAGGCAAGCGCGCCCCTCCCTCGGGGCCCGGGGCCCGCGCTGCCCAGAGCCCGCACCCGCGCCTCGACTGCAGAAAAACCTCGCGCTCTCGGCCCGCTCCAGGCCACGGAGACCCGGACGTGAGCACTCTGCCACCCTGCACCCCCGCCGGGGTCGGGGCGCGCGTCCACACTCCCACATCGCACAGCTCGGGGTCCACACTATCTCACACATAAACAACCCCTCCCCACCCAACACCACATTCTCGTCCCTTCACCATCCCCATGGGCTCTCCTTTCCGCGCCCCAAACACGCTGGCACCCAAAAGGTGTTAAGGTACGGGGGTCACAACCAGGTCTGTGCAGGTTCCCTCCTCATGGCTTACAAGCTCCTCTACCTCGAAAGTTACTTGGGATTGAGTGAAGAAGAGACCCTGTCCCCAAATGCAGGGTCTGAGGACAGGAAGGGGCAAAATCCCAACTCAGCTTCTCACTGCACAGAGGCGCGCGCCTCCCCAAAGGGCAGGGCGCGCGGCCACCCCCGGGGTCCAGCCCTTCTGTGCCTCCTCCTGGCCCCCAGCCCGGCGCGGGCCCTGGGCAGCTCCGGGGAGGTGGCCTGGAGAGGAACGGGCACTGCCGGGCCCAGCCAGGGGGTGCCAGGGCCGGGGTCACACTCGCCTCCAGCACCCCAGACCACCGCGATATTGGCTCCCGGCAGCCCCCGTGCATACACACCCGGGGGCAGGAAGTTTCCCCCCCCCCTTTTTCCCCTGGAGCAGCGCAGGCGCAAGGGCTCCTGCAGCCTTGCGAGTCCAGACGCGGGAGGCTCCTACCGCCGCCGCCGCCGCGGGAGCCGAGCCCAGCGTTCCGGGTTCTCGGGCCCCGCTCCCAAGCCTGGCCCGGCCCCACGCAGCCGCCAGGACACGGGGTCCCCGGCGCCGCATCCTTGGCGCCCCAACCTGGTTCTTACCTCTGGCCGCGCTGCTCCGGCCCCGGCCCGACGCCCAGAAAGCCGGGGGTCGCGGGTGGGCGCAGGAGGGCTGATGGATAGGGGACGGCGCTGGCGGGTAGCGGTAGCTGGGGCCGCTCGGGTCCTGGCCGGGAGAAACGGATCCAGGTCCACCCTCCTCGCGTTCCTCCTCTCCGCCTTCTCCTTCTTTTCCTTCTCCTCCTCCGCCGCCGCCGCCTCCCGGCAGCCCAGGGAGGATGCCCGGGAGAGGGAAGTCAGTCCTTCTGCCTGTCAGCCTGTGAGGCTACGCGCGGCGCGGCTCTCACCGAGGCGGCGGCGGCGGCGGCGGCTCCGGCAGCATCGCCCCCGCCCTCTCCCCGCAGCCGCGGCGGCCGCGGGGCTGGGGCTGCTCCGGGCTCCTGCTCCAGGCGGGG
>NC_048221.1:126527580-126752747 GCF_002007445.2 Ailuropoda melanoleuca
GCTCCCGGCTCGCCCCGCTCCTCGGCCGCGCGGTGGATGCGCTGCGCCCGGTGGATGCGCTGCTCGGCCCCGGCCTCCCGGCCCCGCCGGCCCAGGGTTGGGGGAAGCGGCCGAGGCGAGCTCCCCGGCTGCTCTCAACACCTGAGGAAACTGGCAGAAAAGTTTGAGAACGAAAAGTCCAATCGTCTTTCAGCTTCCGCCCTCCCTAGGACACTCCAGCCACAGAAAGGAGCAGGAATTGTTCAAATCTCTGAAGAACCGCGACTAGCCCGCCCATCCTGTCCACCGACCCTCTCTGTCCAGACTCGACTCTCCCCATTGCGCGCGGACTTTCCTGTTCACACTGACCCACTCGAATCCACCCGACCTCTCTGTTTAGTCAGCCCCTAATCTGGCCACACCAGCCTTGCATGTCTACACTGACAGCCCCCCCACCACACCACCACCACCACCACGGTCTACACTGACTTTCTTAGCCCCTTCACCTCTCTGTCTACACTTGCCATCCACACAGACCCTAACGTCAACCCTGGTAGGAAAGGTTTGGCTGGAGGCCCGTGGCAGCCCACAGTGCGGGATTTTCCATTATGCCAGAACATTCCATTTCAGCACCAGTCTTCCCTGGGAAATCTCCAGCTCTGTTTTTTATTCCCTGACCTCTCGTTCCTCCCCTACCTCCCCCTTACCTGGTTTTGAATTGCAGAGGAAATTTATCCCCTACCCCCAGCCTGAATGTAAGGGTTTGTGGGTTTCAACCTCCTCCCCTCACCGCCGCACCCTCCGGTCCCCCTGACGGAGTTGCAGAGGCCTGAGGCCTGGGTAGCAACTGGGGAGGGGGTGTGGTAAAGTAGCGAGTTGCGGGCTCTTTGGCTGGAACTGGGAGGAGCCGGCCTGGGGCGGGCTCCGCCAGGCCCCGCCCTCATCCTCTGGGGCCGCGGGGGCCAAGCTAGCCCTGGGTGCGCAAATCCCCTGCGCTTGGCTCACTCTTGTGATGTCTGAATCCAGGCCTCTGCTCTCCCTGGCTGTAAACTCAGTGCAGGGATTGTGTCTTCTTTAATATCTTGTAGGAAAGAGAGTACAGTGCAGAGGCTGATAAATAATAAATAATAATAATCTACTGAGGGTAGCAGGAGGACTGTCAGTGACAGGGAATGAGGACACCAGGGAAATGGCACATTGGTGTAAGAGTAACTGCATTTCCTGGCAAAAGAAAAAAAATGGAATAAAGTTTTGGAGTGTGAAGCCTGGGGACAGAGGAGGGGACGGGGCAAAGCACTGCGGGGAGGAATCCACCCTGGATGAGGGGGTCAGCTGGGAAAAGTGCTGTTGTCTTTTCAAGAGAGAGTGACAGAGGGGTATAGTGGGGGAGTAGGGGAAGGAGAGCTCCCCAAGGGTCCACAACAACACCTGAAGGAGAAGGTGTGGCTCGACTGTTAGGTTGTTAAAATGGTGTATAAATAGGGATTGAAGAGTACTGTGGATAGGAAAATGGAGAAAAACGGATTACTGGGGATTTTTAAAAGGTAGGTAACAGGCAACAACAGGTAACACCTCAACCAACTCAAGGCAAGGAGAAGGAGAATAAAGGCACAAGGTGAGTCCATGTTCATTCATGTTGTAGGAAGCCACCCTCTGAAATGATCTGCATGGACCCCCCACGTGTGAACATGTAGGAATCCACCAGGCTACGTTCTGCAGCAGTGAGTACCATACAGGAGAGCTGTGGGCATCATGGAAGTGTAGCTAAGGTTTGAACTGTCTGGGATGGGTTAAGTCCTGGCAATTTGAGGCACTCATAATGTCTTACAGATCATTTTGAATGATCCTCAAATGAGAGAAGGAAAAACACACTCCACGAATCCTTCCTCCGCTACATCTCTAGGTGAAGGTATGAGGGTTCTCTGGGTTTCCCTGCTGGCCTTATCAGAGGGGAGAAGCCTTGCTGTATCCCCATCTACACAGAAGAAGACCTCCTTTGGCCTCTGTGATACCAATGGTGCCAGTCCCAGAGTGTTGTGGTGCCTCCAGGGTTCAAACTAGATGACAGCTCGCTGGGGGGGATGGGGGCAGCTTGGCTCTTCAGTTGAATGGGAAAAGCTGTGTGAATTAGAATCACAGAGGGCTTGTCTACCCTCCCTCCAGCCCATCCTTCTTTCATTTCCAGAGCCTGAAGGCAAATAAGTATTTCTACAGTCTGAAGCCTAGATCTTCCTCTGCAGTGGGGCTCTGCCCTGCTGGGAGCTGTTGGGAGTTGGACATAGCTGCCTGTGAAGGATCTGCTCTGGCCTAGACACGAGCTCCATTTCATCTGGAGCACTGTCGTTCGTGTCATCTGCCCCAGTTCCCCCAGGATTTTGGCGACATACACTGGTGACATACACACAACTTTGTGTTGTGTAAGGGAACTCCTCTCTCTCTCTCCACAGATCTTGCTGGTGTCTGCAATCTGTTCTGGGTTATTCCCTGCCCTGCTCTGTGGTATGTGGAATATGTTCCGTGGTTGGCAAGGATCTCTCGCCTGGTAAGTGGGATTTGTTGGGTGTTGCACGTGGGAACTGCTGCACTGGTCCCAAATTTCTCCATGAAGCCCAGGATCTCCCCCGTGAATGTGCTTCAAAAGGCAGACCCCTCTGTCCTGACAGAGATGCCCCAAGCTAAGCTCTGGGATCAGAATGAATGTGAAGGAGTGGATGGGCGGTGCAGAGGGAAGTAGACTGGAATGTTCTAGAGCATTCATTCCCCTGTTATTTGTGCAATCAGACTAGGGCTTTGTGCTTGAAAGGCTACTACTGTTCCCTAGAGAGGCACGAGAGGAAGCCACACCAGGATTGCCTGGAGTGCCCACTGTGGCTGAGATGGAACTCTCTCCTTATTTACACTTGTAATAATAGCCACACAACACAATTATTTACTCAGTGGCTACCACATCACAAGCATTGGACCAGGTATTCTACCCATGAAATCTTTTTAGTCATCACAGCAACCTGTGGAATTAGTGTGACCAGTCCCAAGAGCTGGGTCATGGGACAGGGTAGGTGATCTCCTGAAATCACATATCCAGGAAATGGCCAAGCTGGAATTTGAGCCTGGTTGGTTGGTTCCAAAGCCTCTGTTCTTTTTACCACACTCAACACACAAATGCAATTTCTTTTGTCATTAGCCTGGTGATTTTCCCTTCAAAAAGACACAGCGGATGCTGATTTTGCCTTTATCAGCAGCTGGTCCTGGACCCAGAGCTGGAAATCAGTCTTGGGATACAGGGAACTGATGTCGAAGAGGGCAAAACATCTCTTTGATTACTGAATGCACAGGTCACTTGTAAGAGTGGATGCCTCATCAGAAACCCTCGGGTCTGAGAGGACATCTGTTTCTAGGAGTGTAGTGGGTGTAAACAGAGCAGGAGCCAGCCACTCTGCTGGTTGGGGTTTTGTATTTGCTGTTTTGTATTTCTTACATGATTCTCCACTAAAACCACCCCCATTTAACAACAAAAGCATTAAAAAATCCTATGCAAGTCATTGCCCCAGTGGTTAATCAATCCATAAAAATGTATTTAGCACCTACTGTGTGTCCAGCATTTCAACCCCATGGTGTTGATGAAAGCAGGAAGCTAGAAGTCACAGCTGCTGAATTTTCACTGTAGCCGCCCCTGCTCTATGATGCCTCAGAAAGGCACATGCTCGCTCAATCAGCCATTTGCTGAGGACCTCCTGCACGCTGGCTGCAGCTCTGTGTTGGGTGCTTGGGAACAGGAAAGGTGTAAGAGAGTTCGTTCCCCGAAAGGGGTCAAGGCAGCCAAACACAATACTTGGTTCTGGTTCTTGATAAAGGTTAAAGGTACCAGTGGTTGTTACCAAGAAACCTAACTTAGTGCTCAGCTGGGGGGAAAAGACTTTTAAGTGTTATAGGGTCCAGGGGATGATCTGGAAGAGCTGGGCTGATCAGGATGGCTTCCTGGAGGAGGCCAGTCTCGATTGGACCTGAGGAATGAGGAGCGCCTGAGGCTGAGGAGCCCTGACCAGCCAGAGCAGAAGGCAGGGACCAGGAGAGCAGAGGAGGTAGGATCCCTGGACTGGGGAACTCACGCTATGATAGTTTCTGAAACATGACTTGTTAACGATCATTTCCTTTGGGTGGAAATGAAAGTGTATTTTCCTTCTCTGCTCAAATCAATGGACTATTAGAGTCTAAGACTCAGAATAAAACCGATGGTATCTCTCCCTCTCTTTTTCCATTCTCAATGGCAGGAATTCAGCACCTTTTTTTAGTACCGCTTTTTTTGCAGGTGGCAGAAGTGCTAATTAGACAGAGCCACTAACAATTTTCCTGGGTGGTTCTGACTCCCAAACTGACAGGAAACACTGCTTGGGCGTTTTAGAGAGCAGATCTACTCTTCCCATTGATAAAGCGATTCTTCAAACTCGGTGGTCAAAGAAATGGATTTAATAGGATTTAATAGTTGCTCCATACATACATATTGGGTGGTAAATTGTTCAGTTTATTTTTTCCATATTTAAGAAGGGGCCAATATTTCCCCATGAGAGAGTAGGAAGGGAAACCTAAATGATCTGTAGGATAGGTCGTAAGGAGCGTTTATTTTGTTTGAGTTCCACTCACTGAAGCAGGTTCACTAAAGAGAAAATTCAGGAGACTTTTGAGGGAAGGTAGAATCCTGATAGTTCTTTGCGTACACATATTTTCGAGCTGTTTTCGAGAATAAAGAGGTAAAGGGCCTGCCTGCTCCCTGTTTGACTCCAGAATCCACTGGTGCCACTGTCTTTTATCTCCCTCAGTTTTCAGTAGAACTTAGGACCAGGACCATGTCATTAGTGTGGTCACTTTGAAGCTCCGAATTGGGCCAGAGGCAGGACAATGACCATCCAGGGCAGGTGACTACCCTGCTTTGACTATCTCCAGGGTGGAGACCCTTACGCTCTCTGCCCTCTGCTGGGACTCAGGCTGCCCGAGGGGGTGTCACGGTGCACGTGGGCTGTGGGGGGAGCACAGCCAGAGGCAGAGGGACCACAGTGAGAAGCCTTTGGCAGCAAAACCCATTTTCATCAGCTAATTAATGAGCATGGTCAGGTCCAGGGCTCTGTCTGAGGAGTTGCCGTTTATCTCCGTATCCCCAAAGCTGAGGCTGCCTGTCATGTTTGCAAGGAAAAGGCAGCCTCTTCTCCAGGGGACAAATTCACTATTCTCACCAAAGGCAGAGGTGTTGGGAACGAAGCTCCACAGGCTCTTGGAGTCTGAGATATTTGAAGTATCTAATGGTTTCAGCTACTTTGGAATATGTGACTGTGTGTTTCATCTTTGTGCTTATCTCTACTAGAATTTGTGAAGCTGCATACACTTCCTGTGAAGTGGTTCTGGGAGGAGGAATTTGTGAGGTCATGCCCAGTGGAAACATGGTTGTCAACACATTGGCCCCAGAGACTCTGTCCTCAGGGAACCAGAGGCAATAGGGCCTGAACTCAGGGTACCTACTGAATATTTACTAAGGGCCTTAAATATAGCCCAAAGTCTGTGATAAAAATCACCATCTGGTCCAGGTGCATCTTGCTGTAAGAAAATACGATGTTTGAAAATTCAAAATGATATAACAGAAGGACTTGCCAGTTTGCATTACAAAAAGGTTGCATGGGCTTCCCTAAGTGAAGCTTTCCCCTTTGATATTTAATGTGTGGCTGCTTTATTAGAAATTCCGTTCATATCCAACTGGTCAGAAACACATTAATTTATTTTTATTTATTTAAGACTTGTCACCTGCTTACTTTCAAGAGGTCTTGAGCAACTTACAGGTTAAAACATGGGGCAAAAGGAGACATTTAGGAAAGAAATAGAACAGACAGAACCCAAAGGGAGGAGGTGGGGTTAGAGGCATGAAGCATACAAGATGAATGGGTTCTACAATTAGGCTCTCTAAGGGAAAAAAGGGCACATGAGCTAGGTTACCTGATTGTATAAAGGAAGACACATTTGTATCAGGTAATAAAAGATGTTTTGAACAGAAACTACTTAAAAATCAGAGACTGTTATAAACTGAAGAATGTAGTATTGTTGAGATAAAAGGTTTCTCCTCTAGACTTTTGGAGACAAACGTGGAAAAGTATAACACTACAGGTCTGTTATGTTAACATTTTTCACTACTTCTAAACCTTTGAAAAATATTTACCCGACGATTTCATTAAAAAAACATTTCAATCCTTTATAGATTTACTTATTGCCGATTCAGGAAAAGGGCTGCCAATCAGACATGTTTCCTTTAGGTGGCTGTGAATTTTCCTAGAAAGCAACAAGTATCTTCCGGCTAACGTCTAGACCCTTGATAATGTCAGTGTAGCTTTAGGTCAATTTCAAAATTAGCCAGAGAGTTCTGGCTAATGTAAAATTTCACTAAAAACAGCTAGAATTTAAACATTAGAAGAGGATGGTTAGGGAAACCTAGGAGGGTTTGGAGAGAGTCAGCAGGATATCTGGGACCTGACATATTTACATACCAGTCTGCAGACGAATCCTATTAAACTGAACTTAGGATTTTAAAAGGGTTGCAGATATGACCTCACCCTGATAATCAAGGCTTTTTTTCCTGAGAATCAAAAGTGACATGTGGTTGTAGATGTGTACATGTTGTTCAAATGCAATAGAGATGTAAGTTGGGGGTGACAGTCTATAAAATAATGACATACTGCTGATGAACAGATCAACAATATCTGGTATTACTTTAGCACTCACTGTGTGCCAGACGTTGTTTTAAGCCTTTAGCTTTCCTTTTAAAGTTGTTTCTTATATTGCTAACAACAAAGGATGTGAAAATTGGTGAATCCTGAGTCTAAAAATTTTAATGCAGATGCATAGAGAGAGGGGCAGGTGCTCTATATTCAGTATGGAATTTAACACAATCCATGGCTAGCTGGGGGATAGAGCTGGCTCATTCTGGACACACATCTCAAAACAAGAATCGAAGTTGGATAGTGTGTGATGCCTTTTCACTACCTAAGCATACACCAGGTACCCGGCCCTGGTCAGCTCTGGACATCCCCAGCTGAGGGTTGTACCTCTCACACTACCGAAGTCTGACCTAATGGAGACTGGAAGCTCAATTAAAATGAGAGGGAGAAACCCAAGTGTACTAGTTAGCTATGGAAATACAAATTTCCCCCAAACTTAGCAGCTTAAACAACATTCTTTATCTTGCCCAGTGTCTGAGGGTCGGGAATCCAGGAGTAGTATAACTGGGTGGTTCTGGCTCAGGATTTCTCATGGGGCTGCAGGAAGACATCATCTGGGGCTACAGTTATCTCAAGACTCTGCTAAGGCTGGAGGATTTGTGTCCAAGCTCACTTGCATAGCTGTTGGCTGGGGGTCTCATCTCCTGGCCATGTGGATCTCTTTATAGGGCTGCCTCAAGACATGGCAGCCAGTTTCTCCTTGAATAGCAAGTGAAGAGAGAGAGAGAGAGAGAGCATGAGAGAGCACAAGGCAGAAACTGCAATGTCTTTTAACACTTAATTTCAGATGAACAATCTAGACCAACAGAAGTTTAATGTGAGAAGGGACCAAGGCTGTGAATACCAGGAGATGGGATCACTGGGAGCCATCTTGGAGGCTGACTACCACAGCAATCATCTAAGCTTCCATGATTTCCAGAGAGGGAACAAGTGGGCATGGTAGGATATATTTTATTGGCTTTCAAGAATGCAGGCTTCTGAAGGTCCGCATAAAATCAGAGGATGTAACATGAGACTCCAAAAGGGAAGATGGCTCAAGAACTCTTACTGATAGAATGCTTAATGTATAACGGCAAGCGTTCTTGAAGAAAAATGGTACGGTGGGAGCGGGTGTTGATGAAAACAGAGTGGCTGTTGGAAAGCTCACCTTCGAGGACAGCCGGCACAGGAGAGAGGGGACATCAGTGTAGTAGAGTCATGCAGACCTAGTGAAGTCTGATTACTGAGGGCAGCAAAACTGTGAGGATAACCAAAAAAAAGCTTTTCTTATTTGACATGAGCAGAAAATCAAGAAAGGACCTGACCGGTGATGGTGGGAAGTTGTCTAATTCTAAAAATTTCTGTGAAGCAAACTCTTACTGAGTCTCACTATGTACCAGGCAAAGTGCCAAGTGCTGGGGATACAAAGATAATTAAGAAAAGGTCACTGCCTTCGAGGATCCCCCAGTCTAACAGGAAGACACACATATAAACAAATGCCATTCAGCGGGATCAGTACCATAATGAGATGCAATGCAGGTACAGCAGGGACATCAGTAGAGATAGTGCCAGTGCTACTTGGGGGCAGGCGGGTCAGGGAAGGCTGTACAGAAGAGAGTACACTTGAGCTGAGTCCTAAAGGATGAGCAGGATTTTGCCAAATGAACGATAGGAGGAAGGGCAGGAGAAAAAGAATTGCCAAGCACAGAGGTGTGCAAGCAAGGCAGGGTGGGGAAGCTGCTGGTGTTTCATAAAATTAGAGCAGGGTGGAGAGTACAGATGGGGTTAGAGAGGCTCTGCACTGGGGGGTGCATGGGGCAGTGTTGCTCTAAGTGGGGTCTTACATCAGGATCAGTTGGGAGGCTTGTGAAAATGCAGACCACCCCCGCCCCCCTGAGTCCAATCCTATGTCCACACCAGCAGATTGTTGAGCTTAACTGTTTTCTTTTCTTCCTAGGCTAGACTACATTTCCCAGCTTCCTTTGCAGTAGACTATGTTTCCCAGCCTCCTTTGCAGTTGGACTACATTTCCCAGCCTCCTCTGCATTTAGACTCTCTTTCTCAGTCTTTACAGTTAGGTGCACTCATGTCAATGGAATATGAATGGAGGTAATATGTGCCATTTCCAGACCTGACCCATTAAGATGTGCCCTGAATGTCCTCCATTACCTTTTCCTTTTCTCCATGTTGATGCAGGCGAGCACAGGGATCTTGGAAGGCACATGCTGGGGATGGCAGAATAACAACATCGAGGAAGCCCTGGGTCTCTGTATTAATGTTTAGAGAGGGCCACCCACTGATCTGAAACACCAATATTTGAGTTTCAAGAGAATAAGAAACAAAATTCTATCATGTCTGAACAGTTGTAAATTTGGGGGTTTGTTTGTTTTTGCAGCTAGTGTTACCCTTACTAATACAGCAATTGCCTCAGCTTCTGAGAGAGGAATTCTCTGAAGAATCTGCCTTCTTAACAAGTACCCCAGAGAAGTTTGAGAGTCACTGCTGCAGGGCAAAGAGGAACCCGCCACCCATGAGTGGCAGACCAAGTAACATGATGCTATTTGCATTTTAGAATGGCAGTGAGAAAGCAGAATTTTACCTCCTTCTTCTTTGCCAAGGTGAGCAATCCACTGACGAAAAAGAAAAAGAAAACTGTGGTAAGAGAAAATTGAAGTTCAAGATGACTAAAGAGATTATAACAAGCACCAACCTGCTGTAAATGAGCTCAAGTCTCTTGGCCAGGACAAATTACACTCCAGGGAGTAGCGGGCTCACCACCAACGCTGTGGAGTCTCTGCTGATAATCTTTAAGAAACTTGGAGACTGGGAGAGAAAATGGAACACTTGAGATGGGAAAATGTAGCTTTTCTTAATGGGGAGGGGGAGTGACTCTGCAAATGACAAAAGTGGGGATATCCTATCCACCTCATTCAGTTGATTATTTAAGGTTGATTTGTGAGCACATGAAAAATGGGGAATTCTCTAGAAGCCCATGTGGCTTCTTTAAGAGCAAGTCACAACAAGGTAACTATATTCCCAGTTTTGTGATAGGCTTGCTAGATTATCATGTCAGGGAATTGTGTTAGTTATGGTAGAAGCAAAGCATACCTCAGCTCAGTACTTGTCAAGGAATCTCATGAGAAATCTGTGCACAAGACAAAGTAATTGTAACTTCAGACTGGTATGCGTAGTAGGTGAATTTAAAATTGTTTTATGGCCATACCCAAAGATGCTGATCTATGTCAGAGCAAAAGTAAATTTCTAGTGAAAGGCCACAGTCATGGTTCCATCTGGTATTTTTACTAGTGATGTAGACATAGATGACTTAGTGAATACTTAACCAATCTTTAGATGACATGTAGGGAATACATTAGTTGCATAACAAGGCCCCAAAATAGGCTCGAGTACCAAGAGAGGAGATGAACCAGACAAATGGTAGGATTGAGCATGTGGGTCCAAACAGTCCCCTGCATGAGTTTGGGGCTAAAAGATGCAGTAGCTGCAGTTTGAGGGAAAGATACAGAAATGTGGCACTATGCAGCAGTGTGGTTCAGCTGCTCACGGCCCAGAATGGACTCAGAGTTTAGCCGTGAGGCCTCTGGGCTTAGCTGAGACCTGTGTGTGGTTATCTGAAGGATGTCAGGAGCAGAGGGGCCCAGGCAGATTTCACAAGGGTCTGATGGGCAGATTGCAGGTCCCTGTGAGAATGAACTCCCTGCAGACATCTCACAGTGCTCCCAAGGGAGGGCTGCTTGGGAGGTAGGAGCGCCTGTCGATGGACACGACCAAGTGGAGAGAGAAAGTCCCTCAGCGGGACATCATGGAAGGAATGAAGGGTGTTTGGCCACAAAAAAATCATGAAAGTCCCTCCACATACTAGTAGCTACTATTACCAGCTGTCATTTTTTGGGAACTTAAAATGTGCCAGGCCCAGTGCTAAGTAGGCTCAAAAGCCTCGTATTAGTTTCCTTTTGCTGCTGCAACAAATTACTACTAAATTAGTGGCTTGAAACAGTACAAATGTATTATCTCTCCGTTCTGGAGGTCAGAAGTCCAAAATCAAGGTGTCTGTAGGGCTATGTTCCTTCTGGAAGCTCCAGGGGAGGATCCTTTCTCTTGCCTTTGTTGGCTTCAGGAGCCCGTCTGCCTTGCTTGGCTCTCAGCCCCTTCCTGCATCTTCAAAGTCAGTGTAGCATCTGCAACTCTTTGTCTACCCTTCTATCTATCTTTCTCTCTGCTTCTGGTGTCGTATCTCTTCCAATCTTGGTCCTCTTGCCTCCTTCTCTGAAAGACCCTTGTGGTTACATTGTATTGGGCTCACCACATAATCTAAATTCAACTCCCCATCTCTGGGTCCTTAGCTTAATCGTACCTCTAAAGTTCCTTTTGCCATGTAAGCGACTATATTCATGGGTTTGGGGGAATGGGACAATGACATCTTGGGGGGGGCAGTTGTTTTTCTGTCAATACAAGCCCTTTCTATATTGTCTCATTGAATTTGTTCCCTCACTAGCTTGATGATTTGGGCATTATTTCCACTTAACAGATGGAGAATCAGAGCTGCAGGAAGAGCGATACACCGCGCCAGGGTAAAACAGGGTGGTGGAGATTCGAACTGGGTGCTGACCCTAGAAGTTGGGTTTTAACCACTGGGATGCTGTACTGCACAGAGCATTATTGTTAGAGCCCATAATTCTTAGCACTAATAATCACTTTTCTTTAATGGTGTTAATTTAGTGGTGACATTATTGCAGCTTGTTTTTCCAAAATGTCACATAAGTCAGACATTTCTAGCTAGCGTGAAATGTAACTAGCCTCCCTTGCTTTCCCCTCAGCATCCCCAGCTCACAGCAATTCCCCCTCCTGGATTTTGTCACCTTGGGCTTTCTCAGCTACAGGAGTTTGGAACAGTGTTATTTTCTGAATTCAGATCTGACAATCTTTGTCGACTAAAGGTTACACAGCTGCAAAAGTTTGTTTTTAACCCAAAGTAACAGCATTGTCAGGCAGAGTATAAAGAGATTCCCAGAAACACAGGTTAAAAACCTAGTGATTCAGCAAGGCAGGGGGAGCAGCATTGTGACGGTGGCATTTAGGTCCCAGGGCAGGAGTAAATGGTTGAAACCAGCTCCCCCCGAAACTGGCACTCAGGCCCTGCAGAGGTGGGCCGTGGGAGTGTCTCCTGCTCAGACCTTCTATGCTGGGATGTTTCGTCCAGCATCTGAACATCCACAGCCTTGTCGCCCCCACAGCAAAGCTGAGAGACAAGCCAGTGCCCTGTTTACAGATGAGACACCAAGGCTCAGAGCTGTGCTTCAGGTCACCTGACCAACCCATGGCAGAGACTGGGCCCAAAGTTGAGGGCCCTGGGTTCTCATCCTGGCTCTACCACTAGCTGCTGCTCTGGGACAATGAATGTGGCGATGATCATGTCATGTCTTTCTCTGCTCATCCTTCCAGCATGCTCCCTGTTGACCCTAAGAACTCCACTTGTAGCCCACTTCTCACTGTGCTCGCCTGGGCTGGCCTGGGCCCTGGGTGGGAGCTGAGTTGGGTGTGAACTGAGCCCAGCCTCTCTGGAGAGAGGCCTCAGGCACCTGTTGGGGAGGGGGTCCCTAATGACACCAGGAACTGTTTTCCAGCAAAAGAGTCCACAGGGTGCAGGAAGGGCTTGGCTGGGGGTGGAGGCTGTGAACTCTGAGCAGTGGCTGGATGGCTACAGAGAAGGGAAGGGCCTCCACTTGGTGGAATTCAGCTCCTATTCAACTTCTGGGACCCAGCTGGCCCTCCGGGCAGGTTGTTTCTAGATCACACGGCAGTACTATGGCAACTTTCATCAAACTAGAAGAGTGGTATTGTCTGGGCGCCTTAGAGTCTAGAAGGAAAGGTTTTGGACAACTTGTTTATACACTGGGCCGGAAAGGCAGAAACTGCCTTTACTAAGTACCTATTTTGTGCCTGGCACTGGCTGGGGTTTTCACTGACCCTGGATACAAGGAGGGTTACAATACAGTTCCTGCCCTCAGAGAGGGCAAGTCCACATGCCTGTGGGTGTTAACCTTTACCAGACGACATAAGGAATAAACAGATGGTAATTAATGAAGATAAAAGGAAGTAGCAGGAGTAGCAAGTGAGGGAGTGCTAAGTTTGGAAGTACCCAAGATCCGTTTTCCTGCCAGACAGGAGAATGCTGCTTTTACAACATTTCTCAACAGGAGGCTTGATCTCTTAAAAGTCACATTCTGCTGCTAACTTGTGTTCTTTGCTTAGCTTGTGGTCCACTAGGACTCTTGGATCTTCTTTTCTCCATCTTGCATCTACCTTTTGTATAGTTGCCATCTTTCTCCAGAATGTTCCCTTCTCAACACTCAACATTCCTCTGACAAAAGAGTGGAAACAAGAAATAATTCTTTAAATGTTCAATTAATTTTATTTTATTTTTTGCTTTCCCCCCCAAACAGCTTTATTGAGTTATAATTTATAGACCATAACATTTACCCATTTTAAGTGTGCAATTCAATCAATTTTAGTAAATTTACAGAGATGTGCAACCATCAACACAAGCAGTTTTAGAACATTTGCATCACCAGAGGGAATAATTTAAGGGCACAATACAAGAAATACGGGTTTATTCAACCTGCTTGTACATGCATTTCTGAAATTATTGTACTTAAAATCTGTCAGCAAATTTTGAGTTACTTCATGGTGTATTTTTGCCAAAAAAAAAGCAAAATGAACTGGAAGGAAGAATCCCTGTGCCTGAAATCTTAAGAAACCATTATCCACTTTGTAGATCACTTCATTAATAAACAGATTATTACAAAAGTAATTATTTCAGAGATGGCAAGTGCCATTAGCTAATACTATGTTGTTGTCTACTGGGACTTATAAAAAGTCTTTTTAATTTGCTCTTCAAAAATCACTTACACCCACAAAACCACTTCAGTCAATGAAATAAATCTAGGTATGGGCAAACCTTAGTTACCATGGCAAAAACAACTTTATCTTTTTACCTTTTTAATTTGTTTCCAGTGAGATTTTCTTTCCTCTCTGGAAATCCCTGTTTTGTGGAAGGACTTGTCTGGTGAACCCCCTTGCTTTGCAGAAGTGACCACCCCTCTGGTCTGAAAGGCACCATTCAGTCATCCATCCAATCCTTTTGGGGTGAAGAGTATGTTGAATAGTGAATTCTCAGATGGTTCCATTGTAAGTACCCATTTTTGCAGGCCCACTAGTTAGAAAATTCAGAATCGGTTGCTGGCCCCTCCATTAAATATGCCTTTCCTTTCATGGGCTGATCCCTCTGATGGAGCTTATAGGTTGGGGTAAACCCCTTTTCTTCTAATCTTACATTCTGTCCTTATGCTGTAGATCCATCAAATATAGAGAATTGTTTATTTCCAAGCAGAAGAGAAATCATTCTTCCAATAAAGGTATAAGAAAATCACAGTCTTAGGTTGGAAGCTCTTAACATGCTCTCAAGTTCTATTTGTGAGAATATATTGGGGGTTAAATGTTGTACTGCTGTCTGATTTTCTTAGAAAGAGACAAATGCCCAGAAACAAAATTGCATCAGAGACTTACTTAGTATTTATTTGTAAGTTTAAAAAGTGAAGTCATTATACATTCAGAGAAGTGCACAATATCCAGGACGGCTCCTGATCCATTTTTACCTAGTGAATATACTCTGATCAAGATAGAGAACACTGCACACACTCCTAAAGCCTCCTGTATGTCCTGCCCAGCATTATCTCCATAAAGTAGTCACATCTGTGTTCTATTGAAAATAGATTTGTGTTGTCATATAAATGGAATCACACAATTCAGTACACACCCCCCCCCCTTCTCCACTTATCCATGGTTTTGCTTTCTGAGGCTCTCCTTTCTGTGGTTTCAGATACCTAAGGTCAACTGGGGTCTGGAAGCAGGTAATCCTTCTGACATAGCGTTGGAAGGTCAGTAATAGCTGAATGCTACATCATAACGCCTACATCCCCCCTCACTTCATCTCATCACGTAGTCATTTTATCATCTCGTATCAATCATCACAAGAGGAAGGGTGAGTACAATACAATAAGCTATTTTGTATTGTGTGTATGTGTATGTGAGAGATAGAGAGACCACATTCACATAACTTTTTATTATGTATGTACAGGAAAAAAAACATACTATATGTAGGTTTGGTACTATCCATGGCTTCAGGCGTCCACTGGGGGTCTTGGAACATATCACCTGCAGATAAAGGAGGACTGCTGTATGTATCTTTTTGTATCTGACTTTTTTCACTCAACATTAGTGTCTGTGAAATTCATCCATGTTGTTGCCTGTAGCAAGAGTTCAGTTTTTATACTGTTGTATATAATATTCCACTGTATGACTACACCATGATGTAGTTAGCCTTTCTACTATTGAGGGACATTTGGATAGTTTCTAGTTTTTATCTAGTAGAAATAGTGTCCCTATGAACATTTTTCACACATCTTTTCATACATCTAGGTAGGCATATCAGAGTAGAGTTGCTAGGTCAAGGGAATGCAATGTTTAGTTTTAGTAGATAGGATAATTAAGACTTTCTAATTCTTCTAGAGTCAATACTTTCAGGTTGTGATTTTTTTAAAACAGAATTTGTCCATTTCCTCTAAATTATAAAATTTATTGGCACAAAGTTATTCATAACATCTTCTCATTGCCTCTTTGCTATTTGTATGACTTTCTAGTGATGACACCTTTTTTCATTAGTGATATTAATAATGTGTTCCTTTTCTTCCTTGATTGATCTTCTAGAGATTTGTAAATTTTATCAGTCTTTTCAAAGAACCAATTTTGGATTTGTTGTTTTTTCTCTACTCTGTATTTTTTCTATTTCAATTTTTCCTTATATCTTTATTATTTATTTCCTTCTAGTTTATTTGCCTTAAATTTGGCATTCTTTTCTAACTCCTTGAGGTAGTCATTAGGTCACTACTTTTCTGCTATTTTTTTTTCTACAATGTACATTTAAGGGTATAAATTGTTCTCTTAAGCCTAGCTGAAGGCTATGCTACAAATTTTTGACATGTTGCTTCATCATTATTATCCAGTTCAGAGTATTTTCTAATTTCCATGGAGATTTCTAATTTCTGATTTGGTTTTGGATCATGGGTTATTTAGAAGGGTTATTTAGTAATTTCCAAGCATTTGAGGGTTTTTAAAGTGTTTCATACTGATCTCTAGGATTTTTTCCCCATTCTACTAAGAGGACTTACTCTGTTTAAGTTTCAGCCCTTTGCAATTTATTGAAATCTGCATTATGATTCAGAATATGGTTTATTTTGTTAAATATCCCATGCACACTTGAAAATAATGTCATCCTGCTCTTGTTGGGTTCAGCGTCCTACCTATGCCAACAAGGTCAAGTTTGTTTCCCATGTTGTTGAAGTTCCCTTTATCTCTACTGATTCATTGTCTGATTAGTCTATCAGTTGCTGAAAATGGATTTGAAATCTTCAACTATGCTATTGGATTTACTTGTTTTTCGTTTTAGTTCTGTCTGTTTGGGCTCTGCATGTTTTAAGTTTTGTTTTTAGATGCATACACATTTCAGATTATTAAATCTTTCTGCTGAATTGAATTTTTGTTATTGTGAAATGCTCCACTTTATCTCTGGGAATACTTCTTGCCTTAAAGTCTTGCTTTGTCTGATAACAGTATAGATAAGCCAGCTTTCTTTCAGTTAGTGTTTCTGTGGCATATTGACTTTCAACATTTATGTGTCCATCTGCCGTAAGCAGCATATACTTGGGTCTTGCTGTTTTGTGTTGTTTTTTCCAATCTGGCAGTATTTTAATTTTAGTTGGATAATTGAGTCCACTTACATCTAACAAATTCCTGACTTTTTGGTGTTAATGCTATCATCTTATTTGTTTTAAATTTGCTCGATCTGGTTTTTGTTCTTTTCTTTTCCACTGCCTTCTTTTAAAAAAGTGTTTTTCATTATTCTAATTCCTTCCTCCATCAGTGTGTTAGTTATAAATTCTTTTATTATTTATTTAGTGTTACCCTGGGCAGGGGTTGGCATACTTTTTTTTTTTCTGTGCAGAGACAGATAGTAAATATTTTAGGTGTAGAAGGACACGCACAGCCTCTGACTCCCTCTTCCCCCTCCTCCTTTCCCACCTCCTCCTTTTTCAACTATTCTCGGGAAATGCAAAACCATTCTTAGCTCCCAAGCTGTATAAAATAGGCTGTGGGCTGGATTTGGATGTGGGTGATAGTTTGCCAAAGTCTGCTAAAGATATACCATATGCCTTCCCAGAATCTATTCTTCAATTAATAATTTTACTACTTTCTGGACAATACATGGACCTTACAACACCTTATTACCCAACTCCATTCTTCCTTTTGTGCTATTTTGGTCATGTATTTTACTTCTCTGTGTATTTGAAATCCCCCAAGACCTGATTATTTTTACTGTTTTTGTGAGTTAATACTCATTTTGATTTGCTCTTCTATTTAACATTTCTGGTGCTCTCTATTGCTTTCTGCATTACTATTCTTCCAAGTAGGATCATGTTATTAGAATAACTTCCTTTAGTATTTCTTTTAATGTGCGTCTGTTGACAATACATTTTCTTTGCTCAAATTTTTGTTTGTCTTCATTTTTAAGGGTATTTCCAGTGGATGTAGAATTCTAGACTGACAGTTACTTCCTTCCGCCCTCAGCCTTTTAGCTCTGTCATTCTGTTGGCTTCTGGCTTCTATTGTTTGTGCAGAGTGGATCTTATTATTGTTCCTATTGAATTTTTTTTTCCTCCTCTGGCTATTTTAAGATTTTTCTTTTTATCTTTATTTTTTTGAAACTTTAGCATAATGTGCCTTTGTGTACTTTTCTTTGGTTTTATGTGTTTGAGTTTGTCGGTGCTACTTGAATCTGCATATTCTCAGTCTTTATCTCTTCAAATACTGATTCTGGTGCATTTCTTCTCTTCTGGGATTCAAATTCCACATATGTTGGTTCTTTTCACTGTGTCTCTTATGCTCTTTTCCCTGTTTCTTTTTCTTTCTCTGTCTCTCTTTTTGTGTAGATATCTGTACTTGTGTTTAATCTTTTTTCTTTTGTTTCAATTTGATTATTTTTCTACTGACCTATTTTCCAATTTACTAATCCTCTTTTCTGTTGTGTCTAATCTGCTGTTAAACCTATCTATTGCTTATTTATTGAATTCTTAATTTTAGTTATCATATTTCTCAGTCCTAGAATTTTTGTTTGCTTCTTTTAGAATGGATTCCAGGTTTCTATCTTTCCATCTATTTGTTTGAACATATTAATCTTAGGTTTATAGTCTTTGATAACTACAGTATCTAGGTCACCTATATGTTTTTCTATAGTCTCTCTCTCTCCCTCTCCCTCTCTTTTTAATTTGGTTTTATTACCTAGCATGCTGCATACATTTTGATTGAATACTGGATATTGGGAATGAAGAATTGTTGAGGCTCTGAATAATTTTACCTTCCTTTGGAGAGGATTTTTTTTTTCCTAGCAGGCAGAACACCTTGATCCTGCCAGGAATTGAGATATTTTGAAGTTGGATTTTAGGCTTTGTGAGGGCTGGTCTCTCCCTGGCTTATCTCGTCTCTTAGGATATAATCCTTTATCTGCCTCAATAAAAACCTAGGTTATTTACTGAAATGTCTCTTCCTTGGTGGGCCCTGAACATCAATATTTTTGCTCCCTAGCACTTTGAGACTGCTCAAACTCTGACTGGGTTTTCAACCTTTTAGAAGTTGTTTACTGCTTAGTTTCTTGGCTGCTTGCCTATCATGTGGAAAGCTTAGGAATGAAAAAATTCCTTGAGGGGAAATCAAATGCAGAATGCCTGGCTTATTTCTATTTAGGCTCTTTTTCCAGGATAAGCGTTCCCTATGTTCTGGCTGCTTTGGTAGATTTTCACTTCAATTTTTGGCTTCTCAGACCACCTTGGCTACTACGGTTCTAGACCAATGTTTTCCCTCTATCTCATTGATACCCCTTGAGAAATGGGAAATGCCTAGAAGGGAAAACATGAAGAAAATTTAGGTCTTACTCGCTGCATTTCCCTTTTCTCCAGAATCTTGGCCTCTAAAGTCCTGGCTGCTTTTACTCTGCTGACTTTTAACAGATATTTTATGCAATGTATTTAGCTTTTATAGTTACTTTTGACCAAAGTCTCCACAGATTTATTTGTTTGTTTGTTTTTTCTTTTTTGAGTTTTGAGATTCATATTTTATTTACAAATAAATGAAGAATGCCTCTTGTAAACGCTAATTTGGGACAAGAAGAGCAATCTAAAGTAGTCGCTGGCTCCACAGTGATGTGTGAAAGGAGACTATGCCACTGTTTTTTGAACAATGATTTTGCCACTAATAAGAAAAAAAAAAAGACATGTGATTTCTTCATATTGCAAGTGTGAAAGAATTCAAAATAAAAATGACTTTTCAAAACTTTACAGTGTCTAGGCAAATGTGTGAGGTGTCCAGGAGGTCACTTTTGTTCAGTGACAGCCCCTGCTCCCCAGGAGCAATGGCCTCTGAGCAACCAACCTAATCCTCGTCAACGGTCTCTGCTTGAGGAACGGAGAGACCCCGATCCTCCAGAGCTTGAACTTCCAGCTTCTCAGCCTTCAAATTGGTCTGCTCCTCTACCCTTTGTTCTTCTAGGATTTCAATGGGCAGTTGCTGGTGGGGTGTGTCATTCTCCTTTCTAAGCTATTTCTCCTAGTAGGACCACAGTTCCTCCTCCGACCACAAAAATCCCTTGAGGTATATCACTGTATTTTTTGCCCATGTGAATAGGCTTCACAGTCTGATGTAGCACTAAATTAGCAAATTGATCAATGCTTCTTATAAAATCGGTAAGCGTCCTTCCATCTTGAATCAGGACCAAGTTCTTCTTGTCGATGTCCTCGATGAGGCTGGCGGTGCTGGGCGTAGCATTCATTCTGAGCTGAGCTAGGGCTGCAGTGTATAGCAGTGGTGGGCCAGCGAGCCCAACACCTCTTTCCTTCCACTGTAGTCGTGCCTAGGCAGGACCCGGACAGGAGCCCAGAACCCAGACCAGGAACAGCATGTTTGTCCTGGCTCTCGGCAGCTGAGCTCTGCTGGAAACTCCTCTAGAGATTTGTTTTTAAAAGTGGTTTCCAGGACATGTCCCAGGGCCATTGCACATTTAGCTCTATCTCCTGTGTTTTTTTGAGACATCCCAACTGAGGGCTGGCAAGGTCTTTTGGCTTCTTCAACACCTTCAAAAATAAATTATTAAACTCTATTGAATGTAATTTGTAAGTATTAGCTATTTTATATTTTTTAAAGATTTTATTTATTTATTTATTTATTTATTTATTTATTTATTTGAGAGAGAGAGAGAGAGTAGCAGAGGGGAGGGACCAGCAGACTCACGGCTGAGTGTGGAGCCCAAGGTGGGCACAGGGCCTGAGGTGGGGCTCGATCTCACGACCCTGAGACCATGACCTGAGCCAAAATCCAGAGCCGGATGCTTAACTGACTGAGCCACCCAGGTGCCCCAAACTATTTTGTGTTTTAAAATTGAGATTAATGTGCCAAGTATGATCATTCTCAATCAGATCACTCAGTTTACCTCAACAGTGTTTCTATATGAAATAGTTACCATCTTTCATTTTATATTGTTGTGTGGCATTCCATTTCAAAGGTACACACACACACACACACACACACACACACACATTCTCACAATACATCATGCCTCCTTTGGCCCCTCTGGGAATCCTGACCTTGATTCCTGAGGTGATATTCTGACTCTGTTGTTATGTTGCAATATGACCATGTTTGAAGCCTCTTTCAACCCCTGGCCCTCAATTACTTTATTTAGAATATGAGGTAGGGGTGGGAAGTGGGATAGGACCAGGCAGGCTCACAGGGTCCTTGCAGCTCTGGTGGTCAACGTGTCTTCTATGCTTTGGTTTGGGGAATCCTTTGTGGAATAGTCGGACACTTAGACTGATCTGAACAGTGGATCCTTAGACCATAGAACTCACTCTCCTAAGTCAGCTAGCCTCTTGGTTGAGGGACCATTTTCTTTGGGGCCTGGGGGCCCTGGGTAGTGGGTCTCCCTGGGAGCCACACCCTTGTGTGAATGACTGAATGAAAGAAAAGGTCGCACATTACACTCAGCCCCCCAAAACCTGCACCGTTCAACTATCTCAGCCAGAAATTCCACATCGAGAGGTGGTTGCTTCTCAGGCTTGTTCCAAATCAAATGTCTCTCTCCTGTTCTTCTGGAATCTGCCATCTTGTAAGAAATAAATAAAGAAGATTAACCCTTCCTTTGCCCAGAGATAGTTTTAACATCTTGTGTAGGATTAGTCCCTGTGCTTCCCCAGAGCCTGTTTCTTCCCTCCCCTGCCCAGCTCTGTATCGGGGAATGCTGACCAGTGCTGGCTGTTTATCCGGGCTCCCCTGACAGAGGGCTCCTCTTGGGTTTGGTTAAAGAGAGGCTCTGAAGGAAGATTGAAGGCAAGAAGAAGTGAGAAGCCAGCGCATTTCTCTTTTTTCCTCTTTGCCTTGAGTTGACCGAGTCCTTGGCAGAGCCTGCAAGTTCCACGGCCCCAGCTTCTCAGCGATTGACTTACTGTGGTTCTCAGCCTCTGCTCAGTGATGCCCTCCCCCGGCTCAGGTAACCCTGTGGCTCTTCTTTGTCCCTCCAGCTGAAGGATGACAGTCGTTTCCTGTTGCACTCATCTCTAGGGCACCTTACCATCCGCCGTTGCCTTCCCAGCCTCTCTGTCATGTGGAACACCGCTCAGTGTTACGAAATACCCTGTGTATGAATACTTGGAGGGCTTGCTGTTTCTTGTTTACATCCCAACTAACTGAGTTGCTAAAAACCGTACTTCAAACGTCTTTTCCCTTCCTATGTGTATAATATAAGCACCACTGAAACACATTCGCCTTCATTTCCTTTAGCACCTCCTGAAGTAGACAGAATTCATTCGCTCTTTTATTCATTTAGTCAATACATATTTGGTGAGGCCCTACTCAGCCCCCTAGCCAAGTTCTGTGCTAAGGGATGGAACAGTGAACAAGACAGGTAAGTCTCTGACCTTGTAGAGCTCACAGCTTTGTGGGCGAGCCTCAGACCCTTTAAATAAAGTGTGTTGAGAATGAGACACAATTGTCACACACAGTCTTAGGGGACAGACAGAACAGGGTTTACCTCAGCCCTGTCACTTGCTTCAGGTTATATGAATGCGGGCAAGGTACTTTGCCTTTCTATGCCTCAGTTTCCTCTTCTTTAAAAGAGCACGCAGTATCCAGTTCATGCCTGCCCCAGCCTCTTTCCATGTTCAGTGAGGGCGCTGATGCTGCTAACTTCATAGGACTGGGCATGGTTAAATGTGTTGCTATTAGAGAAAGAGACAGATGCCCCAGAAACAAACTCACCTCAAAGATTTAATTTTAAAAGTAACTTCCAGGGGAGCACACACTCAGCATTGCGGAGATTCAGGTCGCCGAGGTGAGGTGAGGCTAGAAAAGCCACAAGACGGGGTGAAGTCCAAAGCTTGGGTAGAGACAGTTGCTGGAGGAGCACCCAGCTGACTTAGAATCACACCCATGGCGGTTTCTGCTGGTGGCCAGTCGGTAGCCACACTGGACTGCCTGCAAGTAGAAGTGGGGGTCCTTCTTTCCTCTTTGTTTGCCAAGATGTCACTCCCTCCAGGAGGGGCTCACTGACTTCTAGCACAGGTTAGGTCTCCCTGTTACATGCCCTCTGTATTTTTCTTGTCCTTTTTGTGATCACAGCCATCCTCGTCATCGTCATCATTATCACCACATCATTGCTAACGCTTTTGGAACTGAGCCGCCCCCCTCCCCCGCCACGTTCCAAATGTGACGCTATGACTTCTCCTGGCAGAGTGTGGGAAGAAGCTCAGTCCTGTGCTGTCCTTATTCAACAATGTGCGTGTGCGTGTGTGTGTAAATCTGCATGTGCCACAATAATTTAAAGTCAAGGCAGGACATTTCCAATCATCAAAGATTCAAAGTTAAGCTAAGCAGATTATGATTTTAGTATTAATTGTGTGGCAAGTTTTCGAAAATTCCGATTTCACGTAAGTTAGATGTACACATGTACTGGTTATCATCAGAGTTCTAAGGCTCGGATTCATCATTGTCCTTCGTTCTCACTCTGGAGGCTGCATGTGGCAAGTCTCATGGTGCACTCTCCGCAGCTCTGGACCCGTTTTTCTGCCACCCCCTTGGCTCCCCTGCTTGACTGCACTCTGCGTCCTTCTGTTGTTCGATTATGTCTTTAGATCCAGATTTAAATGAATCACTTACTTACATCTCACTCACAATTTTTAATTATGCTACTAAAGATATTCTAATAGCATTCAATAACTGCAAAATATAATAAAAATCAGTCTTAACCTCATTGGAATCTCGTTAAGAATAGGGCTGTTCCTTTTGCTAAATCATTGGAGATTATTTTATCTGGTTTTGTTTTGTTTGTGTTGTCCAGGAGAACAGGGGGATAGATGGAGTCATGAAATGTGGGTTCACACACTCAGAAATTCTTTTATCCACTTTGTTGAGTTTACAGACGAAGAAACTATAGTCCAAACAAGGGAGGGCACGTTTCCAAGGTGCCACCTGAAATGTGTGGCTGTTAAGAACTGGAACTCCGGCCTCCTGTCCCCTTAGTCTGCGTCCCCCCCTGCAAGATCTGGGCTTTGAGCACGGGCACTGATTTATGGGTTTGATGAGCATATCGGCTGTGGAGCAATGACTCACTGATCAGCCAAGCACTCGTTCCCTGAACAAGTCTGGAGCCTCGGGATGGACACTGGTAGATTCAAGACATACAGAAGAAGTGAGTGCAACCCTGTGGAAGACCAAAAATCCTCCAGGGATGAGGTTCACGTGCCAACGATGAGCCGTAGCCTCCTTAAATGCTGGCATGTGCTCACACTGCTCACCCCATCCTTTCCACATTGGTACGGGGTGGCATTCCTTCAGTCCTGTTCAGTCCCACAAGGCAGGTATTGACAGAGGCCTCCCATGGCCCGAGTACTGAGACAGGCAGGAGCTGTTTGTCCATTCGAATGAACAACGTCTCCAAGAAAAGGACTCATTTGGTAGGACGGAGTAGTTCACAGGCAAAGAAAGAAGGGAAAAGGCTCAGGCAGGAAGTCTTTATGATTTATCAGTGCACAAATACTGGCATCTCTCTTTCTTAAAAAGGAAAAAAAACCCCAGTGCTAATATGAATAATTATGCCAGCTTTTGTACAGCACTTTGCAGTTGACGACGTGCTTTTGAATGCATTATGTTATCTCATCGCATCAGTGGGAGATTGGGGAAGGGGAGAGCAGAGGGGGCTGGCACCTCTGGGGAATCGGCAGTCTCTGTACTCCTGGGAGTCCAGCCTGGCACGGTGGGTGGGTGCTACTGTGAAAGTTATCTTGCTGTGAACGTCCCATCGGAGACGACCCCCCAAGTTGCTGTTTTCCCTTGAGAAAATCTCTCCAGATTATAAACTGGAGTCGGTTCTAGTTTTCCTGCCTGGAACCTCACTTCTCCTTGAGTAGAATGCTTGGCTGCTGCTGGACATCCTTCCTGGCCCTTTCAGGCTGCTCTGGGAAAGGTTGGGTGCCATGCTTGTGCCCATGGCTGCTGGTAGAGTCGTCCTTCCACACGTCTGGGCCCATGCTAGGACAAAGGTGTTGCCACAGATGGGCCTTTGCCAGGTGGCATAGTCCTGAGGTTTCTGCTGCCCTGTGCACCCATCTGTAATAGGCCCTTTAGGCACTGTGGGTGGCGAAGGCGCTGAAATGCTATTGCCAAATAAGAGCATGTGCAGGAAAATGTCGCTGTAAAATATTTTTCCAGAACTAGTCTCATCTTGCTTTCATTCTGGTGGCAGGAAAAACAGCAATGATAACAAAAACACAAATCACCACCACCAGCATGAGCAGTCTTTAACCTTGACAACTGAAGGTAGCATGCTTTCTTCTGGTCTATAAGGCGCCCCTCCCCACACCCCAGTAAATAAATCAATTAAAGTACATATTCTCCTTCAGGTCTTTGACTTCCCTCCCAGATGGGATCGCCTTCCCTTCCTCCTCCTGCCCACTTTCCTAGGAGGGTGCCTGGACACAGGATGTCTTCACATCTCCGGCTTTGATGGGCTTGCTGGTCCACCTGCTGACATGATTGTCCACTTGTCCTGGGGCAGCCTCTGGCCTCACCAGCTCCACCGATGAAGTCACCTGTGTTCTTGGCTCAGGCAGAGGACGACCACTGACCCTGGGGCTTGGTGGGAGGAAGCTTCTCAGTGTCTGATGCAATATTCCTCAGACTGCAGGAGATGAGGAGGGAATGACATCTTGGGCCCCCTGGACATATCCTCAGCCACTTCTAATTTACCACTGAGTGCCGTGCTGAACACCTTGCCCAAGAGACAGTTTTTCTGTGGGCACTCTGGTTTTCCTGAGATCCACCCTGGGAAGTCAGGAATAAGCTGCTGTGTGCTGGGATTTCCCTGCACCTCTTTTGGGCTGACCCTACCAGTCTCTCTTCTGCCCACAGAAGTTTCAGCCATAGGAGGGAGCCAGAATTCCCGTCTGACCTCCTCACCACACTTTCTCCTCTCTCTTCCCGCACGTCCACTGGCATCAGACAGTGTTCTACTTCATTTTCAGGAAGCTGGGAGCTCCTATATGATGTACCCTGCTTCTCTGCTCTGTGATCGTCATTGAGGCCTTTTCCCACCTTTGCTGGGCAACAAGGCTCATTGTCTAGCCAGGCAGGAGGGATGCAGAGAAAAGAAAAAAAAAAAAAAACAAAAAAACAAAAAACAAAAAACAAAAAACAAAAAAAACGGATTCCTGAAATCACATTGGGAGCCATTTCCAAAAAATCATGGTGCTTTATACCATCAATGTCAGCATGGATTGACTAGTTCCTTGGACATAGTAATTCGGTCACCTTCTTTGGGTCAGGTCCCCACAGCCCCAGCCCTGCCTGGCCAGGCCTCTTTTTTTCTGCATGTGGCCGCCAGGCTGCGTGAGCCACCCGCAGGCCTTGGGGCACTTTCTCACTCTTAGCTTTTTCTTATGGGCCCTGCCCACCTCACACAGAAGTCTGCCAAAAATTGGGCTGGTGAGTACTCTGAATAGAATTTTGGCAAGTGGATAAGGTTTCACATTTACTAAATTTCTGAGTCTCTCTTTACATGCAGTCAAACTGGGAATCTGAAACATGCACCCTTTGGATATTTTTTTTTAAGTAGAATAACATGTTTTTGTTATTTTGGGGGCAAACCTTTCACCAGATAGAGCCAGAGGCAGTCTGCACCCTGCAATTTGTGCACCCCTTGTAATCTTTTAAAATAAAAATGAATAGCGGGCAGTAAATGCCATGGCTTTATGAGAGGCAGTTATCTTGGGAAATTGGAGTGAGAAGAAGGGTTTTTGGGGGCTTTATTTGGGGATAGAATGACACAATTTGTTAACCTGCTCTCTCTTTCCCCCAAAAGGTCTATATGATTCCAAGCTTGGCAAAGGAGTAGGAGGTCTGAGTTCTAATAAAACACACTATAACTTTAAGCCAGCTTGTCCGTGTGTTTGTAGAGTGGATGTGGAGTTGGACAGAGTTCAGTTGGAGTTGAGGTTGTTTCAGGTGGGATCGCAGGGTGGCAACATGTATACATATGGCTTCAGGTCAGACTGGATCCCCCTGGTGCTCACTGACCTTATCGCTTTGTCTACTGGATCCCTAACCTTGCATTCTGCGTCGTGTCTACACTGGTCTCCCACTGCCCCTGCTGGAGTTTTGCTCAAGCCCATTCCCTGTTGGTAGTGCATCATCCCGGACCCTCTCAGCTCGCCCTCTGTGGCTTGCCCTCCCAGCCCTGCACAGCACTGTCTCCCCATCAGCCCCAGCGACGTCAGATTCTGAGTTATTTGGCCTTTCATGTGTGCGGGCATGCTTTGCTGTCAACTTTGCACCTGCCCTCGTTGTAGCCTTCTTTGCTTTTTGGTGTCCCTGAGACAAGGACTGGGTATTCCTCTCCTTGGTTCTGGTGTTGTCCACCTTGGGTCTTGGCTTCTTCGTCATGATAAGTCATGATAACTGAGTAATGATAATGTTTTTCTTTTCCACCATAAGCTAAACCCCAGCTGACACTAGTTTGTTGATATCTGCATCATCCCCATCATTCAGAAATGACTGGACAAAGCCGCGTGTGAACCAATTCTGCTAATTCCTCCTCTGTAGGCTGTGTCTGCAGCCCACACTTCCCCCAAGGCTGGGGCCCTGTCACAGAGAGAAGAGGCTGAGTCATTGCATTCGTAAACAGTGAAAATTGAAATTGTCTTTGCCTCTGGGATGGGAGTCTTGAGAACTTTTCCTTTTTCACCTAGGTTTTCTGATAAAATCATGAAAATAATGTGATTGTGCCTCAGAAATATAGAAATATACCATCTTTCCTCAATGGGCACATTTTTTAGTCAATCTGAATTTTTCAGAAAAATAAACCTTGGGAATGTTTGTGCAGAATTTTATTGGGCAAAACCATTGTCTTCCATTAGCAGAGTGAGGGTGATGGTGATGGTGGTGGTGGTGGTGGATGTTGGGGGTGAAATGTGGATGGTCAGAACTGGCCAAGATTCTTCCTTCCCTTTGTCACTCAGTATGGACCTATGGAGCTCCAGTCTCCTGTTTTCCTAAAGTCCAGAGAGTGTCAGTCGGGTCTGTGTTGCTGGTTGGTAATGGTTGAGTTGTCGAACTATTTCTGCTGCAGTGGTAGTTGACTGACATGTGACCTGGCCGCTTGGTAGGAACATTTTCCCCCATGTTGGGGGCTAGCCCACTTGCTACCCTGGGTCTGGCTGGCTGCCCTTTGCTCTCTTCTGGTCAGGAGAATAGGAATGGTTTGTGTTTCTATATGTGTGCAGGTGGAAACAAACTCATGATTGGAGGAAAAATTTCTCAATCAAACCATTTTATTTATAAGGCACCAAATGTCCAGAATCATCTGTGAGATTTTTTTCCCCTCTAAACTGACAGAATTGGCCTATTGTTTTGGCACCCAGAGGCACAGGGATAAGGAAATGTTTCAGAAGTTTCAAAGATCTCCCCAGGTGATCTCATCCATACCCAGTGCCTTTAAATGCCACCTCTATTGTGACAGTCCCTAATTTGTATTTCTAGGAAGGACTGTCTCCTCTATCCAATAGCCTCTGGGGGGGGGGGTGTTACACATGTCTTAAACCATCGGTGTCTCTAACCAGGCTCTTGATGTTACCCCACACTCCTTTCTTCTCCACTCTTTCCCACGTCAGAAGATGGCACTATCATTTATCGAGTTCCACAGACCAAATCTCGGTGCCGTCTGTGATTCTCCCTCTTCTTTATGCCTTCATCAGCGAGGCCGGTTGAGTCTACTTCCAGAATTTAGGTGAATCTCCTCCCTCTCTCCAGCGTGACTCGGGTCACTCTGTCTGTGGCAGGTATCCCTTCCCCCGATGTCCACAGATGCCTCCTACCAGGGCTTCGTGCTTCTTCTCTTGCTCGCCAATCATTTTGCACACTGCAGTCTTTTCAAAACTTGAGTTGAATCCCATCACTCTTTTTTTCAAAACTTTTCACTGAACCCTGTTGCACTGAGAATAAAATCTGAGCTGCTTATCTTTTTAAAAAAGATTTATTTATTTATTTTAGAGAGAGTGCCCGAGTGGGGGGTAGGGGAGACAGGGAGGGGGAGAGGGAGAAGCAGACTCTGCTGGTGTATGAATTATATGTCAACAAAGCTGTTAAGATTGATTACTAAAATTGCTGTAAGAGCACCCCCGGCTCTTTGATGAGCGCGTGACCGAGCAGGCCAATCAGAGTGGGTTCCTATCAAATGGCAGCTTTGATTGGACCCGGATAATAGCTCCTCCCCTCTCCCTCCCCCTCCCTCCTTCCCTCCAGCACTTAAATATTATCTCAGCATTCTTCTGGGGACCTTGACCCGGAGACGAATTGGACATGGCCTTTATCTTCAAGGAACTAGGTTTTGTTGGGAGCAGAGCAGGGGACAAAGGCATATGTAAACGTTGTGCACGGTCAAGACCCAGCATAACTCACTGGGCACAGAGAGGGTATTGTGGGAATTCTGGTGAGAGAAAGCATCTCTGTATGGCGAAACATCTTTTGCCGCAGCAAATACGGTTTTATTTCTTCATTCTTGTATGAATTCCGCAGATGGTTACTGTGCGCGGTGCTGGGGACACAGAGATGAATAAGAGAGGGTGTCCCCAAGGGCTAGGTGGGGCATATGAACCAAGTCTGGTGGTCCCGCAGCAAGGTGGCGCTGGAGGCTGAGGGAGACCCCGAGGGGGATGTTCCGGGCCAGGTGTGGAGTTTCCTGCGTGGTGAGTGAGTGCTGGAAGGATGAGACTGCTTGGCTTGGCGCAACAGCTCAGAGGCAGGCGTTTTGCAGAGAGCCCAGACTGGGGCAGGTCACACAGCCTCCCTGAACTGACACTGGCCTAATAGAGGCAGGTCAGGGGATGGGCTGTGAACGCCCAGCGGGAGTGGCTTTGAGGCTGCACGGGCTCCCTCGCTGCGGCAAGGTCTTTCCTTGGGCACAGGTGAGATGCCCCTGCTCCCCACAGTCCAGCGGGTCGCCAGCTCCGGGAGTGGAGGGCTGGCCCCTCGGTCCTGGCGGGAGAGTCCGCTCTGCGGGGAAGTCTGGCTGGCGAGCCGCGGAGCTCTGTGCGGGACGTTTGCCACTAGAGGGAGTGCCACGTCGTTTTCCTTCCCTGGCCCTGGACTGCCAGGGCCGCAAACTGGCCTGGGTGACTGCCAGGGCTTGGGGGTTCCTGGGAAACGTGTTTGCTCTTTTCCACTTAAAGATTTCTCAGAAGCAGCTGGACTCAAGAATCCTTAGCGTTGTTTGGCAGGAATTTGCGGAACCCTTCAACTGGGGTTGCAGCCTCAGGCCTCTTGCAAACCTTGGGTGGCTTTGGCAGGGATTCTGGTCCCTGGAGAAGATGTCCTTTGCTCCCAGCACTTGAGGACCTGAGAAAAGCAGGGGTGTCAGTTCTGTTTCTCTGTGGGGAGTCTGGTCTGGCCATCAGAGCTGCAAAGGGGAGGCCCATGGGTCCTGGGCAGTGGCTCAGCTCTGTGCCACCTGGAAAAGTAGTTTAGTGGCTGATGGGAGGAAACAGGATGGGGAATGAGGTGAGGCCAGGCTGGCAGGGCGCGTAGCTGCTGTCCGAGACCCAGAGACAGGAGAGCTGGCTCCCAGTATCTCAAACATGGGGCTAGTGGAACGGATGGGCACCGTGGAGTGATCAGACCCCAAACTTGGGCAAGAACAGCCCTGGTGTGGCTTTCTTGGCATGGCCCTTAGGTAGAGGGCAGCAGATGATGGCTTGTGGATGTCCCTACACCCTGGCATGAGAGACTCCCACAGCTGGGCTGGCTTCCTACTGTGACTGGCTGATGGTTGTTACCTTTAGAGGCAGGGCTAGGACTGAATGAACAGGGTGTCCAAGAAGAGGTCCTAGTCCTTGGCCACCACTGACATCATCACTAAGATTTTGGACCACATCCTAAACCTCTTCCAACCCAGGCCCTGCTAAGGGAGCGGGAGGCTTGGAGTCCATTTTCTCCCTCCAGCATTGACTCCTGGGTCTTGTAGATAGTTCCTGGGCATAGGCAGTAGGGGTGCAAGAGGACAAAGTAGGGGACTGTGTGCTGCAGGAAGCTGGTGTACCATCTGCAGCGGGAGCAGGTCAGAGCTGGCCTGCTGAGGCTCCTGTCACTGCTGTGGTTAATGCTGGTGATTACCATGGTTACCCGAGGCTGGAAGCTCTGACAGTCAAAGGCAGAGCAGGAGAAGGATGTCCTCTCCCTGCTCTGAGCCACATGGCTGCCTCTGCCTCCCTGGGAAGGAGTCTCCTGGCCAATATAGGAGCCTGAACCAAAGAAGTTCTATTGCCAGGGTTCAGCTGATTCATATATCATCAATCACCAAGCACTGGGGACTTTGGGGGGCCCTGTCCTGAGCCATTTGTGGGAGGGAGGCAAAGGAGGTGTCCTCAGTTTGCTCAGTCTTAGGAGGAGAGGTCCTCAGGGAACTCAGAGTCAGAGGAAGGAAGCAGTTAGAGGGACAGCTGGAGAATTCAGCAAGACTCTTGAGGAGCCAGCGGTGACTCTCTGGGTCTGTGCTTCCCGTGCTGACACGGAGGCTGTGCTCACACCGCTCTCCAGGGCGCTGGCTGGGGCATCAGGACACTTGCTTTGCCAGGGTTTGGGAGCACCAGCTCCTGCTGGGTCCTGCTTCCCCATCTGTAAAATGGGGTTAATGGTTACTAATCCCCACCTACTCTAAGTCTGTGGGGAGGATTTTTTAAATGAATAATTTTCTGCATTGAAATGAGACAACAGATTTCAAAGCTTTGGAGAAAAGACCTTACTTATTATTATCAAAGACTCATTGAGCAGAACTTCCATTTATCTCCTTTGCTGCCTCTCTAGTGCTTCCTGAGCTGAGAACCGGATCACCTGAGGCTGAGGCCGCACAGCTGCCTGAATCCTAGCCCTGGGGACTCCTGGTGGCTGAGGGAGGCCAAGGGGGGCTTCCTCTGAGCTCGGAAGGGATACCAGGACCAGGAATGGAGCACAAACTCTAGGTCCACATGCTACAGCAGAGGTCAGAAGGTTCTCAAGCAGGGTGCCTAGCCTGGGCTGTGAGCTGGGGAGAAGGAAGCAGGAGCTGGTGGGTGGAGGAGGCCTGCTTTGAAGCTCTTTTTCTTTGGGTCATTATCATTATATGTTCATTTTAAAAATGAGAAAATACAGATATGCAAAAAGAAAGAGCGAGAATGAAGAAAAAACTTAAATCACTTATGTTAAATTAATTAAATTCTGATAGTTCTGGTAAAGTGTATAACATTGAAGGTTTCCGCAAGTGTCTAAGGGAATGCATGAACTCAGACGACTGTAAACCATCCGATAGATATCTGCCAGACGTTTCAAAAATAAAGATTTTTTTTTTCAGAGAAGTTTTAGGTTCACAGCTATATTGAGTGGAAGGTACAGAGGGGTCCAGTATACCTCCTGCCCCTCCATGACCATAGCTTCCCCTGGTATCAACGTCCCCCACTAGAGTAGCACTTTTGTAGCCTCAGTGAACCTCCACTGACACCACATTATCACCCCAAGCCCATGGACTACAGGAGCATTCACTCTGCTGTTGTACATTCTGTGGATTTGGACAAACTACAATGACATGCATCTACCATGAGAGTATCACACAGAGTATTTTCACTGCCCTAAAAATTCTCTATGCTGCATCCGTCAGATGGTTCTTCCTTCAGGGACGCCTGGGTGGCTCAGTCGGTTAAGTGTCTGCCTTCGGCTCAGGTCATGATCCTGGGGTTCTGAGATGGAATCCTATATCGGGCTCCTTGCTCAGCAGGGAGCCTGCTTCTCCCTCTGCCTGTTGCTTCCCCTGCTTATGTTCTCTCTCTCTCTCTCTGTCAAATAAATAAATAAAATCTTTAAAAAAAGACATTTCCTCCTCCAGATATATGCACATCGAAATACTCCCTCCCCCATTGTATTAATATATATGTTTTTCAAGATAGGATTATACTATACATGCTGATGTGAAACTTGTTTCCCCTTCGAAAAATGAGATGGGGATAGTTAAGCGTGAAACACTCCCTTCTCAATAATTTGGACTTGACTACTAAAGTCTCTGTGTTGTTCAGACCGGGTCACAAGGCTAAAGTAAGGAAGGAAAAGGATAGGACCTGAGGAAGGACAGAGTCCCTTGAGGGCTGGGCGAGGATGCCCAGAAAGGGGAGTGAGTGGTGGGACAGAACGTCCTTTGGTGACATGGTGCCGGTCACTTACCACCACCCTCCACAAAAGCTGTGCTGACCCCCAGGTGTGCTTCTTTGTCATGACCCCCTTCTCCAGAGTTCCTTGCTCCTTGAGGGAGGTCACTCACTGAAAAAAAAAAAGATGCCTGTTGGGGTAGATATATATGTAATTTGTTGGTCAGGAGAGCCTTCCCAGGGCTTCCTGCATTCCCAGAAAATCAGCAGGTGTCCCCTCGTGGGTCTGAGGACCCTCCTCCGTGTGGGCTCGGGAGAGTCCCAATAACTCTAAGTCTCTAATTGTCCACCTCGCTCTGTCTGCCTGTCTTATCTGTGCTGACAGCTTCTCCTTTATCTCGGAGGGTCTGGATTCCAAGGCTCCTTGACCACTGGGCTGTGCTGGAAGGACTCTACTTCCTCACGAGGCCTCTGGTCTCACACATCCTATCTGTATGGTCCAGACCCACACACTGGCTCGCGCTGATGGCTGCCAGGAAGCAGGGCTCTCCTGGCAGAACACCAGCCTGCCAAGCGGTCACAGTGACATAAGCACAGAAGCAGGGCACACTGACCTTTTCTTCCCGGGTCGGATGGGACTCTGGGGGTGTCTGATTGCAGATCGACACATGCCTGGCCTTACCCCTGAGTGTGTGGCTTGGCACCCCTGTTGTTCATCGCCCAGAATCTCTTCGCAGCCATCGGGCTTGCTCTTTAGGAAGATGAACTGTTGGTTCCTGAAAGTCATGCCTCCTGAAGGCTCTGCTCTTAAAGTTCTTCTGTGAGATCCTATGCTTTTTCTACCTCAGGTGATGTGCCTGAGGGCTCTGTTGTTCACCCCATTATTGTCACATTTCCTCCTGGCTTGGCCCATGTTGGTGGCAGGGAGCTGCGAGAGAAAGCTGGCTTGTTGGCCGAAAGGCTGGGCAAGGGGCCTAAGTTAGTGAAGAGAAACTCAGTTGGGACAACCGTAATGTTCTCCAGTTAGGCCTTCACTCCTCCAAGGACACCGAAGGTGGAGACGCTGCTCAGGGTACATCACACTTTTCTCTGCTCGAAGCCTGTCTTCCTGCTACACTCCTAGTAAACCCTGTGCTCCTCTCCTCACTAACCACAGCGGCTGGCCCTTCATCTTCAACCTATGCCCCTCCTTCCCTACTCACCAAGTAACGGCCGCCTGGCCTGTCTGCAGCTGGCCTCCCAGCTGTGGCCTGACTCCTGCTTACCCCGTGGCTTCCTCAGGGCCCCTCCCTTCTGGGCCAGCCCCCTTCCCGCTCTTCAGGAATCCACCTCTTTCGAGAAGCTTCGAGGCTACTCTCCGAAGTAGCTTTCTTTTTTCGCTCCTCGTGTTATCTATGCTTTTAAAAAATAGTATGTATTTCAATTTCCTTATTTTTTGGTCTCTTTATTTCGTTAGTATCTGTCTCTCCAGGTAGCCTCCAGGAGAGCTAGGACCATGTATGTCAATTTTGTTTATCGCTGTGTCCCCAGCACCTAGCGGGATGCAAGGCATATGGTAACTGTTCGTAAATAGCTGATTGATGAATGGTTTAGCAACACATGTAAGAATGTCTTGACTCTAGGTGACTTTAAGCTCAATCTGAGTAAGACATATGACCTGTCATTCTCTGGCTGATGCTTGCTCAGAATGAGGGAGAGGACCGCCCCACTCTGCCTACACAAATGTTGTCGTAGTGGAGCTCTGAGTGCAGAGCCGGGTTTAGAGCATACGTAGCATCTTAACAAAATGGCACATCCCCGAAAGAGATTCTGACTTGGAACCAGAGGCTTTGGGGAAAATAAACTCAGGGCCTTTCACTGGGGAAGGGAAGGCTTAGGGATACCTACAAGCTGTCCACATGTACCTGAGGCATTGCCCTACTGTGGAAGGAGAGGACTCATTCTGTGTGCTTCCAGTGAGTGGCCTTGGAGGCAGTGATCTCTCCATCACTGGAGGTGTTACTAGAAGCTTCCCTTGGTGAGCATGTAGGACGAGATGCTATTTAAAGTTGCGTTTAGTCAGAAGTGCCCACATATCTATCATGATTTTGAAATGTTTTTGTTGGCCTGCTCTAACCGGCCTGGGGCAGGTCAGAAGAACAGGCTATTCCTATTCCTTCTTGGTTCCTGAGGTAGTTTCTGGCCCTGTAAGTCTGTGTGTGTGGTGGATTGGATTCTTGTTGAACAAATATTCACTCAATATTCACTCTCTCTGCCTCCACAGGCTGGCATATACTTAATTGCCTTGCTCGCTTTGGGCACAGCCATGGAACCAGTGCATAGAAGTGGGAGTATGCCAAGGCCTTGAACGTTTGTTTGCCCTCTGGCGCTCCCACCTCCTCCATGACAGGAGTGGACCCTGGGTAGCCACAGTTCCAGAAAGAAGAGACGTGTGGAGAGCAGAACTGACCCAAGCACAATTGAGTCCAGCCAACCTGTAGACCCTTTACTGAGAAGCAGTAGATGTCTGCTGTAAGGCACTGAGATTTGGGGATTATTTGTTACACAGCATTATCACAGAAAACCCGACTAACAGTTGTTCCTGGTATTCTTTACAGGGAACTACTCCAGTACTCAGGCATTTTCACAGCAGGCTTCAGGTCTGAGATGCTTGCTCAATGCCATGTCATTGAGGAATCAGGGCTTAGTAAACACGTTTCTTCCCCTTTAGATTCCTCTCCCTGTCCTCTTCCTCAAGTGTGCATGTCCCACGTATACAGGACAATTCACCACATTTACAAAATTCCACCTCCTCCTCCTCTACCAGCCCCCTCTTCAGGCTCTTAGAACTGTCTGTCTCTGGCAAGGGTTATTTCTGTTGTGGGAGGACCTCAGCTTTATGGGGAGGAGGGAGAGGAGGGAGCTCAGAGAGATGGGGGGGCCTCTGAAGCTGCAGTGGCAGGAGAAAGAGGAGCCACCTGCAGGGCCCTCTGGAAAGATCGGAGGAGGCATGCAGCTGAGCGCTCATGAAACAGGAGGATGTCGCAGACCCAAACCAGGATGTTCCCTGTGATGTCAGGTGAGCAGCGACTTAAGTGCCTCTCCCTCCAACGTACCCAGCACAGACATGCTGAAAGTGGCTTTTAAAATGCCTTTGACTCTTATCTCTCTTGCATCGCACTCTGAAATGAAATCTCAAACACTTTAGCGGGGTTTGATGCAGAGAACGGTAAGCAGGTAGAGGTTCAGGCAGAAACAGAACAGGAGTCAAAAACCCTGGAGAAAAGCATGAATGGGCTTGGAGAGGACAAATAAAATAGCAGAGACATTTATACGGGTCTCCCCTACCTCTCAGAACAAAACAATTATGAGATAAGAGAGGCATGGATGGGAGGAAATTCTTTCATTTTTCACATTGCAAGCTGGAGAGATCCAATAGCCTGTTTATGAAGAACAATAAAGAAGATACATGAACTCAGTAAAGAGGTTGTTACAAATATATCGGGTGGTTTTGAAAGGCCAGGGTTTTCTCCCCGCTTTTGGATAAAGCTGTCAGCTAAGTATTAAAAGATTTTTTTTTTTGCTTTGCTTTTTTTTGTTTTTTGTTTTTTGGGTGTTTTCAGGGGTTTTTTGTTTTGTTTTGTTTTGTTTTTTGTTTTTTTCCAAAAAGCAATAACAGGCCCCAGCAGTTTGTTACAATTGGCAGAAAGAGTTATCACTTTTATTTAGGATTTGGAAATGCAATCAAAGAAGGGCAGATTGGAGCTTGAATTAAATGAAGCTTACACAGCAAAGAGAAAAATCTCTGCTGGTCTTTTAAACAAACAAACACAAAAATTACAGCTCCTTGTTGTTAATTCGAGCTATAAAGAATTTGACACTCATGCTTGGTGTAGTAGTGCCAGGCAGAATGGTTGCCACTCTTCTGTGTTAAGTACTGAATGTTCTGATCACTTTAAAAAGTAAAAATCCATTGTGTTTGGAAACTCTTTAGTGGGACCTAACTTATCTCATGGGAAATCACAGTGAAGTCTCATTCTGTTGGCTTTAGAGGGAGTTATTTCTTCCTAGGCTACTTTACATCGACTAAAATGTTGGGAACATCATTTCTGCTTAGCTACCTTTTTCACATTTGTTGTGTTTTGTAATTCTTGAATACCAAATGACCTCCCGAGGTTGTGGAAACTATGACTTGCCCTCACATAATTGTTTCCATTTTTTTAAAATTCATCCTGATCCAGATGTATTATTTAATAACTTCCTTATCTAGATCACAGTTCTAAGAATCAGAATAGAAGCATAAAGTTCCCCTGAGAAGATAAAAGAGATGTCACAGTGGTTGCTCCACATCTCAGGCATTTTACCCATAGGTCTCTGGACTCATTCAAGATTCTTAAATTGCAGTAAGAGCAGCAGGCTGGTTTTAAAACCCAGAGTGAATTAGAAGTGAGGTGAGGTCCTTCTACGGGCAGGGATCCTGACCACCAGAGATGACAGGAGACTGTCTGGTAATAAGAGATAGAAATACTGCAAAGCAGAAGCAAACCCACAGAACCCAGCAGTTTGGCTTGATATAGAAAAGGGATAAATACTTTCCCAAGTGTGATGGTTAATTTTATGTGTCAACTTGATGGACCGTGGGGTGTCCAGTTATGTGGTCAAACATTATTCTGGATGTATTCTGGGCATCCCAGGTTTTGGGATGAGATTAACATATAGATCAGTAGACTGAGTAAAGCAGATTGCCTCCTTCAACATTAGTGGGCCTCATCCAATCAGTTGAAGGCCCTCATAGGACAAAAAGGCTTACCCTCTCTTAAAGAAGGAAGAACTCTTTTCTTCCTGACTGTCTTTGAACTGGGACACAAACCTTCTCCTATCTTTGGACTTGGACTCAGACTGGAACTTATATCACCTGCTTTCCTATTTCTCTGGCTTTTGGGCTTCGAGTGGAACTACACCATTGGCTCTCCTGGGTCCCCAGTTTATCAACTTACAGATCTTGGGATTTAGCCTCTAAGACTTCATGATCCAATTCCTTATAAAACCTCCGTCACTATCCTTATCTTTATCTCTCTCTCTCTCTATCATCCTGGTTCTGTCTGGAGAACCCAGTCTGACAAGCCAAGCCTTTCTTTGGTCTTGGGGCTCCCTGTGATTGAATTGCCAGTGCCCACCCTGTGTCATCAAGGGAAGGGACAGGGCTTGCTTTCCTTGCCACACAAGTCTCAGATCAACCGTCTCCTCCCCTGGACTCTGCCCAGCACTGGGACCTGTGTCTATTCTGTCTGTTCAAGGTCATGCCTAATGAGTAGTTGCAGATTTGAGTGTCACTTGTATACTTCCAGAATACAGGCTCCAAGGGACTCTGAGCAGCTTGCGTTTTTTTTTTTTTCCTGCATTCCTGGCCCACACGCAGTGAGTTGTCTCCCACAAACACTGTGGAATAAATGAATGTTCTCTGTACACTCCCACAATGGTATTGAATAGAAATAGCTTAAGAGTTTTTTAGTAGCTAAATTTTTTTTTAAAGTGCTAACGTTCAGAGAGAAAATTCTCAGGCTTTCCAAACATGCTCACCTTATCCCCCAGCACCCTTCCTCACCTGTCCCAATGCTATTATTACCCTTTAGTGTGAAATGGTGCACAGGGCACTTTTGGTTCTAGCCCACGATGTGGTACAAGGAAGAATGCAAATAGAATCTGATTTTCTCAATGAGACAATGCTACCATAAGGGTTATATACCTTATTCATAATTTATATAGAAGCACTTGATGTTTAAGTCCTGAAGTATACATTAGCTAGGAATCAGAGCTACAGTTGAATTCTGCTTCTTCCAGAAGCTTTGGAACTTTGGCAAGTCCCCTAACCTCTGTAAGTCTGTGTCCTCGCTAAAGAGGGGAAAATACCTCCCTCACATGGAGACTATAAGGGTTAAACTCCGTAATGTATGGAAAGTACCTTGTGCATTACCTGGCACATAATAAGTGCTCAATAAATTTTAATTCCCTGTCTCCCTTCTCCTTTCTCCAAATTCAATCAAGTATTATGATAGATGTGTTCCCTGTTCGGTGTAAAGCTTTTTAAAGTGCAGATAAATCAATTAAATAGGGCAATGCAGTAACTGATCATGTAACATTTATTTAAGAGATCCTGGGGAGAGGGGGAGAAGATTAGGGGCTCATGGAAACCTCTAGACAGACCCTAGGAGAGGGCTGCCCAGGGGGGGGTCTGGTGACATGTCATTGGCACTCACTGCTATAAATTCTGTGAGAAAGGAGAGGGTGGGCTTCAGGACTGTGACTTATGGTTGGGAGTTTATAGGTCAGAGAGTGACTCTGAATGGTCCTTCCTGCCCCCTGTAGGTAAAAGCAAAATGGTCAGAGGAGTCACAGAAATGGCCATCTGACCTGCCTTCTAAGTGCAGGATTCATGACTTAGTTATCTCCTCTGTGAGTGTAGAAGGTAAGCCAGATTTGACCCAACCGAAATTTCTCCCCACTTGTCTGCTGTGAGGAGGGAGGCATGTTAGCAGGCACCCTTCCACTCTGGCTGCTTTGAGTGTGAACCAGTCCCAGGGGGCAGGGGGCAGGGGGACAGGGGGCAGGATCCTTGAGGCTTTATTTGGATAGCTTTAGGGCATGCCGTTACTGGGAGGGAGGAGTGAGATGTGCCACAGACAAATGAAAAGAGAGATTGGGGTCAATAAGGAATGTCATTCTGTGGCCAGGGAATGGCCTCCAATGTGATTCAGGTTCTAGGAAATCCTGAAAAATCCCTACACCCTCATTTTCCCTGGGGGAGGGCAGAGGGAATTCTGTTTGCTCATGCCTAGTTCCTTGCTTCTCTGTACCTGGGTTGACCCATGTTTTAGAGTGGAATTTAGAGGAGGCATTCCTCAGAAAGAACTGTCCCGCAACGTGAGATTATCTCTGCCATCCTTCCAGATCAGACTCAAAGACTGTCTCTTCACAAAGCATCCCTTGCCTGCACCTTCCTGTGCTCCATCCAGCGGTGAGGCGGGAGCTGTGGTAGGAGGGTAGGACTCTCTCTTTCTGTGGTGTGTGAGTGTTGCAAGACAATTGTCCCCCTGTTCCTTGCATTTTTCACATCTTGGGAGCAGAGGCACTGGTGGCTTTTGTTCTTGACTCTTTCTTCTGGGATATTTGATTGTATAGAAAACAGCCTTGGAAAACACAGACTGGGTCTCCCTCCGGGGGTAAAGAACAGTAGCAGGTATTTTTACTGTCCAGTAGAATGAAGATTATGTCTCCCTCCAGGACAAGAGTCAGGCAGGCTTATGCCCACTTTAAAAGGTTCGGTTTCCTAAGCTTGGCTTCCCCTCGGCTGTGAAGCAAACCCGCTGTGTGTGCAGCATGTCCCTGGGCCCCTCCGCATCACCCCTTGTCCCTGGGGTTCGGGCAGGCAAGAGCAGCCAAAGTAAATCTGATGCTCACATTGCTGCAAAACCCTGAGAAATCCAGTGCTTTGTTTCCGGCCCGGAGTCTCATGCCTTCTCCCTGCATCCAGAAAACTGTGGCGGTCTAACTTGTTAGCATGCAGGTGGGATACAACCTGGGACCCTCCAAAGCTCTTGATAGTGAATTTGTCACAAGAGTCTAGTGACTGTCCAGGGCTGGGGGCAAGGCAGTGTCCATTCATAGGAGGCCAGTGCCATGTCTGATAACAATCTGGACAGCAACTTTCTCATACAGCTCTCGTGCTCTCTCTCTCTCTCTTTCTCCCTCTTTCTCCTGGCCTCCCCTGAACCTCCCCCGCTAGGATTTTTTGCATCTCTGTGCCTAGTGAGATGGCTGCAGGTTTTATCTCTCCATTTGTCCCCGAGGTGAGATCTCTGGGCTCTACCAAGCTCTGACGTCCCCTGCTCTACAAGGAGCTGTCCGGGTCAAGGCTTTTGGCTTGACTCCTGCCCCCTCTCATCCTGCTGCCATCTTCCCCCTTCTCTTGCAGGTGTAGCCTGGTGCCTTGTCTCCTTCTAATACAGTCCTCCATGGTTCACTTGTCCACACACCTGGTAACTCCTCTCGTCGGATAATTTTCCCACCGTCGGCGAGAGAATGTTCTGCCAGGTTGGAGGGCAGACTTGCTGGAGAAACTTGGGTGAGTTGTGTCCACAGTCCTGCCTGGGCTTTTCACAGCTTGCCTCAGGATGCAGGAATGTGAGTGCCTGTCTTTGGAGTCAACCGCTGGGAGCGTCTGCCAGGCAGGGCCCAGGTCTGCTTATGCTGTGCACCCCGTCTGACCCTCCCCCTCTGCCACCTGGTACCTGCATCTGTGTCTGGCACCCAGTGGGGACGCACCGTGGCTCAGCTGAACAGCTGAAATTGAACCCAATTCAAAGCTGTTCTGTAATAGGCAGCTGGCACTGTCTTTCACCGTTTCTTCTCTATTTGCACCCTACATCTTCATTCTTCAAACTATGTTGTGCTATAGTACCTTCCTTAATCTGCTCTTGCTGCTGAAAAATACTACTCCTATAATGATCAAGCAGTAGACCAGCTAGGCTTGGTGAGCGTGCCCAGCCGTGGGTCCGGTCATGATCATGCTACAGAGAGCTCAGAGTCCACATCTTAGGGACACGTGGGGAGGAAGTGCAAGGAGCCAGACACAGTGACTTAGTGAGGTGCTAGGGGAGTGCAGCAGAGAGCTTAGCAGGCTGGGGAGGGCAGAAAAGGCTTCCCAGGAGAAGGAGGCTTGATGCATCAAGCCCTCAGCATTTATCTGTAGCAGACTGGAAATCCCAGAATTTGGCACAGTATTTACTTCTTTAGGGAAGCAAGACTTACAGTGGTTTTGCATAGATTGGCTTGCACCTTTTTCAGTGTCCAGAAAGATATTTTGGGGTTTTCCCCTCCCCTGGGCCCTTCCTCAGTTATCCCAAAGGGCAGACAATTGCATTTGCTCAGTTTTTTTCCCCCCACAAAGAGCCATGCATTTCACTTGTTTTAGGTGATAAAAGATCCTCTCTCTTTAATGGATGAATGGAATGGACTAAGGAATGTTAAGAATTCTGGAGGCTTTCAGTCTAGACTATTCTTGGGTCCCTCTTAGTATTCATTCATTTAACCTTTCCTCCGTCCATCCCTTCATCCGCTCATTCATTCATTCAATTGACTCTGAATATTACTTAATGACTCTCTACTCTGTGCTGGACTCTGGGCCAGGCCTTGCGCTGGGTGCTGGTAAATAGTGGCAAACAAAACAGGCATGTCCCTGCTCTTGGGGAACTTGCAAGCAGAAGAGGGAGACAAATCAGCAATACATGCAAACTGTTACCATGCTCCACAGGAAAAATGCAGGGTGCTCTGAGAGCAAGGACATAAGAGGATCTGCCTGAAGTCGGGTGGCTGGGGATGGCCTGGCTATGCAAGTGACATCCTTGTACAGCCCTAAGAGTGAGCAGAACTAGCTGGGTGATGAGAGGGAGAAAGCATGCTGGGTCGAACATAACGTGCTGGGTGCCATCATGCAGGGACGTGGTCAGAGGAGCCCAGTCAGTAGGGGAGGCGACAAAGCAAAAACATCAAACCAACTCACAAAACGAAGAATTCCTTAATCTCAGGAGGACCTGAGAAATGGGCTGATCGAGGTCTCCCTGTGTGACAGGTACACTGCGTTTCTCGCCATCTAGCTGGACCCAAGCAGTGGCTCCCCTGGCGTGAGACCAAGGAGGGGGCCAGGGCTGTGAGACAGGATGGTAGAGAATCACCAGTGATTTTCCAGGCCCCCAGTGATGATGGAGTTCTCATCCCATCACCTCGTACCCTACAATATACAGTTTTGCAAATGCTCTGTCAAACTGCGCTCCCTGGGCTCGGCTACCCCTGGCTGAGTCTTTGATGAAAATGGCACATGCCGTGGAGCTGAGTCTGAATCCTGGCTGCAGAGTTCAGAGGCTGGGACAATTATGACAGAAGTCAGGGGGCCGAGGCCCCTGTCGGGCAGGTCGTGGTATACGGTATGTAGCGGCTTTTTGCGCCATGATCGGGAGAAGCTCATTTAACATTTTCTAACATTTTCCCCAGTGAATGAGTGGTCTGTGGGTGCCAGAAGAATGCTCATCTGTCAGTTTTGACAATATAACAGAGTGTACATTATTTATGCTAAAAATAGTCTGTACAAAAGATGAGGCTTCCATGGCAGGCCCCAGTGAAATCCTAAGCTTCTGCCAGACCCCCTTCCCTCAGAGGTGATTGACAAAGTAATTTTCCGCTGTGCTTTGCTAAACCAGAGCGTACCATGCACGCCGGCAGCCTCTGCAGCCTGATAAGATCACGCAGGGCCCGTCTCAAGGCCTCCCACCCAGATGGGACATGGACATATCCTGTCTCTGCGGGCCATCTTTAGGATGGTAGAGTCCAGAAACAGGGGTGGCTTTGGTTCAGCATCGAGTGCGGGAACCAGGGGGCCTCCAGTTCCGCTTGATCATGACCCTCTCCTGTGCCTGGGGAGGGAAGGAGCAGAGGCGGCCCAGACAGGGGAAACTGGGCACCCGAGTCCACCTTCTCTCTCTCCATCAGATTGTAGCAGCTGCCATTCATTGAGGGCTCACTCTGTGTCAGCTCCGCGTGGAGTGCTTTATCCGGGCGATCTCACGTCCTAAGCAGGAGGTATTACTCACACCCGAGAACGGAGACTGCTCCAGGACTCAGGTGGGGTTTAGCTGCTCTTGCATGTGTGTCAGAGGAGGGAGCCCAGAGGTCTGATTCTGTGAACTGTGGGCTGGATGCCGATTTTTTCCATAGCCTCCAAGTTGGGAGCTGGAGGAGGTGTTGAGGGTGCTTTCCAGGGGGTAGAGGACAAACGGAAGAGCTCCAAATGGCTCTTGCACATTTTTTAAAAGGCTGATGAAGGCACTTGCTTTTAAATTTAGCCACATCATCCCAAAATCCCTGCAGTGTGTTTTGGATGTAGAAAGTGGGACAGAGAAGCTTCTGTTTCAGTTTATGGGAGAGAAGACCAGCTCAGGCAAGCTGTCTCAGCCCTGCAGCTGCAGAGAATGCAGGGCGGCACACAGTAGGTGCTTAGTTATTTGTGAACTTAATTCGAGTCACTAGGCAGGGCTGCACACCGGCCATCATGTGCGTATTTCTGAGGGCGGTGGTAGCTCTCCCGTAATCTCATGCGTGCCTGCCGTGTGCAGAATCTCACATATTCCTGTTAGGTGGGTGTGTGTGACCCAGGATCGGCGGACAGCTATCTTCAGAAGGGACCTGTCCAATTTACTCAGAGGCTATGACCGCAGATCTGAGGCCCTCGAGTGCTGGGGACAGGCCGGGAGTGTGAGGCTGGGCTACATTGCCTAAAGATTTGCTCCTGCTCTAAGCATCTGTAGTTCAGGGTCTCAAGAGAACCAGAGCTGCAGTATCTTCTTAATGTTGTTTCTGGCAAAAAAAGGCAGAAGAGAGGCCCCTTCGCTGGCTGTGGGGAAAACCCAGGCTTGATTTTCCCCTCTTCTCCAGGAGAGAGCTTGTTTGAGGTAGCAGGAGGGCCAGACTTGCTTCCTTCAGAGGCCAGATCTGCCTTCTCCCTATGTCTGTCTGCGGGCCACAGATCACGGCCTGATTGGAACTGACTTTCCCCCAGGCACTCAGTGCAGGCCTATTAGGCTGACAGTCTGTAATGTGCTGGGAGAGGCCCCGAGTTAGCGTTGCTCCCAGGTAGGCCTCCCTCTGCCTTCATGGGCCATATCACAGATACTCCCTGCCACCTGCATGTGCTGGGCCCTGTGCCAGGCTGATTGCGGGCTGCCTGGAGGGCTGGACTGAGGCAGAGGGCTGCCCTCAATGACCTCAGAATCTGGAGAGGAAGCCTGCCTGGGTAGGCATAGCTGACCCTAAGCAGGAGGCTCTCTGCTGAACGGAAGTTCTTCTATGTATCGTGGGGCAGCTGAGCTCTCTTAGCCCAGGCTACCAGCCCCAGGCTAGACTGGAGAGTTCTCAGGTACCTTTTGCTCAAGCTGTCAGTCGGCCTACATTAAGCTCCCCTGTGTGTACTCTTGCCAGACCCCAGGACAAGGTGGAAATAAGCATAGGGTCAGAAGCCCTGCATGCCAGTCCTGGTCTTGCTGTCAACCAGCTGTTTGGTCTTAAACAAGTCTTTCTGGGCTTCAAGTCCCCATCTGTATATGAGAGGATTGGACAGTAAGATGTCTATGAGTTTTTCGGTCTTTGACATTCTAGTTCATTCCTGTTCCTCAACCTTTCTCCTGCTCCTGCTTCCAGAACCCCACGTGGAATTGATCACACAGCTGGTGCTTGATAAATGCTCACTTGCCAGCATGATGCACTGTAGCCCAGATGTCTGAGTGCAGTGGTACCTCAGCCTTATTTTCTACCTCCTAGAGATCTAGGACTGTAGGCCACACCCCCTGCCCTGCTAGAAAATGGACCATGCCTGTTTATGGGGCTCTCAATTAGTCACTCACTTAAGGATGCCTACTGTGTCCATGGCCCTGGGCTGGTTGGGCAGTGGATTCAGGGATGGAAGGGGCACCTCACCATTTGCTATCCTTGGGCAGCCCAGGAGGAAGGCCCAGCCCTTGGTTTTGTGGGCACTCTTGTCATCAACTCTGGTAGCATCATGCTCGGTTCAGGAGACATTTATGTCCTGGGGCATCCCGACAGTGCTCCGTCTTCCAGAGCATGTATTTAAGGTCTTTGCTAGGGCTTCAGCCAGGAGGAGGTAATTGCATGGACTCCTGTTACTTAAAGCAGCATCAGCATCACCTGGGAGCTTGCTAGAAATGCAGGATTTCCACCCGCATTGCAGTCCTACTGGATCAGAATCTGCATTTTAACAAGACCTCAGGGGATTTGGATCCACAATATAGTTTGGGATGTCCTGGCATAGACCGTTCTCCCCAGGCATGAGGCTCGGGGCTCCAACAACCCCTCCATAGCTTGTGGCCATCATTAGCTTTTTAGGTGGTACCCTTGTTCTCACTGAAGACTGCAGGTGAGGGACTCATGTCTCTGGCTCTTCTGAATGTTCCAAGGCTGAGCCTTGACTCTCTTAGCATCTATCTTTGCTGAGAATGGCTCACACAGAACCACCCCCCTCTTTGGACACTCACATGGAAAGGCTTCCAAGATTTCAAATTGAGCAAATTTAAAAAATCCCCTAGACTATGCCTGAAGAAATTCAGTTCAACCTTTCCTTTAAAACACACACACATGCACACACACACACTGAGAGAAAGAGAAACAAGTAGGCAAGTGTTTAAAAAAGAGATTGCCTTTATTATGGTTCTTAACCAGGGTCTGTGGTTAGGGTTTCCAGTGGAGTCTATGAGCCCTGAGTTTATATATGGAATATGTGTTGATGTGCATTTTTCTAGTGAGAGAGGGTCCATGTTTTTCCAGATTCTCAAAGGAGTCTATGACCTAAAAAAGTCAAAGAACGCTTGGTCTTGGTCCAAGTGTGTTTCTTGGGATTTATTTAACACCTTGCTGTTGGAGACAAATCAGGGACCAACTGAAGTCTCTTTATGAAAACAATGTCTGTGCTGCCAGTTAGGCATGACTTTTCTTTCCTCTCTCTGCTCCTCCAAATTTCTCTTTGTTCTTCCTATTATCTCTATCAAGGGCTATTTTCAGGGCTGATTGGAAATGGAGAGTGGGTCTGGCGGCACAGCAACAGGAGAGCATGTTTGCCGGAAAAAGCATGGGCTGTAGTTGAGAGCAAAGGCAATTAGCCCTCAGAATCGGCCCATATTCCTTCCTTTCCTTCCTTTTTTTTTTTTTTAAACAAGTGAACAAGTGAAGCCATTTCCAGAAAATGGCAAAGAGCAGAGTCAGGCCTGCAATTTCCTCCTCCCTGCCCAGATGGATGTTCTGGGACAGGTGCCATGTCACCGTGCTCTGGACTGGTTTGGGCGTTCTGGTCTCAGGGTCTGATTTTCTCCTCATCCTCCAAGGGCTTTGCTGTGCTGTGGTGGGGGATACTTCTGGGGTAAGTCTGTCCCCTGTGGCTGTGAGGCCAGCACCCCTGGGGAGAAGTGAGCCCACCACTCTGACCCTGTTTGCTCCCACCCCCCCTGCTCCTTTAACCCATGTGTCTGCAAGGAAGGACACTTCTGACATTGACGCTGTAGCCAGCAGCACTTCCAAGGCCCCCCAGCCTGGTTCTTGCTTCCCAGTTCCTGACTCTGTGGTGGCCTGGCCTCTTTTTTTTTTTTTTAAGATTTTTTTTATTTATTAGAGAGAGAGAGAGAGAGTGTGTGTGTGAGAGTGAGCAGAGGGAGGAGCAGAGGGAGAGGGAGAGAATCTCAAGAAAACTCCCCCATGAGTGCTGAGCCCGATGTGGGGCTTGATCTCATGACCCTGAGATCTTGACCTGAGCCGAAATCAAGAGTTGGACACCTAACCAACTGAGCCACCCAGTTTTGGGATGTAGGTAGCTGGCTCCTTGCTCTTGAAGGCAGAAGTTGAGTTTTCTATATTTGTGGCATGGCTCTCCTGAGAATGTGGTACTCATTTCTCCCCACCTTTCCCACCCTTTCAGATCTTCCTGGCCACTTCCCATAATCAACCCTCTTAACCCAACCCCAGTGCCCTGCTGGGCCTTGCCCATTGCAAGGGGAGACTTGGCCAACACAGAGTCTTTGCTTCAGCCCATCAGATTTACTTACTAGCCCCCAACACACCTGTGATCCCTATGTCTGCATCTTGGCCAACACATCTGTCACCTTCCTGACCTTTCTCCTCAAGTTCTAGCCCTTTCAAATCCCACTTCCCCAGCAATGATAGCATTTCCCATCTGGGATGTATTTGCCCAACCTCCTGGCAGGCCCCCATTCTTCTTTCACTTGCCTGAGGACTTTCCAGCCTCTGAATCTCTCTGTGGGAGGGGACTCATTTACTCAACACAGCCTATTCCATAACTGGGCGATTAGCAAGTCTCTTCATGTTGAATTGAGGTCTGCCTCAGAGGCTTCTCTCCACAGGCACATGTCCTCTGAGGCTGCATGATGGGTAGAAGCCCAGGCTTTGGAATCAATAGAGTGGACTTTGAATTTCAGCTGCCTTATTTACTGGCTGTGTGTGACCTCAGGAAAATCACTTAATCTCCCTAAGCATGAGTTTTCTCATTGTGAATGGGGCTAATAATAATACCTATTTCAGGAGGTAGTTGTGAAGATTAAAGATCTTTGAGACACAGGGTGGGTGTGCATTCCAGGAATAGTAGTTCTTGTTACAATTTTACTTTCTGCTTCCCTTAAATGTCTTGTTTGGCCTTAAGTTGCTCCGATTTCATCTCATTTTTCAGGGGTTTGTCTGATCCACTGAACTGGACTGAACTCTTGGAGGATAAGGTAACATCTTTATCTCTACCTCCACCCTACTGTTTTAGCAGGGGTGGGTGCACCATACATGTTCATCAGTGGATGGTTGACTGATTCAAAGCAGTAAGTAAACATTTGCTCTATAGGTATTTGAATTAAAGAAAACTTGCAAATAGTTCAGATTCAATGTTGACCAACCAAAGTCTGGTGGGTTTGCACTAAATGGGATGGTGATTATTCCCCAAATCACCTCTTCTCTCTCTACATGGCTCTGAAAAGGCCCAAGAGTAGAGCTCAAGGGGTGCCTGGCTGGCTCAGTCAGTAGAGCCTGTGACTCTTTTTTATTTTATTTATTTATTTTTTTCTTATGATGTGTTAGTCACCATACAGTAGTACATCATTAGTTTTTGATGTAGTGTTCCATGATTCATTGTTTGCATATAACACCCAGTGCTCCATCCAATACATGCCCTCCTTAACACCCTTCACCGGGCTAACCCATCCCCCCAACCCTTTCCCCTCTAAAAGCCTCAGTTTTTTCCTGGAGTCCATAGCCTCTCATGATTCATCTCTCCCTGTTCCACCCCCCCCTTAATTTTTCCCTTCCTTCTCCTAACAATCTCCCTGCTATTCCTTAAGTTCCACAAATAAGTGAAACCATATGATAATTGTCTTTCTCTGCTTGACTTATCTCACTTAGCATAATCTCCTCCAGTTCCATCCATGTCGATGCAAATGTTGGGTAATCATCCTTTCTGATGGCTGATTAATATTCCATTGAATCTATGGACCACATCTTCTTTATCCATTTGTCTGTTGAAGGGCATCTTGGCTCCTTCCACAGTTTGGCTGTTGTGGACATTGCTGCTATGAACATTGGGGTGCATATGGCCCTTCTCTTCACTACATCTGTATCTTTGGGGTAAATACCCAGTAGTGCAATTGCTGGGTCGTAGGGTAGCTCTATTTTTAACTTTTTGAGGAACTCCACACTGTTCTCCAAAGAGGCTGTACCAACTTGCATTCCCACCAACAATGTAAGAGGGTTCCCCTTTCTCCACATCTTCTCCAACATTTGTTGTTTCTTGCCTTGTCAATTTTTGCCATTCTAACTGGTGTAAGGTGGCATCTCAATGTGGTTTTGATTTGAATTTCCCTTATGGCTAATGATGTTGAACATTTTTTCATATGTCTGTTAGCCATTTGTATGTCTTCATTGGAAAAGTGTCTGTTTGTATCTTCTGTCCATTTTTTTATTTGATTATTTGTTTCTTGGGTGTTGAGTTTGAAACGTTCTTTATAGATCTTGGATACCAGCCCTTTATCTGTAGTGTCATTTGCAAATATCTTCTCCTATCCCGTGAGTTGCCTCTTTGTTTTGTTGACTGTTTCCTTTGCTGTGCAGAAGCTTTTTATCTTGAAGAAGTCCCAAAAGTTCATTTTTGCTTTTGTTTCCCTTGCCTTTGGAGATGTTGTCATGAAAGAAATTGCTGTGGCCGATGTCAAAGAGGTTACTGCCTATGTTTTTTTTTTTTTTGATGGATTCCTGTCTCACATCAAGGTCTTTCATCCATTTAGAGTTTATCTTTGTGTATGGTGTGAGAGAATGGTCAAGTTTCATTCTTCTGTATATAGCTGTCCAATTTTCCCAGCACCGTTTATTGAAGAGACTGTTTTTTTTCCATTGGATGTTTTTTCCTGCTTTGTCAAAGATTAGTTGACCATACAGTTGAGTGTCCATTTCTGGGGTCTCTATTCTGTTCCATTGATCTATGTGTCTGTTTTGGGGCACCTGGGTGGCTCAGTCATTGGGCGTTTGCCTTTGGCTCAGGGTGTGATCCCAGGGTCCTGGGATCGAGCCGCGCATTGGGCTCCTCTGCTGGGAGCCTGCTTCTTCCTCTCCCACTCCCCCTGCTTGTGTTCCCTCTCTCGCTGGCTCTCTCTCTCTCTCTGTCAAATAAATAAATAAAATCTTTAAAAAAAAAAAAGAAATCAGGCAATGTGATGTCCCCAGCTTTGTTTTTCGTTTTCAACATTTCCTTGGTGATTTGGGGTCTTTTCTGGTTCCACACAAATTTTAGGATTGTTTGTTCCAGCACTTTGAAAAATGGCATTGGTATTTTAATCAGGATGGCATTGAAAGTATAGATTGCTCTGGGTAGCATAGACATTTTAACTATGTTCATTCTTCCAATCTATGAGCGTGGAATGTTTTTCCATCTTTTTGTGTCTTCTTCAATGTCTTTCATCAGTGTTCTGTAGTTTCTAGAGTATAGATCCTTTCCCTCTTTGGTTAGGTTTATTCTGAGACTGGCAGAAACTGAAAGAATATGTGACCGCCAAGCCAGCCCTACAGGAAATATTAAGGGGGTTCTATAAAAGAAGAAAGGCTCCAAGAGTGATATAGAACAGAAATAGACAGAGACAATCAATAGAAACAAGAACTTCACAGGCAACATGATAACATTAAAATCATCTCTCTCAATAATCACTCTCAATGTGAATGGCCTAAATGCTCCCACAAAACGCCACAGGGTTGCAGATTGTATAAAAAGACATGACCATCCATATGTTGTCTACAAGAGACTCACTTTGAACCTGAAGATACATCCAGACCGAAAGTAAAGGGATGGAGAACCATTTTTCATGCCAGTGGACCTCAAAAGAAAGCTGGGGTAACAAATCTCATATCAGACAAATTAGATTTTAAGCTAAAGACTGTAGTTAGAGATACAGAAGGACACTACATTATTAAAGGATGTATCCAACAAGAGGATCTAACAATTATAAGTATCTATGCCCCCAGCAGGGGAGCAGCCAACTACATAAGCCAACTGTTAACCAAAATGAAGAGACATATAGATAACAATACGTTAATGGTATGAGACCTCAACACTCCACTCTCACAATAGACAGATCATCTAAGCAGAAAATCAACAGAGTCTGTGACTCTTGATCTCGAGGTTGTGAATTGGAGCCCCACATTGGGCATAGAGGTTACTTAAAAAGAAATAGTTGTGTAAAAGTAGACCTCAGTCCCCTGAAGGAGGTGGTGACATTCCAAGCACTGTCCAAAAGAGCAATGCAGCCAAAATGGAGGCATCCATCCATGAGTTAGCCTGGCAGGAGGTGATGGCACTGCCAGTCCGAGAGCTGGGGAGGACGTCGGGATGCAGTCAGCCCCTCTCTGAAGTGGGTTGGGAAAGGCAGGTACAGGGAGCTCTGTGGAGGTAATGCTGGGGGCAGGGTCAGTGGAGAGCCTTGCTCACAGCAGCTCCACCGGGCCCTGCGTGCCAGCATCAGAAGCAGGTGCAGGGAGCCAAGGGCTTGATCAGTGGTTAGAAGGTACTTGCCTCCAGCTCCTCTTCTGTGGCAATATGCTCACTGTGGAGCATCTCAAAGGGACCTTCCTGGGCTATGGAGACACACAGAAATCCAAACTCCAAGGGGAAGCTGCTTTCGCCGCTGGTCCTGCCACCTAGGTCTTCTGCTGCCTGTTTTTCTCCAGGCCCTTGGCTAGCTCTCACGCTTGTGATGCCTGTGGGATCCCTTGGCCTGAGGTTTATCAGAGTCTGAACCTCTGGGAGTGAGCTTCTCAAGGGGGTGGAGGCTGTAGTTTTACTTCCATGCGATCAAAGCAGACAGTGGGGAGGAAGAAAGTGTGGGGGTTAAGGACTGACTGCTTTAACGAAGAGAAAGGATCTTTCCTAGTTTATGTGCTACCCAGGCCTCTTGCAGTGAGTAGGCGCTCTCGCAACGCAGGGAGGCAAGCAGCTGATTAGAATGTGGCTTGCCCCGGGTTCCTGGATGCGAAGTCTCCATCCCTCTTGCAGAACTGCCTGAAAGGAAAGGGAAACAGAGCTCAAGTTGAGTAGTGGTTCCGGGGAACCAGCCGTGGTCCCTGGCCTCACCTGTTACCTGCCTGCCTGGGAAGGGCTTGTTCTCCTGGGCAGTGATGACTCAGCTTGGCCTTTGTGGTGGGAGGCTGGGAGAAGGCCCTTCTGCCCACTAAATAAAGGGCACCTGCCAAGGGGGTGAGAACTCCAGCCAGAGGGGCAACCCGGGCTTTAGCCAGTTTCTGCCTTCAGCCGCATAGCTTCAACCCCGTGGTTTATCTCGTGTCAAGGGAAGTTTATCAGATGGAGCATGCTGGGGAAGCCCTCCTCAGAGAGGGCCTGAAGCAACGGGAGGTCATTCTCAAGGATAAGGAGACTAGACATTGCAAGAGTTCATGCTGTATGGACCAGGTGGGGAAGACCTGGAGGACAGAGCCTTTGGAGTCTCGATGAGGAAGGAGAGGGCAGGAATGATGGTAAGGTGTGCCAGGGCATTTCTCCACTCTTTCTTTATCCACCAGGAAGTAGAGAATACTCCCAGGAGCTCTCAGGAAGTGGGATAGTCTGCAAGGGGAAGGGCCCTGGGGGTCTGAGTTTCGCTGCTTCAGGAGAGCTTCTCCGGAAAGCATCAGACTGTGCACAGGGGGTCATTAGAAACAAGTGCTTATTGTGTTAATCCACTGGAATTTGGGGTTGTTTGTTACCCTAGTTAGTGTGTCACGGCTAATGCAATGTTGACTCTGTTTCGGACTTCAGAGTGTTAGCTCAGCGCTATTGACATGACTCGTTTGTTCACAAGCACTTTTGAGTACCAATCAGGTGCTAAGCAGACAATGGGGGTGGCTTGATGAGCTTAAGCAGACAGTAGTAGAGAGGACTTCAGAGTAACAGGGGAGGGTCATGAGGGTAAGGGCAAAGTCCCACTATGTTGGGTGAGCACACACTGGGCCCAGGTTCCAGATGAAAGATATTGACCTTGGTCTGTTTAGCTCCAGGTCTGTACCTGCCTGCTGTGGGTGACAAGGGCTGGACAGGGTGAGTAGTCTGGCAATCAGACTTCAGTCTTTACCTGATACCTTTGGAAGATGTCATATCCCGCAACCAGCAGGTCACCCTGGCACCCGGGGCCTGGATCACCCTGAGAGCCAGTCAAGAGAAATTAGTGCAGCTTTCCCCATTTTTTGAATGATAAATGCACCCTGGTTTACCTGGGCAAAAAGAAATGTGCATTAAGGAAAGAGATAACATACTCTCAGCACGTTCAGCTGGAAGTGGTGAGAACAGGCCAGGGGAGTGTTCCCAGTGGTTGACCAGGTGCCTGCGCAGAGGCCGTGCTGGCTGCAGGCCACCGAGGCGTTGGCACATGTCCCTCCTGAGCTGCCCACTAGCTTCTCCCAGGGCCACCCTGGGGGCTGCAGCCCATGCATCTTTAATTTTTTCAATTAACAACAATAGAGAACAAATGGAGTGGAGTTTTAATTATTCATAATTTATTTAGGAATAAAATCTTTGTAAACTAAAGGAAGGGAAGGGCCATATTACCTGTTTTTAAAGAAGCAGGAAACGAAGGAGGAGAAGGAGGAGAAGGAGAAGAAGAAAGAAGAAAAGAGGAGAGGAAATCTACTTGTTGAGATGATTCATCCCAAGCTTTCCCTTTGGTCTACGCAGTTAGAGACAAGAGAGGTAAGTGGGAGAGAAGCAGCACCTCCTGTGCTGGGGGGTCAGAGGGCTGCCTTTACCCCCATCCTGGCCTGGTCACCAATACACTCTGTGATAGCCCATCTCTGTCCTTCCTGTTCATGTGAACTGTCCCAGCTGAAAGGCCTGAACTGACCAGGGCCACTGGTGTAGAGTCATCTCAGATCCCACATACTGACAAGTGTTGACAGAACACCATCAAGGTGTCACGGGCGGTGGGTTCCAAAGGGACACTGACAGGAGCTCTGCCCACCTGGAGCTTATGGGAAGGTCACGCAATAAACCTGTGCCTCTCTCCATACATGTACGTTGACATGTTACATGCATACACATGTGCACTCACAGCAGCCATGTTCCCTGGGCTGGGAATTGTTGGTTGGGCTGCCTTGGGTTGGGGAGATGCTGGACAGGGGTGGAGGAGATGGAAAAGGTAGCCAAGGACAGAGAACTGCCTTAGAGCCCTAACCTGTGGGGGGCACAGAGTCAGCCCTGCCATAGACACACATGTATACAGCCTCCCACACTGTGCCACGCCTTCCCTTCTAGTAAACCACTCAGCCTTGGAGACTGGCTGCTGCCACAGCACAGAGCTGACATGGCAAAGGACACAAGAGATGCAAAGACTGAGAGTCATAGCTGTCCAGGTCCAGAAATAGAGACACTGTCTGTGTAAAGCACAAGACATAGGCTCAGAGGCTGAATTTCAGACTCCAGAAGGTACCTTGGACACAGAGCCTCTGGACTAGGGGCAGGCCTGGACACAGAAACGCTGTCCCAGAGACATGGTTGCAGATACCCCAAGGTGGGCCCCGAGCCATGGTTGCAGGCACAAAAAGAATCCCTCATCAGACAGACAGACCTCGTCATAAACACATGGCATGGGGAGGGAGATGGAGTCCCAGATGCCTGATCACAGAGAGCCTGGAACGGCACCAGGCAACAGGCACAGCTATGAGAAGTGGTACAGGCTGAGGGGTGGACAAAGACAATTGTGGGGACTTGGATGGGGAACAGAGTTTTCTCCGTTACCTCTGAACTGTCACCTCAGCCCAAAGCTGAGGGAGCGGGGCTGAGCACCCCACATTCTAAGGATGGAGTTTGGTAACCACAGGGGCCAGGTAATCTCTCCAACAAACCATGATCCTGGCAGTCAGCACCCTCACCTAACCCGTCTCCAGCTTCCTTTTCCATACGAAGAGCCAGTTAGGGAGAGAAGGGCCTTGTTGACGGCAGTGCAGGGTTTGTGGAGAGAGGCTTCGCTTCTACTGCCCACTCCCTCTCCCAAAGCTGCGAGAGAGGAGGAGAGAGGTCTCCACAGGGTGGCTTGCTGGTGATTCTGTGTTGGTCTCCCATGGTCAGGACAGCAGTGGGAGTAAGAGATCTAGGGAGAATTTGACCCATGACCCTTGGAGTCTCAGGGTCTACCTGGCCATAGGAGTTGGGGCCTACTTGTCCCCTGGAGAGTTCTAAGTCGGGAGTTAAAAGGAGGGGCCTGGGGGAGCGTCTTGGGGTTAGGAGTTAAACCGAGAACAGGGGGCTGTTGCCTGGGGTCTTCTGAGGACAGGAAAAGAGGTTCCTGTGACTCTCTGGGCAGGAGCACAGGGATTAGAACCCTGGGACCCTGGGGCTGCCCACGTGTCTGCTGCTGTGCTCAGTGATGCCCCTTGAGGAGGAGTTGGGCTGTGGACTGCCGACAGGACCAAAGGGAGCTGTCCTCAGTGATGGAGGAAGTGGTGGTGGCACTGGCTCCAAGGAAGCCACAGGCACCATCCACCCAACACATGTTAAAGCCACAACCAGTAGCCAATGAAGCCAGATGGAGCCGGGGTAAGATCAGGGACACCTCCCCACTGCCACAGGTGACCAGTCATGGCAAAGGACACCTGACATGTCTCCCACCCATGCCCCTGGCTTCTGTTTCCAGAAGACAGCAGAGAGGAGGAGAGAGAGAGGCCAGTGCCCTCTCTCCCCATCCAGGCAGGCTGCCTGCTCTGGGTTGAAATCAGGTATACCCTCAGGGCTGGACGAGAATTCCAATAACTGAGAGTGACCGGAGACCAGCGGCATCCTCTTGAGATGTCATTAAATGACAGGGAAGGATTCTGACAGAGCGTGGTTGAAGACAGCAATGGAAAAAAAATACAGGGTTTTATGTCACTGAACTGAGACTGCTCGATGAACTATGTACGAACCCGCTGGAATGCCTTGGTATAGCCTTGCCAGTTGTTCAGGGGGGCATCTGTTCTCATTGGCTGCTTCTGGACCAGTAGTTAAATATTCTGGATATCACCCCCATAGACAGGTATAATCACAATGGTAGGAGACATTGACCAAGACAGTTAACAATCAGAAACGACCACAGGTATAATCAAACAATCATAATTTTAGGAATAGGCAATAATTAGGCACTGACACAGCTCTGGACCTGCAAAGTCATGGGAAGGATCATGGATTTGGTCAGGCTTGGACAGTTCTGGATCAGACCCAAAGATGTGAAGCAGAAAGGCATGGACCAGGGCACAGATTGGGGCGTGGGTGGGGTGCACAGACAGGTCCACAGTCATGGCAGAACAGTACGAACCAAACCTCAAATAAAAACCCACACAGGCAGAGACTGTCTCAGACACAGAAACCAAATGCCATAGACCTTCTCTGCCTGATGCTTTTGGGAGATGGTATTTCAGAGGGATGAGTCTTTCTAGATTCTGAGAAATAACAAAGTAACCTCAGCACTTCAAAGATCTGCCTTTTGTTCCTGGCTCCCTTGGTTCATCACTTTGCCGGAAGGCCATCATGTTTACTCTCGTAAGTATGGCCTGGAGATATCAGAGACAAGGGTCATGGATAGTAGGGGCTCTGTGGAGGGGCAGGGAGCCAAGATGAGATGTGCAGAGGATTTCAGTCTGCAGGTATCATCCCTCATAGATGTGTAAGGAGGCTCTGGTGAGTGGGTGGTGGAGGGCTCTCAGACAGAAAGCCACCACACTCAAGCGGCTTTCTCTAAGGAGGCCCCGTCCCTCTCTTTGCCCCGTCTGGAGACAGTGTCCAGAAGTGATGTCAGGGCTCACCCAAGCCACCTGTTTGTCTACAGCATTATGTGGAGGAGTTCTTTCAGTGAAGATATTAATAGAGAGGAATCGAGAAGAGGGTAGTGAAAAGATACAGAAAAAATGGCAACCAGACAGGAAATACAAGCGTGATCAATACAACACATGATAGCATATTGGGTTTGGTTACTAATTTTTCTAATTCCTTCTCTCTTAGGTAATAACTTCTGCTCTGCTCCAGTTAAGGTTCTTCATTCCTCTTAGGTGTTTTGTGCTGTTCCCGTCAGATCAGATCTGGATTTTAGAGTTTTGACCCAGAGAAAATTCTCTGTTCCTGCTTCTGCATTTGCTCAGAGGTTCCTTATGAACAAAATCTTTGTTGTTATATTGCCAAGGAGCTGTGAATCCCTTGAGTCCCCTCTGTGACCTGCCCTCTTTGGTACCAGACGGTGGCTTCTCTGCCTGTTAGCTCGATATTGCAATGCCTCACACCTGAAGGCTCTGTGTTCATTGCATGAATGACTCCATTCTGACTGAAGTCCAAGCCTACAATATATTCCTCCTCCCGCAGACATGGTCATGGTATCAATTCTCGTGCACACCACTGAATATCTTCATTAGCATGAAACACTCAGACGTTCCAGTTCAACCATTTTACTTCCAATAATATCTGGACTGCATGTCCACTGGGGTTACTTGTGGATCTGTGACCCCAGGTTCTTGGAACCTTCATTATGTGCCCTTAGGTCATGGCCACGACTTGCAGTGAAATCCAGGGCAACATGTGGAGATTCTGATTTTCTGATATGTTGGTTAGCTCCTAATGATTTGCTAGGGATTCCCAGAGGACATTCTTCTTCCAAACTGGTTCTGTAAATCCAAATGATGCCCTTTGAGTCCAAAGTTATTCTAGGGAACCAGGGAAACATTTATCCGGGACAGACGTGTCTGTATGATTCTGAATGTTGGCGAGCCAGTGAATGACCTTGAGATGGAGGGCTGCCACTGAAGGTGTGGCTGGGCACCGTGAAATTTCCTCAGGCATTTAAGGTTCTGCTTAGAAAGATGGAAGACTTTGCCTGTGGCCGAGATCACCAAAGCCTTACCATTATTACTTGCGAACTGTGTCTGTGCGTTGGTAGCATGACTGGGAGATACACCTTGGATGATAAAAACCCAAACTACAAAACCTGAAGCACTTGGGTCACCTGTCCACCTTTGGCATTCCATCTCTCCCCCGCCACACACACTGTGTCTGGCCCAGAAGAAGGCAAGGGAGGCAAGGGAGGACACAGTAATGCTCAGAGATCTTACTTTCTTTCTGAATCTCTTGCTATGATTTCACTCTCCTTCTCTTCTTGGTTTCCAAGATGCTCCCTTGAGAAGTGCCCCAGACTATGCAACATTATTTATTATATTGATCACCCATAACATCCCCAAAGGCTCGATGTAGAGGGAAGTGACTGGTTCTAATGGCCCAATTAGGTTTATTATCTTCTGGCTCCTGATGTAATGTTTCTGCTGCAGACTGCAACAAGGGAAAGGAGCCTGGTGGGGGGAAGGAGCCAGGATGGGGAACCTGGGGACCAGAGTTGTGGCTCTTAGCTTTGCTTCCAGCTTACCACGAGACCTTGGGTGAGATTTTCCTCCTCCTTGGTCTTAGTCTCCTAATTTTAAAAACAATTAAGAACATTTATGGCATCATGGGGCAGTGGGCTAACTGCCTTATGTGAATTATCTCATTGAATATCTCATTGAAATCCCCCTACAAACCTATGAAATACCTACTGTTGTTATACCAAGGAGAGGACACTGAGGGTCAGAGAGATTATATGACTTGCTTGAGTTCTTACTGCTGGATAGTCATATGCTGGGTTTGAACGTAAGACATATGAGTTTAGAGCCACCCTCTGAAGCCCTCCACTCTCCTGGCTCTTCAGCTGCCCTTTGAGAGCCTTGCTAACCTGGTAAGAGAGATAGCATTTGCTGCAAATCCTAATGCTTACCCTACAGCTCTTGTTTCTACGTGAACATTGCAAAGATCGTCCCGCCCTGGGTCCTGTAATTAGGACTCCAGCTAGCCCTTGCAATGTGCTGCTGGAATTCAGAATCCATTTACATTTTTATTAAATTTGCATTTACAGACCTTTAATAAATATAATATTTACATGTAGAAACATATTTATTTTTTGGTGAGACCAGTTCCCCTCATTATGCTTCTTGCCTCCCTACCTTCTGTGTTCTAGCCTGCCCAGCAGTGGCTGCTGCCTTTGACCAGCCCCCAGAGAGCCTGGCTGGAGCTGAGAGTTGGTCCTGTGAGCAGGGGTGGCCACCTGACATAAAGAGATCAGTGTTTGCAGAAGATCACCCTGGAGGCAATGGAGAAGAAGGCAGGGAGATGTGTCTGCCATTCATTTTGGAGGTAGAACCTCAAAGATTTTAGTCAGAGACTTATTGATTGGCATGTGTGCTCAGCCCTCTGCCAGACCTTGCTCATTGAGGATTTCACTTTGCTTTAGATTCTGGGAGCCTCCGGTTTTCCATCAGGGCTCTCTCTTTCCCTCTCTCCCAGCCCGTTTGTTGGCTTAACCACCAATCCAGAAGCCCAATACAGGTGCATCAGGCCTGGGACAGTGTGTGTGTTGGCATTCCTGGTATGCTTTGTGTTTGCCCTTTTGCTGTATCCTGCTATGGTATTAATGCCTCTTGAATTCAGTATGCACATGTATCCAAATAAGGGTGCCCTTTCAAACTGAAAGAGAATCGGAGAGCCCCTGGTGACTGGTGGCTACTGTGACAGTCCCAGATCTGCAGCCTGGGGCTCTGTAGGGAGAGGGTGGACGCATTGTCCTGTGTCCCCTGGAGCCCGGAGGTGGAGGCGGGACCAAGGGCTGCCAGGTGCGCTCTAATGATTGTTTTCGCTGAAGAATTTTGGACTCCCCGCTATACAATTTTCATCCTTTTTTGCAAAATGGATGATAATTTGGGTCTGTCTTGACTGCCGGTTTTGCATTGCTAATATTGATGGGAGGAGGATTTTGCCCAAGTTCTCTTAAAATATGAGAATTTCAGTCCAAATTATGTGAATTTTTAATTGCAAGCCTGGCAGCCCTGGGTGGGTTTTGTGTGCAGCATCTGTTCCTTCCTCCGTGCTCCTCCTGCAGCCTCTGCCTCCCTTCTCTTTTCCTTTCAAGCCTTTTCCTGGGCTGGGGCTGCCCCCGGATTTTCCTCGCCAGGCAGTGCAGACCTTCTCTGGGCGGCAGACCCAGCTCTGCCTCCTGCCCCAGTGCGGGCCCCGCAGCCATGCATTACCTCCGTCTTTACTACAAATGCTATTTTCCAGGGGCTTTTAACCAAGTTGCACACATTTGTCTGGGCTGGGAAGCTGGCATCCTGGGCGAGGTCTCGGCCCTCACGCTGCCTTGTGGTTCTGTGTGAAATCTCATTACTGTCAGTTCGGCCATTTTCCCGCTTGAGAAAGTAGGCGGTCGGCACGCTCAGATGCCGTTTATTTGTCATGTTTGCATTGCAGGGGCAGCGACTGTTAAAGAAACACCCTCTTCTCCTCTGATCCTGCCCACCCCGCTAGTGATCAAACACAGCATGTGTTGGTGCTGTCAGGAAGCCTGAGAATGTACGTTTTTCCTGAGCGCCTTAGCTTTACACAGCAACGTGGTCTGACATTTAAAATTAATCTACGCGGTAAAGTTATTAACGTTTGAATGTTAGCGCTGGAATATCCACAGTGACCTCTCCTCTCAGGCTGGTGTTTGTTTGATAAGGATTCCCAGCCTGTGTCAGAGCTGAGAGCAACACAGTCATACTTGCTTTTTATTAATTCTGATACTGGGTCTCACCTTGGGAGATCTCCAAGAGCTCTAGACGGGTGCTCAGATTTCTCCAGGAGATAGCCCGGCCAGCCAGTATATGCCGACTAGCCTTCGCCTCCCCAGAGGACAAGGACGACCCAGAGAGAAACCACCGGGATTTTGGGGCTGATGGGGGACACTGTTCTGGGGCTTTAGTTGAACACACAGGTTCTCAAAGTTCTAGGGCGTGAGCTCACACACACACACACACACACACACACACAGACACACAGACACACACACACATTTCTAGATGTCCAGGAGAGTGTGCTATTGCCTGTCCTGGCTACTGTCAATCACCTGGCCAAGGTCTATCCACGATCACTGGAGGGGACTGGCGTGTCTGGCTGTGCCAGTCCACCGCAGGGTTTAAGGTGCACATATTAGCCTCTGGGTGACTTACAATTAACGGAGTTACGAAATAGACTTAGCATTCCTAAGTTCACTAACTTCTCTGGCAGGCAAGAGAGTCAAGGCAGGAAAGGCATTCTAGAAGGTGGAATGGCATGATTAAAATACGGGTGAGAAGAACGGAGAAGGAGTGGTAAGGACGTGATTTCGACAGAACAGGGTTTCTGTATGGGAGTGTGAAAATTAGTAAAGGGAATCCTCACAGAAGAGGAGTCTGGAGGTTTGGCAGGAGCTCTCACACCCTACCTCTCTACCCTAATTGCAAATCCAACAGGAGGAGCCAGACCTGGCAAGTGCCTACAACTTTAGCTGCTACTTTACTATCACAGCAGGTGAAAGACAAGGCTTCCTCCTCCCCCAAGCCACAGCCCGGCCAATGAGAGACTGTCACAACTCAGCCAATGAAAAGCCACTATACTGAAACTCCCAGTTTACGCCAATAGGCTTTTTGTTTATAAGAGCCCGCCCGCCGCTGTGCCACTATAAAAGAGGGATCTTGCGATTTGTTCCGCAGAGTCGCCTGCGTTTTTTTGTTGTTTTTCGCTGGTCTTGGGTTATAATTCGAGGCTATTCCTGAATAAACCCGTATTTTTTTTGTTGGTGGAATAACTGGTGTTTTATTTTTTAAGGTTAAGAGGAGCGATTACAGGATGAGGGTGGAGCGTTTTGCAAGAACCAGGTCGCAGAGAACCTTAAAGCCAGTCTAAGTGGAGAGGCTTTTGAGGCGCTCTGTGCAAGCAGATGTCATGGTCACAACTGTACTTTCCCAGGGTTTATGTGGCAGCAGTTTGGAGGATCCGTTAGAGGGGGAGCCAGCCGTGTCCAGGTGACGTTCTTGCCATGAGCTTTCTGCCTCCCTAGTCCCTGAGGTCCGCCACTTCAGTGTTCCTTCCCACCTCTGCCCCTGAGACTCCTTCTTCTTCACCTGCTCAGCCTGCCCCTTCGTGTTCTAGGGTTCCGTCCTCTGGTTACTAGCCTTCGTATCCTGCACTCTCTCTCTGGCAACCTTACCCGCTGTCATAGCCACAAGGACCAGGGGTGTGGTATCTGCTGTGAACCACCCTGGAAGGCTCAGAACTCAGTTGTATGATAAACTTCCTCTGGTTTCAGAGGATGGCCTGCCCCTGCTCCTCCCATGTTCTGTCCAGCATGCTTGCACTTCCCCCTTCTTGGATCCCAAAACTTGTTAACATCCCCTGCATTTCTACCACCATCCCTATGTTCGTAGTCTTTCTATGTCCCTTACATGCTGTCCTTCCCTTTTATCTCTACCTGTAGAAATCTTTCTTGGGCCCCAAACAGGTTCATGTGTCAGCTGCTTCCCTCTGTGATCTCCATGACCTTTCACTTGCTGTGTTTCATTTGGGGGGCATGTGCCTCTCATTTCTCCAGGATGGGTGTGGGTTAAGGCTCTGTGACAGTGTGGCCCTTCAGGGGACCAAGCTCTACCCTGAATATAAGAGGTGGGTCTCACCATAAATGGGAGCCATACCTCCTGCCCATCATGATTCTATGAGGCAGGACCCTCAAAAGCAAATGAGACCCCTAGGTGGCTCTCAGAGTGACAGTTGTTCCCTGGGAGGGACTTGGCCAGGGTGGGTCGGATTCCTGGGTGTGTGAACTTTGTGGCCTTAGACTTCCCAAATCTCCCTCCATGTTTACCCACTTTGTTCTCTCAGCGTGCAGTAGAGACTCTGTGAAGAAGTCATTTCAGCTGAACTTAGGCCAAGGGGAGTAGCTGCTGCCCTGGTGACACTAGAAGCCCCTGGGCTGGGGGGTATGCATGCAGGGTGAGGCATCCCTGAGGTAGGCCGAGTTGGCAGGTGGCCCAGGTCTCTTCACCAGCCCCCTCCCAGGATCCCTTCTCAGAGCAGAACCTGCAAAAGCCTAGGTGTTGTTTTATTGAAAAGGTGATTCCCTTATAGCAGAATAGGTGTGGCTTCTTGAAGATCAGGAGCTGTGTCTTTGTCATCTTCTTTGAGCCCAGAGCCCAAGCACTGAGCCACTTTCAGAGCTGGCTCAATAAATACCTTTCATTTTCTTCTCATCTTTCCTCCCTCCCCTCCTTCTCCGATCCACGAAGACACACACTTATTGTGGGATGAATATAATTGACTGGTTTACAAGTGAGGGTGCAGGGAGAAATGGAAGGCTGTGCACTTTTGTAGTTGATGGCTGTGTGTGCGTGTGTGTGTGTGTGTGTGTATGTGCAAGCATGTGTGTACTGGTGTGTGAACATGTGTTCGTGTGTGTTGTGTGTGAGTGTGCGTGTTGGTGTGTAGGAAGCAGGGAAACTAGCAAAAAGGTGCCTGGGGGCAAGTTTAATGGCCAGGCGGGGAAGGGCAGTGCCCGCCCTGAATGACAGCCATCTATCTTCACCATCCAGTTTGTCTCTGACCTAGCCCTTGGCCAGAGTCAGCTTTTCTGGCCTGTGATCCTGATCCAGCTGAGGGGCTGCAGTTGTGAGGAGGGGTTCATTTGGGAGGGAGCAGGTGCTTCTTCTCCCCATGTCCGCCAAATCTTTCTTCATTTACCAGCATGTTTTGTTTCTGTTTAACAACAGGCACTAGGCAGGCGGCTGTCTCACGCGTGGCCCTGCCCTCCTCCTTATGTCCTTCGTAAAGACACTGGTGGTGTGACCTCAAGTGTTTCCTGGAGGGAACGACTGCATTCTCCAGGTAAGGATGGTGACTTTCATGACCTCTCCATCCCCCTCAGCACTGAGCTGGGTAAATGCCAAGGCCCGCCCCTTAAAAAGAAAAGGTTCTAATATGAGGAAACAGGCCTATCCATTTTCATGCTGCTCTGGAAAACATACAATAAAAATAGCTTTAAGGCTTTAATACTTAACACTTTAAGATTTCTCTTACGGTGCTGTGACCGAATAAAAAAAATCCCATTTTGCATGAAGATAACATTATTCAAGTTATTATATAAAATATATAACACTCCAGATACGTATTTATTTACATACATACTCAGAAACACACAAAAACTCATTGAGGTCTGGAATCTACATTGTGTCAGCCATCAGTGGGCTCAACAGGTCCTAAAGCATGGCAACCAGAAGAAAGCCTCGATTCCATTTGAGGCCCAGACAACAATCCAGGGACTGGTTCTATTTTGAATTTTGCTTTCAAAATGGGAGCTGGTTTTTGTACAGTGCTTATTTATTTATTTAGTTGTGGCACACTGGAGAGTAAGGGGGCCTTGTGAATCCATGCAAGCATAGCCTGACATGGAGATATGTTAATTAGTTAGTTAATATGTACAGTTATTTCCCAAGGAAAAAAAATCCACAAACACAACAAGTAATTGCTATTAATCTTAATTATTATAATAACCTTCCTATAAACAATAACTGTCTGGCTACCCTATCACGTGTTTATTTCATTACTGACAAGAGAGATCTTTAAAATCTCATGATAAATTAATGCTTTTACCATTAGCTTCAGTATGTTGGCCATGGGGAAGAAAAATGACTGCACAGTTTATAAAGCTGTTGAAAAAATTCTTCCGCTCTAGCTCTAATAGTCTAGATTTTTTATCCTAATATAATTCCTAATTTTTTATTTCCTTTTCTCCAAACCTCTTCCCAATTTTGACTCTTTCTCTGTTTAAATGACTTTTGTTTCCTAATTGCCCTGGGTGAATGCTTGTGCCTGTTTTGTTTACAAGAATCCTCAAAGGGTTTAGTGATTCATCTCTGATACAAATGCCAGTGTTGTTGATGGGTTATTATTATTATTTTTGCCTCAGGCCACAGTAGATCATGCTTACCCTTGTCTGGAATAACTAGGGGGATGTGTTTATTTAGCACCTCTATATTTATTATGAGTGAGCAGAGAGGTTAAGACACCTGCCCAGAGATATCCAGTGAATTAGTTGTAGAAACATGACCACAATGGACATATGTATGGGTTGCCAAGTGTTGGATTCCAAAATATCACTCCCACAACCTATAGATAAGCAAAGCTGAGTTTATTGCTTACCATGACAAGAGAGTGCTGGCCTCACAGAGTCTAGTCAAATCTCACTGGGGGAAGAGCAAAGTTGGAATATTTAATGAAAATTTCAAGTCTTGCTTAAGGTGGATCTTTCAATGCAGAAGCTTGGTTAGGACTAGGTAAGAATCATGATTTAATAGGTTAGGATTGGTGAACACATCAAGGTGAGGAGTTTGAGGAGAGGGGTTCAAAGGGTCTTGAGGTATTAAACAACCATTGATGTTTTCTATTCAAGAGTTGAGTCTTTCAGAAAGTTTCTGGTTTGAACAGCTTCCACCTTCTGAGTAAGAATGTCCTAGAAAACTAAAGTCATCTTAAGCTGGATAGTGAATTGTGTGGGTGTTTTTTTTTTTTACTTTACCGTGTGTGGTATTTAGTTATTTATACATTTAGTGATTTTTACTCATCTTTAGATGTTTGTTGATTTTGTAATTATACCACCAGGCTACTGTCTATTTCATATCAGCTGTGCTCATAGCAGTAAATTCTCCCTCCCCTACCCCAGAGACACTCAACACTTTGAAATAGAAACAAAATCGCAGCCCTTCTTAACCTTGAGCCATAAAGTCAAAGTTGACCTTCACGGAAATACCTCCTTGTGCAAGAGAAAGCTAGAGGTGTTCTTGATGAAATTACTCATTGACACCCTGTCCCTGGACTTGGAGAAACTCATGGGAGATACTTGGGCAAGAGTGTTTTGTGCTTGGGCATTTCCAGCCTTTCAGCCAGCGGTTCTCAATCAGTGTGCCTTGGTACACTAGAGAGATAATTGTGCACCCTTACAGGTGAGCAGCCAGCATAGTGAATAAGGCATACAATTAAATTGAACAACCCTCTGTGGTGGGACAGGAAGGGAATGTTGTGACACAGTGTAGAGATGGCAGAATGTGTTGCCAGAGTGATAGCATCAGGACACGTGTGTCGTAGAGTGATCACATGTTCACTGCAAAATGCGAGTACTTTTCCTCCTTTCTATGTAAAGGAGCAAGTAAATTGATCTAGTTATGCAGCGACACAATGCCGAAATGAGTAGTGTGACCACTTGTGTGGAATGTAGTCCCTTCAAGTGCACTGGCAAAAATTCTCACATTTGAAAGTATGCTGTAAACACGAAAATTAGAGAATGCTGTTTCAAACAGTTTGTTAAGATATGAGTTAGGGTAACTTAGTTCTTGATGTTTACTGTCCCAAACTGCAGTGGCTCAACACAATAAAGGTTTCGTAACACAGCAAAGGTTAATTTCTCTCTCAAGTTACAGTTCACTTTGGGTACTTCCTGGTTGGCACGTGATGTTTCTCCAAATGGTGGTTCAGGGAGCCAGACATTTTCCATCTTTAGTCTCCACTGCTGCCTAAGACCTCAGAGTCTTCAGCTTCTAGCTGGCAGAAGGAGAAGAGGGTGGAGTTGGAAATACCCACTTCTGAAAAACCCCAACCTGAAAGTGATAAACATCTCGTCCATGCACGTTCCTTTGGAAAAAGTGGGGACATTATTTAAACGCAAGGGAGGAGCTGGGAAATGCAGTCCCTGGCCTGACAACCGCCTCCCAGTGACAGCTCCATACAGTAGAAGGGGCAGCATGACTTGGTGCACAGCTAGGTTTTGCTGCCAGTCTGTCCCCTGGATGTCCCCTGGAGCCTGTGCACACCCTTCTTATACTCTAACCACCTTCACTTCTTCTCCCCATGCATCCAGCCCAAATTCCTGGAATTTGAACAATTAACCCTGTGTGTGGCTGATTGTGACCTAGTAAGCAGTGAACCAAAAGACCCATGATCTGCCCCCTTCCTCTTCTCCACCCAGTTTAAATGGTGGAACAGAGGCAACATATGCACAGTGAATGCTACTCTTCACAAGAAGGAGGAGTGGAAGACACAGCACACACTGGTCCATTGTGCGAAGTCCTGGCCAGCTGTGGGGAAGTCCCTTGATGAGCCCCAGTTCTGCTCTCAGGGAGGGACTCGTTTCCACTCTTCCGATAGCCCCACTCCATTCTCTGGAAGGGTTCTCTTTGCCCATCAGCCTTTATCTGAACACAGCTGATGTGGGCGCTGGGGAGTGTTCCCTCCTTGCTTGTTTCTTCCTGTTGCAAGTTGAGGGGGGCTTGAGGATTCCTTATTAATCACAAGCTTTTTCTTAAAGCCAGGATTATAGTTTGCTCGGTAATATAATTTTGTCAAAAACTTAACAGGCTTCTGATCTGCTTGCTTATTTATGATTTCATAAGCCCATAACTTCACCCAAAGTTCTTTGCTAGATATAATTGTTAAGCCAGACTTATTTATTTGCTTATTTTCCTTCATGCTTCTGTCTCCCAGCATGATGCCAGCTACCTTGAGACCATCTAAAACAATAGGTTTGGGTGGGACGACGGCATCCTTAATTTACTCTGCCACGGGAGTGAGGTCTGCTGCCCGCCTGAGACATCTTAATGGATCTTTGTGACTGAAAGCTTGTTTCAGTCTTATCCTTACTGTTTGGGGTGCAGCAAGGGGGCCCTGATTTCTGGGTTCTATTCCTTTTATTATTATTATTATTTTTTTTGCAAATGGGCCACCTGTTTTCCTTAGGGCATGCCTTTTTGTTATCCCTTTTTTAATGTAGGGAGGCTTTTTCTGACCATTTCCCTTAAGCCATAAGCTTAGCAGGCCCTTGGTCTGCCTTCCAAGTAATGGCAGTGATAGTCCTGAGTGTTTTGCCATTGCACACTGTGGCTTTTAATCTTTCTGGCCTCTGGGATCTATAGTTTTCCACCTTCCACCCCACCACTAGGGGGACAGCTCGGTCTTGATATTTTTGTCACTGTGGCACACCACTTGCTCTGCCAAGTCAGCCTTCTCTGTGTCACCATCTTCTTGGGCCTGTCTAGACCATACTCTGTCTGCACCCAAGTTTCTGGGGTCCTTGTGGTCTTTCAAATGCTCTTGGCATTTTTTGTGATGCATTTCATTTATGGGTAATTTTTCAATTGATCTTTTCTGCTTACAAAGTGTGTCGTTAATTAACACTATCGCTAAGCTGTTGCATTTTGGAAATGAATGGAGACGGACTCTGAGTGTAGGCAGCTCACGCCAGCCCGGTTCTGACTGGTTGAATTTCCATGGGGATGGTTTGATTTTAACATCCGTCAGGGAGGCACATGCATAAGCAGACAGGTTGCAACCACTGTTGGTGTAGTGAGATCAGGTGGTGCATATTTTCTATGTCCTGTAGTACACAGTAGTGTTAAAATTGTTTTCTAGGTAAATGAGCATATCCAGTTGAATGGATAAAATGCCACTGAATGTAAAATGTTTATATTTTATGGTTATTGTGGTCCACTTTTTGGTAAGTTGTATATAGTGGAGGTGTGTGGCATGATGTTTCGATATAGATATACATTGTGAAGTGATTACCACAATTAAGCTAATTAACACATCCATCACCTTGCTTAGTTACTGTGTGTATGTTGAGGGGGGTGAGAAACTTAAGATCTATTCTCTCAGCAAATGTCAAATATACAATACAGTATTATTACCTATAGTCTCTAGACTGGACATAGATCCCCAGAACTCAGTCATCTTATAAGTGAAAGTTTTTGTACCCTTTGACCAACATCTCCCCTCCCCCCCCCACCCCCTATGCCTGGCAACCACCGTTTTACTCTCTGTTTCTATGAGTTCAGCTCTCCGTGTTAACATTGTATAGTTAGGCTGGGGAGATGGTTAGTGAAGTCTAGTTTTATGGTAGAACTTCTTATGTTCTTGGAGTCCCACTTAGTTGAACCAGCCAATGTCCAAAGTCTGCTGGGATCAAATTTTTGTCAGCGACTCATGTTAGCCAGGTAAGTTGGAGAGACCTGTACTGGTCTGGATGGTCTGTGCTATGCCGTGGCAATGAGCTCAGTGAGCTGACCGAGAAAAGGTAATTTTTCACATCACTGTCTGACATGGGTTGAGAGGCTTTTCTGGCAGCTCTGTCTCAAGCAGTGACTAAGGTAGCTGGACCTCTTCCTCCTTTTCATGCTGCCATGAAGGAGAGGGCGTGCACAATTGTTCAGGAGTTTTATGGCCAAGACTGAACATTTTATACATAATTTCTGCCCACAGCCCACATCACCTGGCCCCAATGTAACTGCAAGGGAGTCTGGAAAGTGTAGGCTTCCCGTGGGTCTAGGAAGGGGAAATGAGATTAGTAAGCCCTGAGCCAGTTTCTGCTTTAGAATCATAGTGGTGTCCCTCTAAATGTGATGTGGGGAGAGGGAACAAGGCTGAGGGGACAGGAAGGCCCACAAATGAACTGGGCATAGGAGTGAATACATGTTGGATGCGACGGAGTGGGAGAATTCCTGCTTTGTGCTAAGCTTCTGGGAGAAAGGTAGAGGACTGCTTTTGACTGGAGTGGGAAGGAGTACAAGATTCTTTTGCATATAAACCCTTGCTCCTGCTTCTCCTCTGACCCTGGTTTTAGTTTTTCCCATTGTGTGAAATTGGTGTTTCACACTCTGACACTATTTTGGGCCTTGCAAGTGGTGGCCTCGCAGCCATGAGAATGTAGAGATAGGTTCTAATGGTTTGCTGGGCTTGGTTTGCCTGTAGCATGTGTGGGGTTAAGATTTCCTCCACTTCCCTTAAATACATACCGGTTTATTTTCCAAGGTGAGTGCATCGCGGCTGCCTGCGCAGAGTGCTTTCAAGTGGAAATGGGGCTATTTGGTCATTACTTGGTGAACCTGAGTGCTTCTGGTAACTAAAAGGATATTTAGCCAATAAACACATGAAAAGATGCTCCACATCACTAGGGAAATCATTAGGGAAATGAAAATCAAAACCACAATGAGATACCATGTTGCACACATTGGGATGGCTGTTATAAAACATAGATATAAAAAACAACAAGTGTTGGTGAGGATGTGGAGAATTGGAACCCTTATCTACTGTGGGTGGGAATGTAAAATGGTGTAGCCTCTAAGGAAAATGGTATAAAAGTTCCTCAAAAAATTAAAAATAGAATTACCATATGATACAGCAATTCTGCTTCCGGGTATATACCCACAGGGACTCGAGCAGATATTTGTACACCCATGTTCATAGCAGTATTACTCACAATAGCTAAAAGGAGGAAGTGACCTAAATATCCATTGTAGTTGAAGGGAAAAAGAAAATGTGGTGCATGCATACAGTGCACTGTATTCAGCCTTAAAAAGGAGGATAATCTGACACAGGGTATAGCATGGCTGAACCATGAAGTTGTTATGCTAAGTGAAATAAGCCAGTCATAAAAAGACAAATACCGTATGATACCACTCATATGAGGTCCTTAGAGTAGTCACATCCATACAGACAGAAAGCAGTGTGGTGTGTGCCAGGGGTGGGGGGAGGGGGAATGGAGAGTCAGTGTTAGTGGGGTATAGGGTATCAGCTGGGGAAGATGAAAAAGTTCTGGAGATGGACAGTGGTGGTGCTTCCACAATAATGTGAATGTCCTCGATCCCTTTGACGTGTACACTCGAAAATGATTAAACTGGTAAATGTTCTGTTGTCTGTATCTTTTTGCACTTGAAAAAGATATTTCCCTAATTTTCTACCCTCTAAACATGCATGGAGCCTGCGAGAGGGGGGTTAGGTGGGTTCTGGGTGAGTATGACCTTGAGTGAAGCCGTCCATTTTTGGTTGGTACCCACACGTGCAGCTGGCCCATCTGTAAACAGGGCTCAGTCTTTCTCTGCTTCGGTCTGAAGGGTGTCAGGGTCGCCTCCTGCAGCTGTTGATGTGGGCTGAAGGAGGGGTGCCAGTGTGGTGGTAGTGGGCCTGGAGCCATCTGCTCCAGCTGCTGCCTGTGCCTCTGACCTGTTTGTGCCCTTCCCAGACCACTTAGATCTTGCTGGGGATTGCTGCTGGGCCCACGTGACCTGAGGACCAGTTTATGGTGGGTGATTCTGCCCACGTGGTCTTCTGGAGGCCACAGGAGCAGATTTTCTGTCTCTGCTAGAGCACAGTGTCCCTCCAGAGACTACTTTTTGAGTGGCATATGCTTACCTGTTGCAGAAGGCATAGTTTCGCTCCAGAACGCCAGGCGACTATGCTGGGACTCTCCTATTAGAGCTTGCTGTAAATGTCACATGGCGTCTTTTCCCTTCCCTTTAGCAGAGTGGTAAATCAAGACAGATGAAAGTACATATCAGGAAAAAACAGGGAAAAAAGTTGGGGGTGTGGTCTCTTGAGATCAGGACTGGCGGATGGGGGGAGATGCAGAAGGAGATTGCTGTCTCTCTTTCAAGCGTTAGTTCTTTGTGAGTTTTATTCAGATCGTGTGTGTATTATTTTGATACAAGGAAGCATTAGTTAAAAACAAATATTAATATCGCCTCTTCCCTGTGATCTGGGCATCATTTACTCATGCCAGCCTTTATTCATTTGTTCAGTCATTCAGTATTTCTTGAGCTCCTTTCTCCTTTGGGCCAGACATCAGGCTGGATATAGGGGATGGAGAGGTGAAGGATCATGGTTTCTCACCTTCATATAGTTTGGGGCTTACCTGGAGAACAGACAACCTGGGATGATCAGTGCGGTGTCAGATACAAATGCTGAGAACAGAGTGCCCAGCTCTGGGCTATTTTCTCTTGGTGGCTTCTGGAAGAGTACTCCCACCCCCAGTCTTCGTTGAGGCCACCCTAAGTAAGTCCTATGGTTGGAGGTTGGTTGGTCTTCCTGGGTTGGTGTCTTGTGAATTTGCACTGGCAGAGCTGAGCTGTGGAGGGACTCTGGGGCACTGTCCTCAGATCCGGATGCTTGCGGACTCTTGCTTGCTGTCTGTGCCAGGTGTGGGGAAAAGGGCCAAGTAGAGGAAGCAGAATGGACTGAGCTGAGAAGGAGGGACAGCGGGAGGGGGAGAGGTGTGACTGAGGCCACTGCTGAGAGATTGCCAGGGAGAACAAGAGGGACTTGTGTTTCGACATTGTTTTCAAGTCCTGTTGAAGTGGTTTCTTCATTTTTATTTTCCATCTTGATGGAAATTTTGTTATTTTTACGCTGTCACAGAACAAATGGAGCTGTGACTTGGAGAGCACAATGTATATAGCTGTTTTGATGTACTTTTGACAGTTCTATCACATTTCTGACAGGCACTACTTTTTTCCCCCCTGGGATATCGGGAGTGGGGAGACAGGCTTCTCAGATGCTCTGCTTAGGCTTAGGGCGACGTCCATGCGTGAAGCCTTGGGGGTCGTGGGGAAGCTTCCAAGAAGCCACCTCCAGACCTTGGGGACCCTAGAGTGAGGCCGGAGCTCCTGTGAAGGGGCAAGCGGGGAGCAAGTGGAGGCAGAGGTGGACTGTCGGGGCATGGGGCGGTCAGTATCATCAGCCTCTCAGCGGAAATCCAAGTCACAGTCATCACAGGAGGAGAGGAAATCCATGAGCTGAGTCAGGGGTGGCCATGGCAGGTCCCGTGTGGAGACATGAGAAGAGCAAGTTGATGGTGGGCAGTGAGGTCAGGGGGCACTAGCACCTTCTGCCAAACTGTATGTTAAGGCTGGAACCTCAGCTGTCTGCATGGGGTGTACTGAATATACTGGACCTGGTTTCCTGTGAAATGAGCATACATGAGGCCTGGAGCAGGGAGGGAAGTGGAGCGGGGGAGTCCTCAGGCAGAAAGGCCCCCTTGAAATGCCCACTAAGAAGTGGGCTGCTGGCGTGCCACATCTGTGACACTTTTCCCTGATCACCTTGCACCAGTCCAATTGGCCACTTTCTCCTTTGAATCCTCACTGAAACCCACAAATACTTCTGCAACAAGCTATTGTAAATAATAATTGCTGATAAAATGCTTACTATGTGCCAATCTCTTCTGCCTTATGTAACTCCCACAGCCATGCTATGAGGTCAGAACTGAAGCTTACAGAGGTTAGGTTCACTGTTTTGTATGTTTGTTTCATAGGAGCCCATGGTAGGCAGGGACTGTGTCTTTTTCACCTTTATATACTGGGGCACGAAGCTGCTTGCTTGTTCAGTGATAGAGTGTGTGAGCATGTGGACTGAAGTCAGGCAGTAGACCTTCTCTAGAGAAAAGATTGTCCAACTGGATTTCTACTGGTTTTACATCTCATATTCTATGTTCTGAATCTTTCAAGCAGCTTCCTGACGTGTGAGTTGGCCCCTGAGGGCTAGAGATATCTTTCTAAATGCCAGGATGAAGTAGGTTTTCCAGAACCCTTGGAAGGAGAGTCCATCAACTGTTGACAAAGCGTTCAACCCAGAGGAAATCCAGGCCTGAGTTTGTCCATTCTCTGAGGTCTTTAGGAGTGGGGTGGGGTGAGGAATGGCTTACAGGTCTAAAGAACCATTTCAAATGTTCATGATCTTGATATAAAGTTATTGTTAATCATCTGTCCTTGTGGTCTGGCTCTTCCAGAGTGGACCTGCTGTGGGTTGTGGAAACCCCTTTCATTTATTCAACACTAGACGGGACGCCCCATACGTACCAGGCACTGTGCTTAAGGTTCTACAGGGTTTGCACAAGACATGTCAGTGCAGGACACGTGCTAAAACACGCTCTTCTCCGAAGAGGAGGCATGGAATAGTGGTTATGTCTAGACTCAGGAGCCGGACTGCTTGGGTTGAAGGCCTGCTTCTGACCTGTGCTGGCCATCTGGCCTTGGGAGGATTGCGTCCCCTGTGTCTTGTCTTCTTCAGTACAGAGAGTCATTTTTGTACCATATGGGGTTTTAGCTTTTAAAAAGTTTTTTTAAAGTACACCATACATATAGACAAATGCACAAATACAAGTGTCTGGCTGACTGGATTTTCAGAGTGAACATACCCAGAAAACCAGCACCCAGAATGTCTGCAGCACCTCAGAGACCTCCCTCATGCCTTAGAGATGAGAAGGTACACTACTGCCCACCCCAAGGTAACCACAGACCTCACTTCTGACTCCGTACGGTAATGACTTGTGCCTGTGTGTGAACTTTTCACAGACAGAGTCATACAATAGGTGATCTTTTGTGTTTAGTGTCTTTTTCTCAACATCAGCATCGTGAGATTCCTCCATATTGTTGTATGTAATTGTAGTTATTCATTTCCATTTAATTATTTAATAATTCCCATTTACAGGAAGGTTCCAGTATCATGGTGCTGCTATGGTACATGTCTTTTGGTGCACATATGCACACATTGCTGTGGGGCACATACCTAGGCGTGGAATGGCTGGGTTATAAGGTCTGTATGTTTAGCTTTAGTAGATATGCTGGACAGTTTGTACAACCAGCATTGGTTGTACAACCAGCAGTGGGGGAGATTCTCAGCTGCCCCATGTCCGTATTAACACATGAGATTTTCTCTTTCATTGTAGCCCTTCTAGTAGGTGCATAGTGGCGCTCATTGGGGGTACAGTTTGCACACCACAGGTCATTTGGATAATCAGATACATTGATGTCTGAAGGGCAGTTAGTACTTGCAGAGAGTGAGCGTGTGCCATCGTTAGTCCAAGCTCAGGTGTCTTGGGAGGTGAGGGATGTCCCCAGGCGCTACCTCCCTTCAAGAAGTCACATTACACATTTCCTGACTCCCCTCTTTCCACACGAGCTGTGGTGTCTGGGCTTTGAAGTCATCAGTGATTGCAGCCGAGATTCTTGGAACTGAGTGATTGAGGAGTCCAGGATCCCTGGTGACTGAATGATGAGACAGACACTTTGCTTCCCAGAGTCTCTTAATGACTGGTTCCCCAGGAGGGATTTCTCCTCTGGCTACCCACCTGGCTCCCACGAAGAGCTGGGCAGGGAAGTGCTGGAGCAGGTGCTAAGTTATGATTTAGGGTTTTTCCTCCCAGCATACTCCAAGCTCACGTCAGCACTGGGTACATTCTGTACCCTAATGGTATCTCCTGCTGCATAGACACTGGGGTTGGGAAGGGGCAGGTGAGGGCACCAGGCTTCTGTGGAGAAGGTCACCCTGGGAACGGAGAGGGCAGCCTGCTTCCCTGGAGTCCTCCTTCTTCAGGTTTCAAAGACATCTTAAACTCCAGTCCCTCCTTTATTCCCACACACAGCTGGTGGCCAAGACTTGTCTATATTACATTCTAATTCTCTTACATCCATTCTCACAGTTTCTTTCTTTTTTTTTTTAAGATTTTATTTATTTATTTGACAGAGAGAGACAGCCATCAAGAGAGGGAACACAAGCAGGGGGAGTGGGAGGAAGAAGCAGGCTCCCAGCGGAGGAGCCTGATGTGGGGCTTGATCCCAGAACGCCGGGATCACGCCCTGAGCCGAAGGCAGATGCTTAAGGACTGCGCCACCCAGGCGCCCCCATTCTCACAGTTTCTATCTTGTGCCTGGACTCTTGGAATAGCCTCCAGCTGCTTCCAGAGAGCTCTTTCCAAGAGAACCTGACTGTATTAGTTTGCTAGGGCCGCCATAACAAAGTACTCAGGCCTGTGGTTTCTCTGGAGGCTGGAAGTCTAAGATCAAGGGGTTGGCAAAGTTGGTTCCCTCTGAGGCGTCTCTCCTTGGCTTGTAGATGTCTACCTTCCCGTGTGTCCCACGTGGTTGTCCATCTGTGCCTATCTATGGGCCCTAATCTCTTCTTCTTATGAAGAATCAGTCATATTGGATTACAGCCCACTCATGTGAATTCATTTGACTTTAATCACCTTTTTTATAGGCCTTATCTCCAAATAAAATCAATATTCTGAGGTGCTAGTGGTTAGGATTTCAACATATGAATTCAAGGGGGAGGGGACGCAATTCAGCCCACAACACTAATGATGCATTTTTCTACATGTGACACATCTCCCCAACATGGTTTTTGTTTTGCTTTCTTGCCTTTGCTCATGCCATTTTCCTGGTTCTAGGTGCATCCTTATTCTCTGTCTCCAGAGCCTGAGCTCTGTCCCCATGTCCACCAGGGAGCCTTTGGTCCTCATAGACTGCTCTCCGAGGATGTCTGTCATACTTTCCATCTGTTGTACCAGACTGAACACTTCATACCAATTTTCTTTTGTTCTTTGTTTTATAGAGTGTGTTGTGTTTATTCAGCTTGACTCTGTGCTCCTTGAGGACAGAACTCATATTTTTCATTCACCTTTGAATCTATTTCATGTTAGGCATGCAGCTGGTGATAAATAATATTGTTGATTGGTTAAAAACTGCCTTCCACGTGCCCTGTGAGGAGCTCCTTAAATGCTAAGCAAAATACTTCTTTGGTGGGGTGAAAGGGTGCTGTCATCCTTGACTGGTTTTGGAAGCCTGTGGCAAAGTCATTTTCACTTTAAGAGGCAATGAATTCAGGGACCTGGAAAGGGTTTAAACATGAGCCTTAAATTATTTGCTTAGCTTTGATTTTTTATTTTACAAGATTCTGGGCAGAGCTGGGAGCTATTTGCAGAAAGGGTGTGAAAGAGAGATGAAGAGAGAGTGGGTTTACCTAGATGTTGCCTCATAGAAAAATATGTGTGCACTGGGCAGGGTCTTCTCTGGTTCAGAGGCATGAAAAACTCTGGGTTCTGACCCTGGGCTCAGTGGAGGGAGATTTGATTTCTGTTCCTGCCTTTTTGTCCCTCTGCTGGGGATGCATTGAGCTAAGCCACTGTTGAGAATGGCCCCTCCGAGGAAGCAAAGGAAGATCAGCTATTTATAGGCTGAAGTCAGACGTGACCCACCTTTTCAGCCTGTAATTTACAGTATATGATGAGAAAATGAACTTCTATTGCCGTAGGAATGTGAAAGGACAGGAGACTGATTTTTCAGCAGCTTGGGGTTTGGCTTCTGTGCTTATGAAATGTCTGTGAAAATGGCCACTTTGCTTTGCCAGAAGGCTGCTTTTCCTGGTCCCCAGTCATTGATGCAAAGGGTGCCCATGTCCTGTCTCTCCCAGGGACTGTGGGCATATTCACAGCTGGGCGGTGGTGAAGGGAGGGAAGTTCCTATAAGAGGGAGGGAGAAAAGGAGATCCAGGAAGGAATAGCAGGGAGACAATGGATTTAAAGCAGTTCTCTGGTTTTTACAAAGCAGAAAGAGTAGTTTCAACCAGTGGCCTCCCTGGGGGATGGCTTCGATTGACCTCTTGACCAGAATTTTGGCTATTGTTTGGGCTATAGCTCCTGGCCTGAGTCAGAGCCCTTGAGGAAGCTTAGAGATTGATGATAATTTCCAGCCCTCAACAGACTATTTCTGGAGCTCTCTAAAGGACATGAAAAACTCAGTGTGTGTTCAATCAAGTAACAAACTTTTATCAAATATCGATCATAAGCTAGGCACTGAGCTAGTTAAAAAGGTGAATAAAACACACATGGACCCTGTTCTAAATTTAGGAGGCAGACTGTCACCATGTCAGACCTTCTAGCCCCCGTCCACTTTCAAGCCCTGGCATTCAACCGGGTGCTCACTAAGGGCGCCTGTGGGCTGCACTTGCATTTGCTGGCTCCTGAACTAAATCCTTAGCTCTTAAATTTGCATTTCTGACGTAGACCCATGGCATGAAATAAGGTTGTTAGGAAGGTCTTATGGAATGGGATGAGAAGAGATGAGGACAGGACCCTGGGGAAGACCAACAGATGAAGCTAAGTACACAAAGGCAACAGTGAATGAGCAGAAAGAGAGTTAGAAGTAACCAGAAACTAGGATCTTGGAAGTGTGGTTATCAGAGAGTTTCAAGGAGAGAAGAACCAGTAGTTTTAAAAGTAGAATAAGAATTTGGCAACTGGGAGGTGATAGGTGCCTCCTGGGGCTGTTGCTTGAGAAGAGTGTTAGGAGTGGAAGCAGTTGGTTGAAGAGTGGTAAGTGAGGAGGTGTGGATAGAGGATTTGGCCAGCGAGCTCTCTCTATAGGTGTTCATTAAATCAAGCTTTTAATTATGTCATTCAGATCTTCTATAATTTGCTAATTTTTGTTCTATCTTTAATGTATTAATTTTTGAGAGAGGTGCTAAAATTTCCCATGGTCATTGGTGATTCATCAACTTCACGTGGTAGTTTTGACAACCTTTATATATTTTGCAATTGTATTCTTAGGAGTGAACAATGTTAGAACTGTGATCTCTTTCTGGGAAATCATTCTTTATCATTGGGTAGTGAACCTCTTTGTCTCCAATAATGCTTTTCCCTGAAACTCCATTTTGTCAGGCTTCCTTTGGTTGATCTGTATCTGGTATATCATTTTTCCATCTTCTTACATACAATAGCTGGTTTTGTTTTGAGTATGTTTCTTATAAACAACATAGGACTAGATTTCATTTTCCTGTACAATCTGACAGTGTTGTATTTAATGGATTGAGTTTCATCCATCTTCTTGTGATTACTGGTATATTTGGATGTATTCTATTTTTTTCTTTGCTTTGATTTCTCCTCTCATTTTTGCCTTCTTTGGATAGATGGCATTTTCTTTATTGTTCCTTATCCCTGCTACTTATTTGTAAGTTGTATATTCTTTTCCTATTTTCCAATGGTCACTTTATTTATTTATTTTAATAATAATTTTTTATTATGTTATGTTAGTCACCAAAGGTCACATTAAACATAAGTTCATGTACACTTTACCTAACATCAGAGTTAATGAATAGCTCAGTCATCCTCCCAAAAAATACATATAATTTGGGAAGTTAACTCTGATCACAACCTTCCTTATTATAAATTTCTTTTATCCAGTAGAAATCAAGTTCCATCTTGAATTTTTATGGTCCTCAAATTAATCATAATTTTTTATTATTTGTATTGTTGTTTACTTTTATGAAGGTGTTTACTCATTTCCCTCTTCCTTCTTGCATTTCACTCTTCTTGCTTCTGCGTCCATTTCCCTAATTTTCATTCTTTATATTTGGAGGAAGAAAATTATTCTTTCAGCAAAAGTCTGTTAGCAGTAAGTTTTCTTGTCTTTACTATTATTTTTCAGTGATAACTTAGCAGGGTATAGAAATCCAAGTGAACAGTTACTTTTTTCTCAGCTTTTTGAAAATAATATTCTGTTGTCTTCTGTCTTCTTTGGGGGCTGTCAAGACATTTGCTGATATTCTTCGCAGGTAATGTGTCCTTTTCATCTGGTACTGTCTTTGGTGATAATACAAACTGACCCCAGAATGTAATTTATTGTTAACCTTCCAAGAATGTTACCCTGAATTTTATATGATTAAAATTTTTTTGGACTCTTCTTATTGAATTATGCACAGTAATACTGGATTAGTAACACATAATATTGCATTGTATATTTTTAGATAAATAAAAGTTAAGACCTCAATGTGAGACAGGAATCCATCAAAATTCTAGAGGAGAACATAGGCAACAACTTCTATGACATCGGCCAGAGCAACCTTTTTCACGACACATCTCCAAAGGCAAGAGAAATAAAAGATAAAATGAACTTATGGGACTTTATCAGGATAAAGAGCTTCTGCACAGCCAAGGAAACAGTCAAAAAAACTAAGAGACAGCCCACGGAATGGGAGAATATATTTGCAAAGGACACCACAGATAAAGGACTGGTATCCAAGATCTACAAAGAACTTCTCAAACTCAATACACGAGAAACAAATAAACAAATCATAAAATGGGCAGAAGATATGAACAGACACTTTTCCAATGAAGACATACAAATGGCTAACAGACACATGAAAAAATGTTCAAAATCATTAGCCATCAGGGAAATTCAAATCAAAACCACACTGAGATACCACCTTACGCCAGTTAGAATGGCAAAGATAGACAAGGCAAGAAACAACAATTGTTGGAGAGGATGTGGAGAAAGGGGATCCCTCCTACATTGTTGGTGGGAATGCAAGTTGGTACAGCCACTCTGGAAAACAGTGTGGAGGTCCCTTAAAAAGTTAAAAATTGAACTACCCTATGACCCAGCCATTGCACTACTGGGTGTTTACCCCAAAGATACAGACGTAGTAAAGAGAAGGGCCATATGCACCCCAATGTTCATAGCTGCATTGTCCACAATAGCCAAATCATGGAAGGAGCCGAGATGCCCTTCAACAGATGACTGGATTAAGAAGCTGTGGTCCATATATACAATGGAATATTACTCAGCTATCAGAAAGAACGAATTCTCAACATTTGCTGCAACATGGACGGCACTGGAGGAGATAATGCTAAGTGAAATAAGTCAAGCAGAGAAAGACAATTATCATATGATTTCTCTCATCTATGGAACATAAGAACTAGGATGATCGGTAGGGGAAGAAAGGGATAAAGAAAAGGGGGGTAATCAGAAGGGGGAATGAAACATGAGAGACTATGGACTATGAGAAACAAACTGAAGACTTCAGGGGGGGGGGGGTGGGGGAATGGGATAGACTGGTGATGGGTAGTAAGGAGGGCACGTATTGCATGGTGCACTGGGTGTTATACGCAACTAATGAAGCATCAAACTTTACATCGGAATCTGGGGATGTACTGTATGGTGATTAACATAATATAATAAAATAAAATTTAAAAAAAAAGTTGAGATTCTAGTATTTTATTTTCACTTCTTAATGAATCATCTGGTGAATACCCTCTGGTTTTAAAAGTGGGGTGTGCACAGACTCATCTATTTAGGAGGCTTGCTATCATCTTATGAAGCTGGCCTGTGAGGAAAAGGTGTAGAGGGCAGTGGGTATACATTGAATTTTCTAAATATAAGAGATAGACTTGACAATTTGTGATTTGTGAGGAATGAACCAAAAGAGAGTTGGAATCTGAATATATGAGGAGAGAAGGGAAAGTTGGTGAACAGAGATTGTGGAAAGCTTGAAAATGGATCAGAACTTTTCTTCCTCTGATATGGAGATTCTGTATTTTCCATCTTTGATTCTTAAGCTTGCAGATCTTTCTTCTGAAGGCAAAGTTCATTCAAGTAACTCTGAATCCCCCATGCTGTCCTTGACCCTGATCATGTTCTTCCATAACTTTTTTTTGCCTAATGAAAAAAGTCTAAGGTTCCAAAATGACATTCAATGTCCTCTGAGATTCAGACTTTTCTTAAATTAGACCATGGTCTTTTCTCTCATTTCTCCTTTTCACTTACTCTGGCTAGTGAGATTAGTCAACTTGCTGCTTTCTGAACATGCCCTACATATTCTCATCTCCCCAGTTTTGGTCCTGAGCCCTCTCACCATTCAGGCTAGTTCCTTTCCATTTTATCATATATCCAGATATCTCTCTCTCAAGGTCCAACACATATCTCTCCTATTCTGTGTTTTCCCTTCCTTGATTCTTCCAACTATGCCCCCATAGAGCCTTGGGCCCTTCCTGGGGATAGTTTTCACTGCCTACCTTGTGTTGTTATTAAATACAAGTTTCTTCTACCAGACTAAGAACTTCTGAGGGCAGAAAACATGCCTAAATTTACCTCTGTGATCTTTAGTTTACTTCATAATTAGAGATGCCCCCCAATGGTCATGAATGAATGTAAAAGGGATTTTTATTTACATTGGTATGAAAACTATTGCGAAGAATTATGAGATCTGTCTTCTAGCTGGGTGGCCTTCAGGTTTTATGGCAGATGGAACAACTGTAGAGTGTCGGTGAACCCAATGGCAGGAGTGGCCTCATGCTGGGCTCCTCATTCAGCTCTCACCTATGGAGGGGCCACATAACTCATTCTGAAAACTTGGATAGCAGAGAAGGACTGAGAGACTTAACTGGGAGAACAACCCTGTGGCTTCATTGCAAGAGAGAGGAACCCCTTACTTTGGTAACTAGGGATACGTGACCTACCCCAAGGTCCACTCTTGCCTCGAGGTCCTTGGGAGGATGAGTTGGTTACTGCCCTTCTTTAAAGCATCTATAAACATGGGGGAGCAAGGAATGGAGTAGAATGTCTCTAAGGAATGTTCTACTCTGATAGTCTCTGGAGCCACTCCTGACAAGACCTTCTTTGTCTGTTGTCTCCCTTTCTTCCTGTTGCTTGATAGCTTGACTGCACTTGGTTCCTTTTGTGATATTCAGAGAGGACCTGCCAATTAATCTGTCCACCTGGTCCTAATTAAGAATGACCAAAAGGCTAGACATTCATGATTCTATAATCAGTTCCTCGAGTTTCTCAAACTTCTCCAAAGGAGTGACATAAAGGCAGTGAGTAGAAGCCCGAGATTGTTCCAGAATCTGACAAAGATGAGGAGGTACTTTATGATAAAGGCAAGAAGAGCCTGTAAGGTCCAGGGCCTCACTGAACCTGAGGATACCTTGTCATCTACTTGTAATTCAAAGCTAACAGCTGGGCAGGAACTTTCCAGGAACTTTTGTGAGATCTGACACAGAGTAAAGACTGCAGGAAGGTGTCACAGACTCACACTTTGCCACATTGAAGACAGCAAAGTAGCTTCGGCATTTTTCTCTCCAGGGCTCAGCATGGCCTGGCTAATCAAGGGGTTTGGCAGTATCAGCCCCTAAAGACCCTCCATTTTCTTGACAACCCCTATGGCATAGGGTTGGTTCTTGAGAAAAGTCTGTGCCTTGCTTGACTGACAATGCTGATGTCCTGAATGCTATCCTTCTCATCATGAACTCCCAAGGAAGGCAGGAATGAATGTGCCCACTGCGTCCCAGGACATGCACCAGGGACTTGACATGCCAGGCTCTCAATACTGGAAGGTTCGTGCTCACCCTCCTCCCCGAGGAGTTCATGATGAGAATGACAGTGTGAAATACACTAAGCTTCTTGACACACAAATTAGAGGCTTTGTTCTAAGAACAGCAAAAGCCACTGCCTGCAAGAACAACTTCCAGCAGCTTCTCTGTACCCGGAGTCTGCGTGCAGAGCAAACTGCCCACAGGGGGCAGAGACATTGGCTGGGGAAATTTTATATGATTAGTGGGGTGGAGTCAGACCCTCAGCAGCTCAGCGCCCTGCCGGGCCTGCTGGGCAGCCACCCCTTGGTTCAGAGCAAGGCTTTCCACAGCAGTTGTTTTCTGCTCTTTTTTCCGAATTGCAAAATGTGTCTGAGTGATGGACAGGGTTGGGAGGGGCGGTCGTGGGCCTGGATTCTTTGATGCTTCAGCATGTTGTGGGTTCTGCAGGGCAGGGATGGCCAGCCAGTCAGTTTCTGGGACCCATACAACCATCGCTCACTAACCTGTGCGCCTGGCAGCTCCTGTGCTGTTTGCTGTCACCGTACCAAGATGGTGCCTTCCCTCAAGGATGCCTTGAGTCTAGTGGGGGAGCCAGAGGTACGCACGGATCTGAGGCAGAATGTGAACAGTGTAGTGCAGTGTGCTCAGTCTTTTCAACATATGTCTCCTGTGGAGAAACATAAATCTTGAAAATTCCTTTAAAGTTTGTGTTTCAAAAGCAATAGAGTGGATTTTTTTTTTGGTTTCCAAATATGAAATTATAATATTGAATATATTTTAAAAACTACACATGTCCTCCCTGAGATGTTTTTCAAAAATTTTTATTGAGGTGTAACATGCATATATAGTATATAGTAGATGAATTTTTACATACATATGCATTGGTATGAACACCACTCAGATATATATGGAGTATTTCCAGCACTCTAACAGGCTCCTTCATGTCCCTTCCAAGTGAATCCCCCACCCCACTCACCCTGAAGCAACTACTGTCCTAATTTCTATCAATGTAGATGAGTTTTGTCTTTTCCTATATTCATATAAATACAATCACACATTTGTTATTTATGTTTGGTTCCTTTGCTCTTGTTCCATGTTGCATGAGAAGTAGCATATTCTTTTTTACTGCTGGGTACTATTCCATTACATGACCCCACATGATTTATGTATCCATTCAACTCCTTTAAGAATCACTGGTGTGGTATAAAAAGAGCTGTGTTTGCAGCCAGACGTAGAAAGTTACAGCTGCTTTTCCTTCTTTTCCACAGGACCCAGAGCAAGTCACTTCATCTGGCATCTTGGTTTTCTCACTTGTAGAATGGAGGGGGTCCTTGTACTTACCGTGTGAGAAGCCAATGTGGGTGAAGCCCCTGATGCAGTGCCTGGCGCATAATAGGCATTCAGCGTATGACAGTGAAGATGACAAAGGGATGTAAGAGTCATGTGTTTGTTGCCATGGGTGCACGGAGGCCGAAGAGGTCCCTTTACATGCAGGATGTCAGGGATGGCCTTAGCCAGACGTGTGGAGCGGGTTGCACTGTAGTAAGAGGCTTCATGTGAGCAAAGACACAGAGGGCTGAAAATGCAGGGCATGTTGGAGGGATAGCCTGAGGAGCCTACCAAGAGGTGAAGCTGTGGAGTCCTCACAGCTGAGGGGCTTCCATTGCAGCTAGGACGAACACACAAGTCAGCAGCACAAGACTGTGCTTAGGACCAAGGAGAACACTGCTGGCCTGAACTTCTGGAGCCCAGAGGCAAAGAGATTCTGTGTGCTAGAGAGTTCTAGAAAACCATCTGGGAGAAAGTGGGGCTGGAGCTGGCCTTTGAGTGATGGTGAAGAAAAAGGAGACCTCTGTTGACATGGTCAGGAAGGCAAGAGCACAGGGAAGGCTGTGGAAGTGGGAATACTAGAGCAGGTGACAAAATCCAGCCCCTGATTCCCACCACTGCTACCACTGCCACTCTGGCTAGTGTGTTTTGAGCACTTACTGTGTGCCAGACACTGTTGAATAGAACATAGATATTCTTATTTAATCTTCATATGGTTAACTGAAGTAGATCCAATTCTCTCCTCCATTTACAGATGAGGAGACCAAGGTTCAGGGAAGTTAACTAACTAGGCTGAGCTTCTCTAGCCATTTCCCTCAGGGTTTACTCTTCCTTTTGGGGGAGAGGAAGATCCAGCACATTGCCTGACATCCCCTGGACAGCTGAGCTGGCGTCTCTGCTGGCAGCTGTTTATCCCTTCTTACCTCAGAACTGGGCAGCCTAATACTTGGGTGGACAGTTGGTTCCAGTCAGATTGCCCTAAAGGGATTATGGGTTGGGGGTGCTCCTGAGATGTGTGTGAACAATTTCCATATTTTTGGTAGAGGTTGGGAGTTGGGTCTTTATTTTGCTCTCCTGACTACTCTGGCCTGGCTTGAGGAGATAATTTGGGGCAGGGTGTGTTATGGGCTGAATCGTGTACCCCCCCAAATTCATGTGTTGCAGTCCTAACCCCCAGTACCTCAGAATGTCACTGTACCTGGAGATAGGGTCTTTTAGGAGGCAGTTAAGTTGAAATGAAGTCATTAGGGTGTCCCTAATCCTGTATGACTGGTGTCCTTATAAGGAGAGGAGATTGGCGCTCGGACACACACAGAGGAAATACGATATGAAGACCCAGGATAGACAACCCAGATGGTAGACAACCATCTGCCAGCCAATGAGAGAGGCCTTAAAAGAAACCAAACCTGCTGATACCTGGACCTCAGGCGTTCAGACTGTCTGTGAGAAAATAAATTTGTGTTGTGTAAGCCACAGTCCGTGGGACTTTGTTATTACAGCCCAGCAGATGAATAGGGGATGTCATTCAAGTTATCTGAAGCCCAGAGAGGAAAACTTAAGGTTTTAATAATGACAGCACAGTGTTAACAGTCACTGCCAACATACACTGCATTTCTAAATACTGAAAGGCCATTTTGTGGGTGACATAACTTGGGTATAAACAAGACAACATGTTTCTTATCAATAGAGCAGAATTTCGTTGTAAAATCTGCACTGTGCAGAGGTCCCAGGGAGTATTCAGTTGTGAGAGCTGCCTGGTGATACTAGTTCATCTATAGATCAGATAAATACAAAATAGTTAACCTTAATTTTCCTGCCTATTTTCTGAGAAATGCTTGTGTCCCTTCGGTGGTTGGTTGGGTGCTGGGTGTGGGAGGGTGGCCTGCAGGAAGGAAGACCTGTTAGAGGCCTCAGGTTCCTTTTCTCAAACATCCTTTGGAATGAGATGTGTCTAGACTCCAGGGGCAGCCGGAGCATGCTCACAGAGGAGATATATCACAGAGATGTATATCCCGGGATGGTCATAAAAGTCTCCGCTTGCGATGCGTTTGGGTGAGTTACAGAACCAATAGCTTTGATCAAGTGCCCAGCTGTACTCGATTAGTAGAAGGATAATGAGAACGGAGTAGCAAGGGAGGGGCAGAGGGAGGATAGTGGGGGCAGGGCTGGGGAGGTGTGCTGGGAGGAGCCTGCAGCGTTTGCCTATCAGAGGCCATTCTCTGAGCTTCCGGGGAGGGGCCTGCCTCGGCTGGGCTGGGGGATCCTGGGCCTGCCTCTGAGCAGTAATAACCGCGCCTCCTGGTGCAAGGGGCTTTCACCTGTACCCATCCCAGTTCCTCGTTCCAGCCGCTCATGGTGGACAGAGAGTCAGGGAAGTGCATGCTCCCTTTGGGGCAGGAAGTTGGGAAGGGGGTGGGACTGGAAGCCCCGAGGTGGGGAAGAGGGAAGGGCTGAGAGAGGGAGGCACCTGCTCTGATCTCAGGGGTGCCTGGGCTGTGCATGCAGGATTCAGGTTTTGGCACTATCTTTTTATCCCCCACTTTGCTTACCTTTGTCTCTCTTTCTGTGGTCCCCTCTGGACTCCTGCTCTGCCTGCCTTCTTTCATCTCATCTTGTTTCCTCCTGCCTTCTCTTCCTTACCAGTCTCTTTCTTTCTTTTTCTTTTTAAGATTTTATTTCATTTGAGAGCGCAAGCGAGTGTGTGTGCATGCGCACATGCGCGAGAGACAGAAAGAGAGAGAGTGTGCACGAGCGGGGGAGTAACAGAGGAAGAGGGAGAAATGCTCTCCATCCTAAGACCTTAAGATCATGAGCTGAGCCGAAGGCAGACACTTAACTTACTGAGCCACCCACACACCCCAACCAGTCTCTTATAGAACTCCTTCCTCTTCCTTCTCTCCCTGTTTTCTTTCCCCTTTTCTTCTAATTTTTCTTAATAGTGTTAATAATAACTTTTTAAAACTAACCTTCTTTGGAGTTTAACATTCAGCATGCACCAGTTGGGACTGGGCATCCTGGACATGCTGAAAAGGAGAGAAGAGCCAGTCCTCACAGAGCTGAGGGTCTAGACAGAACACTGATGATTAAATAAGAAATTATTGTAAGATGAAGTTGGGGTTAGAGGGTCCAATGAATGACTGTCCTCCTTCTCACCCAAGAGCTGAGCCAACCAAGATACAAGATGAAAGAGTAGGGCAGACGGCAATCAAACCAGCACTGAAATGCGCAGGAAGCTGTTATTGGAGAATGTAGCTTATACCTTCAGACAAGTAGTCTGCCTGACACTGAATCTGAGTTTGTCCAGCTGATCTACCAGTCCCAGTAGCCTGGGCCAGGGCAAGGCTCCGTTTGCAGCAAGAGAGACTGCGTTCCAGTGGAAGCCTCAGGAGATGAGCAAGCAGGCCTGGATATGCTTCCTACAGGGAACTTGCTCCCAAGAGGGAGAAGGAGGGCAGGGTTACCCAGGTCAGGTTCCCCTTCTTCCCCTTTGTAAGAATCAGTATAGACTCAGCATGGATGAGTGAGGGGTGAAGAGAGAGGCCAGGAGTATGATGTTAGTGGAAGCTCACCTCCAGTGGAAGAGCACACCAGGAGTGGAGAAGTAGTTCCCCCCCTTCTCTGCCCTGCGCCAACACTCACAGCAGGGTGTGTGTATGTGTGTGTGTGTGTGTGTGGCAGTACATAGGAGGAACCTATCCTCACCTAATGGGGGAAGTGACATCTAATCTGAGACTTACAGCATTGCTACCTACCTTGATGTGATAAAGTGTCAGACAAGATTCAGAACAAAGTACGCAAATTTACTTCTCTTCTTCTAACCTTCTTCTTTATAAAACAAAACTCTGGGGAAGTGTCTTAGTCAGTTATTCCGTCAACAAATATATATTTAATGCCTATTAAATGCAAGCTACTTTACCCGGCAGGAGAGATAGATTAATGGAATGTGGCTGCTGCCCTCTAGGAGCATTCAGACTGTATGCTGAATAAGACATCCTCATAGAGGGCAGACATGTGAGGTGGGGCCTGGAACACTGGTTGCTTGTTGTTGAAACAAAGTAAGAGCTCCAAGTCAGCTACATGAGGGTTTTATGGGGCTTGTGTGGGGAAGAAGGAAGTTCTTATTAAAGGGAGGAGGTGGTATTTGAGCCAAGCCTTGAATGAGTAGGATATAAACAGAATAGTCTTGACCTTCTAAGTAAAAGCATTGCATCAGCAAAGACGTGGAGGCCATCAGAGGATGGTATTTGCAGGGGTCAGTGAGTAGTCCAGTGTGTCTTCTATACTATATAGGAAGGAAGAGGTTGGAAACATCAACTTTGAATAAGTGGGACCTAGACTCTTGAAAGTCAGCATAAGGGTCTGCCCACACGTGATCAACAGTGCTGATGCAGGTTGCTGAGCAGGAAGCATGATGGGATCAGATGGACGTTTAGAACACTCACGCCCTTGAAGTCCTGTTTGGGTTGGAGGGAATGGAACTCAGAGATGGTAAGCATGTTGGAAAGCTTTAGAATAGTCCGGTTTGGGAGTTCTGATTGTCAGCAGTGGAAATGAGGATGGAGTGTCTGGGTAGATTGAGGGGTTGCCCCATTCTGTGGCTTCCCCAGCAGTGCCCCACCACTCCCCAGCTTGTGAACACAGAAGGGGAAGAAGAAAGGGGGGCAGCTTACTCATAATTGGGACTGGTCAAGGTAGACTCAGAGGAAGCTCGTGTGTGTGTGGAGTATAAGCCCAGCGAGAGAACTGGGGATCCAATGGGATAAGCTCTCACTCTAGGTCCTACGTCACCGGGGAGTGGCAAGGTCGTAGAGAGTGGACCCAGCAGGCAGGCCGGTACTCAGTGAGGTCTATGGGGTTCTGTAGGAGTGCAAGGGTTGTACATCCTCACTGTTGGGCTTTGTCTCATCATGTAAATTTTAGGGCCCACCAAAGGCAGAAACAATAAGAAGAGCAAGACCCAGAGAGGTAGACTTAAAAACACACTCATGACATGGAGAAGCTGGATCTGAGCAGCATTCTCAGCCCCAGATGCGGGTCTCTGCTGTAGGGCGTCGTCGCTTCCCTCCTGAGCGCCCGTGTTCCTCCATTATTGCTTGGACTTCATGACTTACTTGTTCTCAGAGAAAGGAGCTTATTAAGTGAAGTGGCTGCCAAGTGTATTTTAAGATGAACAAAGCCTAGATCATTTTTTTTCTCTCACCACATACCATACATAATTGTATGAAGGGCAGGATTTATTTGGTTTGTATTATGATTTTTTTCCCTCAAGCTTAATTACAGTGTTAAAAAGGCAACTACAACTTGAAAGAAACAAGCTCTACCGTCATGGAGACCAGCATGACCATTCTGGGTTTGAAGCATAGTTTCTTTGTGAAGGGAATTAATTGTATATGAAACTTTGGGGCTTATGTGAAACACATTTTTATGAAAATAAACTTGAACAGTCATTAAAATGAATAGTTGTTTTAAGTAAGACTCAAACTGCATGGTAGTGCCAAGGAATTTTAGATGCTTTCTTTATTGGCTTTGTTTGGGGTTCAACTCTGAATTTCTAAGACAATATCCGGATCCTGGAGGTAAGTCTTGGCTTATAATTGGGAATCAAATATATAATTCCAATGATAGATTAATAGGGGATGTAAGAAAATGAAAAAGCTTGAATAGTATTTAGGTCTAAATAACTTCATGAATAAATAATTCTATGTTGGAAAATCTACCATGTTAGGAGGAAGTGTTGCCTGATAGTTTGGCCTCAGACCAAGGAACCAGTTAACAGAATGCAGCCTTCCAGCTTTGGGACAGTTCTTGGACAATGTATAAATCAGAAATGCGAGTGGTGACCCCCATTTTCTCCTCTGCCAGCATTGACACAGGCTGTCTCTGTTTTGGAGATCTGTATTGTTCAGGGACAAGTCTAGAGCTGAGCTCTCAGCAAGGTAGTCTGCTCGAAACTGGAGCTGAAACAAGTGCCTGCTTGGGGGGGAGGCAAGGGTTAGACACGTTCGTGCCTAGCATTCCGATGCTCTCTGTGCACCTCTCTACTCTTGTTGGGAAGCTGGGTTTTGAGCAGCACTTCTCAGCAGTGTGAGCTCAACTGCTCTTCTGGGGCAGATGGGAAAGTGACATCCTTTTTAATTGGTGGGAACTTGGGCTCATGTCTCCAGTCCTTGGAAGAATGCCTCACTGTTTCCACACCCCAACCACCCACACACATGTGGTCCCTACCCCACTAAATCACTAGCATCTCTCCTCTCCTTAAGGGTGTATTTTCCTCCCTGCACTGAGATCCTCGTGATTATTTAGATAAAAACTTGCAGAAGAAAAAAGAAGGAAGGGTCTTAGAACTGTATGTATGGATGTACAGGAAGAGTGTCCTACATCTGGCTTTGTATCAAGGTACATAGTTTGATTGATGGTCCATTGACCTCAATTCTGGAACTGGTAATGACACCACTTTATAATTCCCTTCGAGTTGTATTGAGTTCTCAGTGATGCACCATCTCCTATAGGTCAATACCCTTCTCTGCCCACTTCTCTGATTCCCTTCTTGTAGTTCTTCCCTGGTTTGAACAGAGACATCCAGGGGGCAGTCGGAGGCCTCTAGACTAGTGGCAATTTGTGTAGTGAAGTGAGGGAGGTCACACCTGCCAGGCAGCAGAAAGTTCCCAGGAATGTGTCCCCTGCAGCCTCCAGGTGCCAGTGTGAGCTGCTCTAAGAAGGTCTTACTATCTTCTGCAGAGTGTGCTGGATGCACTGTTACCACTACTGGCTTCTGGGCGTATTCCTCTGACAACTTTACTCCCTTTTACCCACCCACCCACCATGGTAAAGGTGTTTGTAGACTGTGATGTAATGGTATCAGACACTGTTCCCATGGCAACTACAGCCCAGACCCCTTGGGATAGTAAGGCTGTTTAGGTGGCTTTCGCTTATCTGTAGATGTGGGGCTGACCTCCACATCCTTACAGTCATCTTCCAGAGAGTGAGGACCAGGTAGGCTCCATCTTCTGCTGTATGGAGAGCGACCCAGGTCAAGGCAGGGAACATTTTGGGTGCTTGGAAAGATTTGTGCAATGATTTATTTTTCATGGTGGAAACATTCAAACCTAGAAGTTCTGAAGTGCGTTTTGGTCGGGCCTCCAAATGCGTGACTAGAAACACCGAGCCTTGACACCCTTTCAGTGGCATGGCTCAGTGAATCAATTCAAACCTATTAAGATTTCAGAATGACAGGAGGAGAAAATCCTTCCAGTGAACACTCTTAGGATACTGTGACGGAACACCATTTCCTTAGGCCTGGACCGTTTTCTCATTTTGGAAATCCCATCAATTGCAATCCCCTCCTCGAGGCTGAGCATCTGGTTTTTACTTTCCTATTTCTTGACACAAAAGCCTACAGCAAAGGCTCATAGATGTATGAATTGCATACTTGTTATTATTTAGATAAAAACTTGTGTTGCCCCATGTTAAAGAGGTAACGTGGAAAGAGTTTTCAGTTTTTCTGTGTTTATAAATCTAAAGAGATAATTATCCTTCAAAGGAGTGGGGGTGGGGGTGGCCACTGGGTTCAGGAAACTCAGCATGCAGACCTGGGCTCTGCTCCCAACTAGTCTTATGATCGTGTTTGTAGGATTCTCAAGTGAAATTGTGTGTGTGTGTGTGTGTGTGTGTGTGTGTGTGATGAGCAAACTGGTTTTCTGTGGGAGCACAATTGAATTTTTAAAAATCTAAATTAAGCACATCTTCTCCGGGAGCACATCTGTTGCACAGAGTGAGGCCCATTCCATCAATACAGTTGCCTGCAGAGCAATGAAGTCATCCCCATCTAATTCCTGAAACCAGAAATGAGGATAACAGGCCACTATTAAATATTAAAGTTTTTCACATTTTGCTGTTCTCTTCCAGAGAACACAAAGAGCACTGACATATTTCTGGAGCTCAGGTGGCTAGCTAATGGACTGGAGGAGCTTTCAACTCAACTGGAGCGATACATAAAGAGAAAACTTAATTACAGTTAGGATTCAGTGGGTTAACTGGGTAAGCAAGTAGCCTCTGAATTTCAGAGCATCTAAGACACTATTGATTTTAAGATGCGCCATTATTTTATGCACCTCTGAGGAAAAAAGTACTGCCAATTAAACTATGACCACAATGCTTTATAGCTTAGAGTTGTAATTCTGCCTTATTGAAAGAGCTCTTTAAGGTTTGTGTAGATACTTGTGCATACATTAAAATGAAAATACAAGCAAAGTATGTTGGTTGCAGTATTCCTCAACGGTCTTCACAAGATAGACTCTTCTCATGGATTCTGATTTAGAGTTGCTGGTGTCTGTGGTTCTCTAGGCAACACCTCCCTCTGTGACATTAAGAGCAATGATTATGAGCATTTCTTCCCTGAGCACTACACCATGGATCTGGGCTTGCTTTTTAGACCCCGACACACATTTACAAGTTCTAGAGCTGGTGTTTTCTTAATCTTACCAGCAGGTAAGAAGGACTCCTTTTCCCCCCCTCAAATGCTCATTAAATGGTTTGTGGATAAAAGACAAGGTTTGTAATTATGTAACCTTGTCACCAGGACAACAACCAAGTGCGCTCATGTATGGACAATGACAACGCTGTAACTTCCATCTTGCTTGACAATTGTAAGATGCCACCACTAACACCATGAGGGCTTCCCTGAATGAGTTGCTTCCTACTTCCTGTTTCCTTCTTCTCTAATCTCAGATAACCATTATTTGTAGAACAGTCTCAGGTGTAACTCATCCAGTTTGGTGTGTGAATGAGGATGCTTGATGTCCTCAGTGGCCAAGCCCTGTGTGTTAATTACATGGAAATGGGAAATAGAAGAGAGAGGGTGGAGCCTAGATCCTTGCTTCTGAGGATCAGTGACTAGTAGCATGGAGTTCAGGGAATGATCCAGCTTAAACAGCTCCTGCTAAGGAAGTGCTGCTCCAGTACCCTTGCTGTGCTGACACAGTGGTCCATCCTGAGCTCTGTCACAGCATGCTCCGTGCTGTGTGGCATATCTCTGTGTATGCGACCACTGTGATTTTGAGAGCAGCAACCGCTGTCTATTCATCTTTGTAACCCAGTGCATAGTGTGATGCCCAGGCTTTAGTAGACTTTAGGTGGAGGTTTGCCAAAAGACTGAGAATGAAAAGAACGGTGCAAGAAATGCTCAGGGGCAGGGAAATGTCAGCCAGATTTAGAGAAGATGGGGTCTTGCTGCTTGAGATGGAGGGCGTGTAACAGGAAGCAGTGGAAAGTCAGAGCAGGAGGGTAGGCTGTCACTGGAGGGCGCTTTGAGTGCTAGCAGGAGAAAGATCGACTGCACAGAACCTGATAAAGGCTGTTTCGGAGCATCTGTGTGTAATCCAACACATATGTTACATCACAGATGACAGTACGTGTGGCAAAATGAATTGGTCAGTATTAACCATATATAGGGTGAGGTTGTTTAGAGAAACTGATACTCTTTAGTAAAGTGGGTTATTTTTAAATAGTAACATTCATTCATTCATTCATTCATTCATTCATTCAGTTAAGATTAATATGACGGCCGTGGACCAAGCATTGAGGACATGTGGATGCATAATTTGTGCCTTGAAGGAGATTACCTATGGGGATATGTAACTTTGGATACATAAAAACATAAGGTATATGTAAACTAGGAAAATATTTGGGATTCCGTGTATTCTAGTCAGACTGCTGTGGGGGAACAGAGGAGGGATTGTCTTTACATGGATGGGTCAAAGGAAATTCCACAGGACCAAGATGATTTTTAAGATATTTATGACCAAGACATAGGTAATTGTCCTCTGTAGAGGTATTCCCACAGAAGACTGGTATCCCCTGACAAAAAGGGTTCTGTGGTTAAGTAAGTTGAGGAAATGGAGCATACTCTGTCCCCATGTTGAATTCACAGTGTGTGTGAAGACATTAAAGCTCCTTAATGATCAGCAATAAAAACAAACAACAAACAAAATACCAACTTATTTGGTTTAATCTGTCCTTTTTCCAAATTGAGGTGACCACTTTACCTTTCTGTGGTGGAACACCTATTAATATTTTAATATTTTAACACCCATTAGTATGTCATACCTAATAATATCTTCGCATTATAGTTTAGGGAACATGATGATGCTGATTTGGATGGAGACTTATCTGAAGGCAATGAGCACTGGATATCCTTTCCATGACTCTGAATTTCTGCTCTTCGTGTTGTTCTCATAAAGAATTGATATTTGCTATTTGTGTGTGAATGCGTGTGTTCATAAGCATGGTTTGTGCCTTTTGGTGTCCAAAATTTTTTTACCAAAGACCAAAAAATATATGGCTTCTGCCATGTAACTTTCTGTGGGAATGACTGTTGTATTGCTGTCAACTGTTATTACACTAAAAATGCAAATGATGTTTATGAACTAATTTGGAGACTAGAAAAATGTGTATGCTTCGGACATGGTCCTTAGTACTTCTGGAGAATAAGGGCTTCTGAGAGATTCTGATTAGCTGCAATGTTTTCTTAGACCTTAGTTTTATATGTAATTTTGGTACGAATGTAGAAATCTCTTGTCAAATTACCTGGAGATTTTTTCATCTCAGTGGCTGAATGTGTAAAGCTCAAAGGAAAAAGTACCCCTATTGTTATAATGAAAAAGTTCAGTTTTAACTGAGCAATAAAAATAAATGTTCACCAATAAACTTATTCTGAAGATGCTATTGTGTCCAGAAGGTTTGAAATGACTTTTGCTTTTTGATCACTGGTATCCTGGATTAGGACATCCTCATCAAATATGTCTGCAAAGTGAAATGTCATATACCAAACCCGTATTTCCAGTTTAACCAGAAATATATTCTGATTCATAGACTCACAGGCAATGTCCAACTTAAATTGATTGGTTGATTAGTTGTCTGAAAGCACTAAAATATGGCCATGGTCATCCCTAGTCTTCCCAATACCTAGTCCCCTCCTTTTACTTCACGAATAGATCATAGCAGAGTTTACCAAAGCATTGCAGCCCACGACCAGAAAAACATGACAAGTGGTTGCTTTATGATGATCATTTGAGGCATGGCTTCAGGGCTGACACAATTTCCTTTGCATGTATTTGGGTGAAGAGAAGGCTTTTGAGAAGTATGTGTTAAATAAATGAATGAGTGAATGAATGAATGCATGCCAGGTCGCCTTCAGCAATGTTCTGACTTGAGCTTTTTACACATCAGAGGGCAGATCTGTGGATTTCTGAGCAGGATGGCATTCTCCCCTTACACACCTGTCATAAACCTGACCAGGTGACATTCGGCAAGTCCTTGGCATGGCTAGACCTGAAAACATTTTCTCTCTTGCCACCCCCCGCCCTGCCCCTTCTCAAGTGTGTTCCCTTCACAACCCTCCAGCCAAGCCCACTCTGTCTGGGAGAGGTGCCAGGAGGGAGGAGTCAGGGAGCACGCCTTGAAAGGCATCTAAGGGTAATGAGAAAAACACATCTCGCTGTGCACACAGCTCCTTCTGCCTTGGCTGCCTGTGTGAGCTTGTGGGAGAGGCTGAAAAGCACATTCTTTAAAATCCTGGTCCTTAAAAGGAATGCATTTTGGGCTGAAATGTCAGCTTGGCTATGCCCTGACTGCAGGACAGTTCCTTTATTGCTGACTTCTTGACATGATAAAACCCAGCCCCTTCCCCTCCACTCTGGGGATGGTTCCTAGAACTGATGAAATTTCAACTGTATTGGATTTTTATCACAATTCAAGGATTTTACAAATTGCATTTCTATCCTTCCTTTTTGGCTTCCTCCCCCACCACCCCTGTCTCAAAACCACATCTTATCTGGAACCAGTGGCATTAGATGTCCAAGTAAGCTTTGCTCCGGACCCTGGGGTCAGCCGAGTCACATCCATTTCTCTCCACCTTTTAAGAAGCCAGTATGGGCCTCCACCTCTCTTGCCCGCAGCAGGTTGGGTCAGATTGTGGGTGGCCCAAGGATGAGCTCATCAGCTTGTCTCACTGCCCAGCTCGCAGCTCCTCTTGCTGAACTGTCACTTGCTGAGTTAAATCTGAATTCCTCAAACATCATTCTTCAGCTATTTTCGTCTTTGGAGATTTTAAGCTTCTTTAAATGTATTCCAGCTTTGTTTGGAAATTTGGTTTCTCTGACTTCTGACCTTATAACAGGCCCACTGGGTTTAATTGCCTAACATTAGTTTAGAATTGACCAGACATTACTTCTCCCCTTTCCTTGCAGTTGGAAAGACAAACAGTGAATCTTACAGACAAGGGGCCTCTAACGGGCTTTGTTCACCCCTGTCCTGGATTTTCAGAGGCAGACACAGCGATCAGTCTGGTGGCTTTCTGTTTCAATAGACAAACACTCATTGGATACCTACTTATGAAAGACACTCAAGGGTGGTCTGATAAAACCACTGCATAGAAAGTGGAGCCCCAATTTAGATGAAAGCCTCTTTTGTTCATTCATTTGTCTGGGGGTTCTATGTCCCAGCAAGGCAGGAGGCAGTCTGGCAGTGGTAAGGATGGCTAGTTTACCTGACTTAAGATGAGATAAGATGTACATACAACAAAGTGATATCCCAGCAGGATGAAGATATCCCAAGCAAAGTCTCTGGGTTCACAGGAAGGAGAAGGAGGCATGGTTGGGAATGAAGCAAGCATGGTAAACCGTGTGTCTTGAGCACTGGTATAGCTTCTGCAGGGCCTGAGCGGGGCCCAGAGAGGAACCCTTCCCTATTTGTAGGCTTAAGGAGTTCATAACTGGGGGAGAGGAGGCCCATGCAGCACACTGTGACTGGTTGCCCAGGGAGAGGCACATTCCTGAGACTGAGCTGTGGCTGGCTGTCACTGTCCAGTTAGCCTTAGTCATTTGTTCTCCTTACTGCATGGTGAGCAAATGGCCTGAAAGTTACAGTCATTCTGGAAAGACTTGTGTCTCCATTTCCAGCCACACCTGGCAGGGATGACCAGGAAAAACTGACAATGACCATAGCTTTGGTGACCACCTCCCATCCTTACTCCAAACCAGGTTCTAGCCATCTCCACTTTCTAGGTTCCTAAGTGACTTTGATTTTCAATATAGTTACAAGTGTTTTGGGGCTTTAAATGTAATGAAATAGCTTTTAAATAAGTGCAGAGACACTGGAGAAAAGGGCATGACAGATTTTCACCTTAGCTCGCTAGCTATTAACCACTGGTCCTTGCCTGCCTGGCCACTGGAGTAGTGGCCGAGGGCGGGGTGGTGACAGGACGAGAGGCACAGTCTACCCGAGGAAGGAAAAGACTGTAGGAATCAGCATTTTGAGTGTTGGGTTTTTTTGTTTGTTTGTTTGTTTTCAGTAGGAATAGCTTTGTTGTCTCTATGCCAGAAGTGGGCTGTCATATTTTCACTTTTTCCCATGAATGATCTCTCTGAGTAGGTGGGAAGTTGCCAGGCTGGAGGGATGTTTGTGCTATGTCCCTATAAATGTCCTTTGAAAGTCCTCATGTCTTATTTTTTGTCATGCCTTTCTCCTGTATGTGCGTGCTCACACATAGATACACGCACAGATGCTTGTGGGACCCTCGAGGGGTAGATGGCATGAGGGTTGTGGTGACTACTTTGCAGGACCAGCAGGTCTGTAAAACCAGTGCTGTGTTGGAACAAAGCCCTGGCCTGGGGTTGGGTAGGCTTCAGGTGTGGTTCTAGGTTTTTATCCCAGTGGAGCCCCAGGGAAGTTATTTTCCCTTTGGTCTCTTATATTTCTCAATTACACTGTTAGGTGTTAGATAATCTTTGAGGGCTCTCCATGGTTCTAAGGATGTAACTTGCTGACTTACAGGCTTCTCTTGAGATGAGGCAGAGATCGGGTATTGGCCCAGACCAGACCTTAGGTTCCACTTGGTGAGACATGGAGTAGAAGTGTCAGTATGACACGTCATGTCTGGTAGGGGCTGTTGGGGCCAAAGTTGACAATTGAGTCCAAATATGTTGTCTGTCAGCTCCAAGGAAACCATGGGAGATCTGCAAATTGGCAATGGCACTTTGTGGTTTTCCAAATAGAATTAAATCTCATATTCTCACTGTAGGTTCTCTGGGATTTGGCTCCGACAACTTCTTCACCCTGTTCCCTCCACCCCCTGCACCAGCTATATTGAAATATAATTGACAAAGGACATTGTATAAGTTTATGGTATAAAATGTAATGATTTGATATGTGTATATTTTGTGAAATGATTTCCACAATAAGGTTAGTTGACACACTTGTCACCTCACATAGTTACCCCTCCCCCCTTGTGGTATGTTGCTATTAGCAAATGTCAAGTACAGTACAGTATTTTTAATTATAGTTACCATGCTGTATATTAGATTCCCAGAACTTAATCATCTTATCATTGGAAGTTTGTACCCTTTGACCAAGATTTCTGCATTTTCCCCATCCTCTAGCCTCTGGCCACCACCAATCTACTTTCTGTTTCTATAAGTTAGATTTTTAAAGATTTCCCCTAGAAATGAGATCATCCAGTATTTATATTCCTTTGTCTGACTTATTTCACTTAGTGTAATGCCCTTAAGATCCACTTATACTGTTGGCAAATGGTAGACTTTCCTACTTTTTTATGGTTGAATAATATTCCATTATATTGAATTCAGTTTGGTAATATTTTGTTGAGAATTTTCTCATCTATATTCATCAGGAATAGTATTCCTTACTTTTCAGTTTTTTGAAAGCTTTTGAGAAGGATTGGCATTCACTTTCTTTAAATATTTGGTAGAATTCATCAGTGAAACTGTCTGGTCCTAAACTTTTCTTTGTTGGGAGATTTTTTGATTACTGATTCAATCTCCTTACTTATTATTAGTTGGTTCAGATTTTATACTTCTTCATGACTTAGTCTTTCTAAATTGTATGTTTCTAGGAATTTATCCATTTCGTCTAGGTTGTCTAATTTGCTAGCATATAACTATTCATAGTAGTCTCTTACGATCCTTTGTATTTTTTTGGTATCAGTTGTAATGATTCATCATTCATTGATTTACCTGAGCCCCCACTTTCTTTTTCTTGGTTAACCTAGATAAAGGTTTGTCAATTTTGTTTATCCTTTCAAAAAAAAATCAACTCTAAGTTTTGTTGATCTTTTCTATTGGTTTTTCTGTACTCTATTTGATTTATTTCTACTCTAATCTTTATTATTTCCTTCTGCTCACATTGGGCTTACTTTTTCTTTTTATAGTGCCTTGAGGTATAACATTAGGTTGTTTATTTGAGATATTTCTTTTTTCTTAATGTAGGCATTTATAGCTATAGACTTTACTCGTAGAACTGCTATTGCTACATCCCATAAGCTTTGGTATGTTGTGTTTCCATTTTCATTTGTCTCAAGATATTTTCTGATTTCCCTTTTGATTTCTTCTTTTATCCATTAGTTTTGCAGGAGTGTGTTGTTTAATGTCCATTGTTTGTGATTTTCCTCCTGTTATTGATTTCTAGTTTCATGCCATGTGTTCAGAAAAGATACTTGACATAGTTTCTTTCTTCTTGAATTTGTCAAGACTTGTTTTGTTGCTTAAAGCACATGACAATCTTGGATAATGTTCTGTGTGCACTTGTGAAGAATGTGTTTGCTACTGCTATTGGTTGGAATATTCTGTATATGTCTGTTACATCTCTTTGGTCTATGCTGTTGTTCAAATCTTCTGATTTCTTACTAATTTTCTGTCTGGATGATCTATCCATTGTGTGTGGGACACTAAAATCCCCTATTGTTATTGTATTGTTGTTTATTTCCCTTTTAGATCTGTTAGGATTTGCTTTAAATATTTAGGTACTCTGATATTAGGTACATAAATATTTATAACTGTTATAATTTCTTGATGAATTTACCCCTTTATCATTATATAGTGAACTTCTTTATCTCTTATGACCATTTTTAGCTTAAAGTCTACTTTGTCTGATGTAAGTGTAGCTCCCTTTGTTTTGCTTTTCTTTTCTTTTTTTTTTTTTTGGTTACCATATCCTTGTAATATAATATCTCTTCCTGTCCCTCACTTTTAGCCTATGTGTGTCCTTAAAGCTAAAGTGAGTCTGTTATAGGCAGCATATCATTCAATCTTTTTTTTTAAACCCATTTTGATATTCTGTGCCTTTTGATAGGAGAATTTAATCTATTTACATTTAAAGTAATTATTGATAAGTAAGGACTTACTGTTGCCATTTTGCTAATTGTTTTCTCACTGGTTTGTTGTTCCTTTCTTTCTCTGTTGGGGTCTTTCTTTGTGATTTGATGACTTTTGTTGTGGTATGCTTTGATTCCTTTATCTCATTTTTAAAATGTATCTTCTATGGGTTTTTCCTTTGTGTTTACCATGAGCTTACATAAAATCACTTATAGTTATCCTATTTTAAGATGATAACAACTTAACTTTGATGGCATGCAGAAACTATACCTTCTCACATTTTAGGTTTTTAATGTTATGATTTACATCTTTTTTATATTGTGTACCTAGTAACAAATTATTATAGTTGTTTTTAATACATTTGTTTTTTTACTTTTAAACTTGCATTGAAAGTGATTCACACACCACCATTATAATATTAGAGAGACTGACTCTGACTACATATTTATCTTTATTGGTGAGTTTTACACATTCATATATTTTTATATTGTTAATCATCATTCTATTATTTGAGCTTGAAGAACTCTCTTTAACATTTGTTGTAAGTCAGATGTAGTGGTGATGAATTCCCTTAGCTTTTGTTTGTTTGGGAAAGTCTTTATCACTCCTTCTTTCTGAAGGGCAGCTCTACTGGGTATAGTGTTCTTAGCTGATAGTTTTCTCCTTTTTAATATTTCTGATATATCATCCCTACCTCTCCTGGCCCACAAGGTTTCTGCTGAGAAATCTGCCCATAATCTTATTGGAGCCCCTTGCATGTGATGAGTCACTATTCTCTTGCTGTTTTCAAAACTCTCTGTGACTTCTAGCTGATCCTCTAGATAAGGAGTAATGAAATATTTATCAGCACAGGCTCTGACCTGTTAGGATGAGTGCCAGCCATAACAACCAAGATGGTGGCATTGGTGTGTACCTGGAGGTAAGGTGGCTTCTAGTTGATTATTTCAGTAACTCAACTGCATAATGGAAGATTCAGCGTCTTTTCGTCTTTTTGCTTTGCTATCTTTAGGAGCTGGTATTGTCTTCAGGCTGCTTCCCCTTGTAATACTTGATAGTCTCCTACTAATTCTTGAGACAGAACAAGAAAGGGTATAATCGTTTTTCTCAGAAAGAAACATTTTCCTGAGAAGCTCCAGTAGATCTCATCTTACATATCATTGCCCTGAATTTGGTCATGGGCCAATCACTGGCAAGGACAATGCCATCTACATGAGTGGCTTTTACCAATCAGCATTTACTCCAGTCAGAAGGGGGATCAGTAGACACAGAAACAAAATCATGGCCCTCCCAGCATTTAAGAAGAGGGGATTGGCCTCTGGATAGGTAAATAAAGGTATCTGCCATATCACCCTTCATAAAAGGGAGAGAGAATCTGCCAGATTATCTTAAAAGATCTTGGACTTATTTAAATCTTATGTTAAAAACAACCACCACAAAACAAATCATATTCAGAGGTAAATAAACAGAATATGATCCAAGTCCAGGCTAGCCTTTGGGTAGAAATCTTTGCATTTATCATCAGGATTGTCCAGCTCAGCACTTCCAAATCCTGAGACTTATTCAATCATTTGAGCCTTTAGGGAAACTGCTTATGATTTGAGACAAACAAGATAAACATACATTTCCTCACATAAAACCTATTTCTACTATCTATAAAAAGCATATGAACGAATTCTCAGTGCTTGTGTATCTTATTTCTAATTACTTATAGATCAGTGTTTTTTTTTGTGGCTCTCATTGTCTATTAGAAAAAAACCTAAAAACCTCAGCAAGATACCCCAGACCCTCTGATCAGCTTGCTGTTACCTCCCCAGCTCCGGTAACCGTAGAATCCTTACGAGTCCCTAACTTTGTAGCCACGTGGATATACTTGCATTGTCTTAGAGATGCTTGGTTCCTTTTCTTTATTATTTTTATTTTTTTGACCTTTCACTTTTGTCAGTCTGGCAACCTCCACTCATCTTTCATGACCTAACTCAATTGTCTTTCTTGTAATGACTCTCTTTTCCAGGCTTTGCCAGGCAGTTTGTGTGCGTGTGGCTGTGTGCAGCCCCAGTATAAAGCAGCCCTCTGTCAGAGCCTTCATCATGTAGCCCTAGTTACCTGTTCTGCCTGGACGTAGGCTCCCTGAGCCAGAGGGGTCACTTTGCTGCTCTCTGCCACCTGCTTCTGGCACAGACCTGACATTTAATGTGAGTAACAGTGGTAAATAAGTGGTTTCCCATGTAAGCTTAGCATTTTCTTAATAAATTAGAGATACCTTGGTAGTTGTATTGCTTGTTGCCCTCCTTCATGTCCAAATTGGAGTCATATTCTGATAATTTATGAATAGATTAGCTACTTGGAAATGGGCATGTTTCTGCATATTTACCCTGACGTATATATACTACTGGCAACAAGAACCATTAGTGATTCATTATTTTTGAATCCAAGTTGCACTTCTACTGCTAAGGTTAATTATTGATTTGTTTTATTCTATGATTAAAGCCATTAGCCACTATTAGCAAATGACGATGTTTATGCATGCTTGAATATCAGCTGGGTTGCATTCATAGCAGGGGCCCAAGCCAAATTAGTATTCTCTGGGACTGGCGTCTAGAATGGTGATACAAAGCCTTGCTGAAGGTAACCAATGATTTTTTTCCTTGCGATAGAAGGATAAACAGAACCTGATTGCCTTCACTAATTATTCCTTCTGAGTGCAGACACTGGCCAGAATTTAGTTTTAGTTAAATGTGCCTTTGCCCCTTCTGGTTTTGAACCATCAGAGACTCTGAGCAAGACTTCAAGGGTCTAAGATGTACCCTGGCTCTACTGCCTACAGATGCTACTTTTTAAATTTTTCTTTATCTGAGAGGTAGAATGGGCTCATTTGCTCCTTAGAATAGTGGGAATGGACTTTGCAGAGCTTGGCTTCACCTGAACACGGATTCTGCCAGTGAGAGAAAGACTCTGCTTTTCAAAGTACTCTCTGGACAGGTCGCACTTTTTCCAGCTGTGCTCTTTGTGGGGGAGCATTGACCTGAATGGACCTGGCACCTGTGAAACCAAGAGGCCAGAACTCTCAATCACCCAAAGGCAAGTCAGGGTGGGGAATGTAGTTCTGTCTGGCAAAGCATGGGAAACCATGTGGAAAATGACTGGCCCATGTCTGCTGCAACCTCCTTTGCTTCTTTCTAGCAGAAGAAGCTGAGCTGCATTGAGAGGGTTTTCACATCTGGGCCACTTTCTCAGCCTATCACCTGTTTCTTTGGTGTCACAAGGAAGCCACCTCTAAGTTCATCCTTCCCTGAAGAGTCTTCAAGCTCTCAAGCCTTCAAGCTAGGCAAAGGCAGAGAAAATAGCTTGAGGGCAGAGACAACTGGAAACCTGAATTCCTGGAGATCCCAACAGGGCACGGGGCACAAAGTAAACATTTGCTGAGTGATGATTGGTGGGCTGAATGATTTTAGGTGAACCTAAGGTTCTTGTCATCTGACTGTGACATATATCCGTTTTAGAAGACCCATCTCTTTACGCTTTGCACAGGCCTTCCTGATTGTTATCTGCAGTTCATCTTTCCCAGGAGATGGTTCAATTAAGACAACTCAAAATGAGTCCATGATTCGAGGGTACAGTTGACTGCACTCTGATTAACTCCCTGTTCATCAGTCACAGAGATATATGATGGGAATTACCAGGGCAGGAAGAAAGGAGGGCAGACAGGCTAGTGGGGAAGGGAGGTGGCAGTTGGAATATCAGAGTTTTTGGGGTAAAAGAAGAGGAAAGTGCCAGGAGAAGGTGGGGTTCCCCAAGAGGAGGAGAAGCTTGGAAGATAACATGAAACAGCACACAGTCTTTAAGGAAGTATAATTTTGATGTCATAGCGTTAGAAGGTCTGACTCTAGTTGAATTGAACTTTCCTGTGATGTGAAAAGGAAAATAAATGTTAGAGGGTGGGAAAGACTGATAAGTTAGAGGTTCAACTGAACAGATTTTGAGGCCTTGCAGTCCAACCTATCCTCAGCCATGTGATGCCAGTACCTGCTTGAAACCAGATGTGATGGCACTTCTCACCCGGAGAGGCTGCTGTTCCCCTAATGGGGGTTAGAATTGCTGGAAAGACCTCATACTCCCTTATGGTTTCATTACCAAGGATATGTGGAAAACACAACCTCATAGCCAAGCCCAGAATCCTCATGTGATGCCAGATCCCTGTATCCCATGTCTACCAAACATCCCACCTAGATGTCTATTGAGCAGATCACAGGAAAGACCAGTTCCTCCTCCCCCCCCCCTTCTGTGTACTCTTCCCCTGTGGTCCCTAGCTCAGGGAACAACACTGCTATCCATACAGCCTCCAGAAGTGTGGACATCCTCTGCGACATCCTCCTCTTGATTCTTGTCTATTATATTCAATTGTCCACCAGATCCTACAATTCCACCCTCTTAATTCTTCTCCAACCCCACTGCCACATTCCTCGTCCAGGCTACCAGGATGCTTGATCTGGATTATTGTAGCAGTTTCCCAGCTGGGCTCCTTGTCTCCAGTCTGGCCCAGCTGCAATCCAACTTCTGCACATATGACCAAGTGGCCATTCTGGGGTGAAATTTGCTTTAGACTTTGGCTTCTTCTTGTCTTCAGCACAGAGGCCAATCTCTGCCATCATTACTTCTGATAGTTGCACATTTGTCCATCTGGCCAGTCTTGCTTTTTACTCCCCACTCCAGCCACGTGGAGGTACTGGTTCCCAGAAGACAGCATGCCCCTACCACCGCACCTCTATAGTTTCCTCTGCGGGGAACCATTTTACCCCCACACTACTCCCATCTACCTACAAACATTGTTTTGTTTCTCATGAGGCAGGTTAGGCATGGCTTCTCCATCTTCCAGCCTGTGGCCCCTCTCCTCAGCTTTCATGACACTGCTTACTCCTGCGTGATCTTCTTTCGTCACACTGCTGGGCTTCATGCTCCTACAGGTAGCCTGCTCCCATTTACTCTCCAGAATGTGATTTCTGAAGAGCAAATAGAATTCGATCACTTCTCAACTTGAAACTTTTTAGGGTTTCCCCCTGACTTTTAGGAGAAATTTTTAAAAAATCCTGAGCTGCTTTTTCATGGCCCTTCAAAATCTGTCCCATTTACCTCTCCAGTCTCATTTTGCCCCACTCTACTTTCATTTTGGTTACTCTATGCTGCAGCCATTAGATCCCCAGATGCACCCTACTTTCTCTTGCTTCTTCTCTAGACCTTTGCACTAGCTGCTTCTTCTGCTGGGAGGTTCCTCCCCTCCACTTCCGCTTTCCCCCAGCAGCCAGTTACAGTTTATGCTTCAGTTAGAACTCACCTCTGTGAAATCTCCCTCAAGTCCCAAGAGTGTCCTGTGGTTCTCTGCCCTGTCCCACTGGGGGTGAGCTGGGGATTGCATCTGACTCATTCTTCTAGTCTAACGCGGTGGCTGGCACCAGGCCTGGCTTCACGGGTGTGTGACCAGTGCAGCTGCAAAAGGCCCCGTGCTTAGAAGAGCCCTGCACTCGAGGTTTCATGTTCTGTGTCAGCCGACTTGAAAGTCTTAGTAATATTATCTTTGAACTTGTGTTTTGTAAGTGAAGTCCAGCAGAACAATGGAGCACTCACTGGGGGTCCCACCCTTCCACTACATCACCCAGACAGTGTCTCAGCTGCTCAGTTCCTGCCTCGACCCGGCAAGGTCTGCCACGGTCTGCCCCCACCGGGGGCCTGGGCAAGGGTGTGGTGCTGAGTCACAGGGTGGGCCCCTATGATGGACTTCATTTGCCTGGTGAGTGTCCCTAAGGCAAGCCCATTCTAGTAGATGCAGGTCTCCTCCCATATTCTCTGTTGGCTTGAGGCCCTCCCTTAGCCTTGCTGAGCCTTTGTGGAATAGTGTTGTGGTCTAGAGAGGTGGAGAGAGTGAAGAAGAGGGAATACCCTTTTCTGCTTTGGAACAAGTGGCTCTGTATTTCCTGCATGTTTATGTTGCAGATAGCCCTGCAGACTGTGGTTTGCTAAAGACAGCTAGAGGCCTGGCTCATGGTAGGTGCTCAGGGATGGCTGGGTCTTAGTCTTCTTAAGTATCTCTCTAATGCACCCACATCCCTTCCCTTCAGCTTCCATGACCCGAATCCAGGTCCAGGCTGCTCCTTGAACTATTGTGGCAGCTCTTTATTCATCCTTGTGTCTCAGGTGCCTAGTAGAGGGTTTGCACACAGCAGGACCTCAGTAGGCATATGATGCATAAATGAAAGAATTAAATAAATTAGAAAATAGTCCTTAAAATAGCACGCTGTCAGTTCTGCGCATTCAAGTGCTTTGTTAAAGTGCCTCCCAGGTATACCATTAGTAAATGTTCCCGGGAATCGTTTATTCAGTTTTGTACTCTGGCCTTTGCCAGGAGCTGGTCAGAGCCCTGCGCTGATTTGTGCAGACAGGTTCGGCCTCACCCTTCACCTTCAGAGAGCCCAGCTTTAGGCAACAGATGGGGAACTACAGAACCTTCCAAGATTGGAAGCTGCTTTTGAGGCATTTGAATGACCGGGGGAAGAGTTTATAGTCAGAAACCAAGACCTATTAGGTCCTTAGGGATCGATCATGGGAGACCTCATCTAGATAGTAATAGCTCTGCTGAAAAGCACAGCAATGTAGCTCCCTAGCTTAACACTATGAAGGGAAGGAGGTATCAAGTGAGTGGTGCTTGGTTTTGGTTTTGCTCCCTTGTCTCCGTTTACCCAATGAGGCATTTTGTCTGTGAGTCTCTAGGAGGTTTGGCGTAGTGCATGAGAAAACTGTTTCTGAAGAAGTTGTGTAAGGTTGCCTGTATTCTGGCTGGTTTAGTCTCTGCTACTCTGAATTCACTGATCCTCAGTGAAGACTAAAAGGTCCAGTGAGCTGAATCTGCTTTGCCTTTACCCAATCTGAGTTCCCATCTAAGCAGGCACAGAATTTATGCTCACCCATGACTGCATTGGTCACATCCTCTAATGCTTCAGTGGCTCTTACATTGGACAACAGTCAAGAAATTCATAGCTGTGGTGCCCATAACAGCACACACTATTGTAGGTGTGTTCTACTGATAATGTGCCAAGAAGTACATGTAATGGCCTTTATGGTAACATTGAACTGTTTTATTGGAGCTCGTATATTTTTCTGTGGTTCATGCAGTTCAGAAAAAGGCAAGTTATGTCTGTCAAGTATTGTTTTGACAGGTGTCATTGCTACAGAAGGCAAGCATGGTTGGGGTGTGGAAGGTCTTTCAATGGTGAGTGGTTCCATTGGCATGGTGACTCATGGTGAGAGGTGTGAGCTCTGCTTCTTGGTGATTACAGCAGCTATACACCAAAAAGTAACAAAGGCTTTGGCTTTTTCCCACCCACTTTCTTTACCAACAGGAGATAGAATTCAGATGCTGTGGACAATTTGGAAGTTCTTTCTAAGGTCTCTATGGGATCCACCATTGCATTCATTTTAAGGTCATACTCCCTGAAGGCTTCTCCCAGCCAACAACTAACCACGGCATGGGTGCTAAGGAAGAAGAGATGTGGGAAAGTTCCAGTAGATGAATTTGGCTCGAGTACTTCCAGTGACCTGGCTGAATCTTTCTTGAAACTGTGTTACAGTCTAAGATTCTTCCCTCCAGAATCTTCTTTCCTTTCCTCTTTCCTTTTAGAATTGTCAGAGCTGCATCATAATCTGAAGATGCTCCTTTCATTCTCCTGTTTGCTCCTCCAACCAATCTCTTTCATGTTTAATCAACCCTTTTGATGTCCCCTTCTCAGGGACCTGAATGAAGTACAGTCCCTTCCTCCATCTATCCATCCTCAGAGATAAGTAAACTTGTAATATTTTTTGTTATTGGGGGTTGTTGGTGCTAGGGATCAAGTTATTTTATTTAAGAGGTAGAGGAGACCATAATTGGAGAAGGAAGACTGGAAAAGTGCCTGTTGTTTTGGTGTCTTTGAAAAATGTGGAACCGGGGTGCCTGGCTGGCTCAGTTGGTTAAGCGTCTGCCTTCAGCTCAGGTCATGAACCCAAGGTCCTGGGACGGAAGCCTGCATTAAGCTCCCTGCTCAGTGGGAGTCTGCTTCTCCCTCTCTCCCTCTGCCCCTCCCCCATTCATGCTCTCTTTCTCCCTCACTGTCTCAAATAAATGAATAAAATCTAAAAAAAAAAAAAAAGAGAGAGAGAGAGAAATGTGAACTCTACACTGCCTCCTATACAGGGCCCAGAGAAGGGAGCCCACAGAGGCTTTGATAACAGCAGTGGAGGTTACCATTCCTGGCCTGCATTCATTTAGTAACAGCACAGTTAAGGATTAACTTTGAGCTCATGGAAGTGGTGATGATTGACAATAATAAAGATTAGATTCATTGCCAATGACCAAAACTTCTCCATGTTCCAGTGAAAGTGAAGATACGACAGACCAAAATTTGTGGGATGCATCTAAAACAGTATTTAGAGGGAAATTTATAGCACCAAGTTCCTATATTAGAAAAGATAAAAAGTCCCAAATCGATGATATAAACTGAGAATTGTCAAACTATGGTAGATGTGCAAAATTGAATCCAATGCCTATTTTCATAAATAAAGTTTTATTGAAACACAGCCGTGTTCATTGATTTATGCATTGTCTATGGCTGCTTTCATGCTATACCAATAGAGTTGATTAGTTGGAACAGAGATCATATGAATCAGTTATGCCCATTGATGTAGGAAAAGATGTTAGGGTTTGAAGCCGAGGGCCAAGAAAGAATTCTTGAGATGTCTTTGGTGCAAAAAGGTGATTTTATTAAATCATGGGGACAGGACCCCTGGGCAGAAAGAGCTGCCCCAGGGTCATGAGGAGTAGCCCACTATATACTTTCAAGTTGGGAGGGGGTTAGGGATAATTTAAGTCTCAAAGGAATTTGGAAGCAAGGTTTCCAGGACCTTGAGGGGGCTAGTTATTATTGGCAACAGTTCATTTATTACCATCTAATAAAACCTTAGTCTTTAGATGCTTCAGATGTATATCGGTGGGTCATGTGCTTGGGGGATTATTGCCAACATGTATCTTGGAGGTAGAGATGAAGTTTCCAAAGGAATTTTTATATATTAAAGTAGATTTACAGGGTCCTGAGGGTTGGGCTAAGATTGCCTTTTGCCCTTAACACGGTATTAACTTTGAGGCAGTTTGAGTCCCTAGAGGAATGTCACTCTGCCTGTTTCAAGGACTTGTCAGTGGGCTATGGGTAATAAGGAAATTTAATAATTTCTCTTCTGCCTTTGTTTCCCACATCAACCATGAATTTGAGAATTTAAATAAAATGGACAGACTCCTCAACAGATACAAACTACCAGTTTATTCTAAAAGAAACAGGCAACTTGAAAAATATTTTAGCCCAGCGATGGGTATTAAGGAGAGGGCACATATTGCATGGGCACTGGGGGTGTTATACACAAACAATGAATCATGGAACACTACATCAAAAACTAATGATGTGGGGCGCCTGGGTGGCTCAGTCGTTAAGCGTCTGCCTTTGGCTCAGGTCATGATCCCAGTGTTCTGGGATCGAGCCCCGCATCAGGCTCCTTGCTCAGCGGGAAGCCTGCTTCTCCCTCTCCCACTCCCCCTGCTTGTCTTCCCTCTCTCTTTGCCTCTCTCTCTGTCAAATAAATAAATAAAATCTTAAACTAATGATGTACTGTATAGTGACTAACATAAAATAATAAAAAATTAAAAAAATATTAAAACAAATTGAATTTGTAGGTAAAAGAAATTCCCACAAATAAACTCTAGGTCCAAATGGTTTCATTGGTGAATCCTATAAATACTTAAGGAAAAAATAAGATAGCAATTCTGCAAGTCTTCCAGAAAATTGTGAAAATTAGTCAAACTGTATACTTAAAATTTATGCATTTTATTACATGTAAATTACACCTCAATTAAAACAGAGTATGGGAGAAGAAAATAAATAAAATTGCATTTCCCTACCTCCTGGACTGCCTCTGCCTTCAGAGTAGCCATCATTAACCATATATCTCGTATTATTTATTTCTCTTATAGCACTTCTCTAATTTGTGAAGATATATATATACGTATCCATATGTACATAAAAAACGATTTAGCTTCCATTTAAATAGTGGGTCCAGTGCTCATTACAGGTCTTTTGACTGCAACTTCTCCATTTGTTCTCGAATGGCTAGATTTTGTCATCAAAGTTTCCTGAGTTCCTGTTAATCTGTGAATGCATGGCTGACACCTTTATACTCAAACAACACCTTGTTGGGCCTACAATTTTTGGATCACACTTTTTTCCCTTAGAAACTCACATATATTGTTCCGTTTTTTCCCCTGTATTTTAATATTGCTGTAAAGAATTATGAGGCTAGCCTTATTCATCAACCTTTTAAGTACGTTTTTTTCGTTTCTTCTTTTCAAATGCCTAAGGAGTTCTCTCAGTATTTTTTACGTTCAGTAATTTACCAGGATTGATCTTGGTGGTGCTCATTCTGTCTCAGATTTCCTACATGGTCCACTTGGAATGGTCTTTCAGTTACGTAGATTAAGTTCTTCCTTCCTTTAAGGAAAGTTGTTTTTTTTCTATTATCTCTTGAATTTGTTTTGTATCACTTGTTGTGTCTCTACTTCAGGGATGCGAGTTATCCTTTGTTCTATTATCATCATGGAAGATATCTATTATCATGCAATTATTTTAATGTAGTTATTGTAAGTACACAGGCGCCAGCTCTCTGCCTCTCTCCCGTATCATGAGCTTTCAAGACAGCCTGGAATGACAGGCTTCAGCGCCGCCATACCACAGCTGCAGGGGCATGCGTGACCCCTGCCTTAGGGAGTCCACTAAAGGCCAGCTTTCCCACAGCGACAGCCTTCCCATGGGGTTGTCAGGATTTCCTCTGTCCCTCAGTCCTTTGTTTCATGTTCTGTCCACCTTCATGCCAAACTCAGATTCCAGAAAGGATCTGAAATACACCACCAAGCCTCCTCTCCCAAGCTGGGCTTCTAATTCCCTAGTCCCAAACTCTTCCCTGGGTTTGTAGACCTCAGGACACAGTGTGGGGAGTTGAGGGGTCTTCCTGGCTGCACTGACTGCACCCACGTGTTGGGTGGTGGAAACGACTCACCTGCCCAAGTTCCTCACAGCCTATGAGTGTCACATCTGCAATCTCAACCCCCAGAGCCCTGATTTCTGTGTCATGCCTGTCCTTGTCATCCAGGGTGGGGTTGCTTCAGGAGTGCTGCTCTGTCTCTCACCTGCTCAGTCACCTTGGCGCCTGCTCTGAAGGGCGCCCAGCTCCTCTCTCATCAGGGTTTTTCCTCTCACGTAGTTCCTGCTGTGCAGAAGATTCCTTTCACTCTCAGATGAGCTGTGTGCTTCTAGTTTATTGGAAACATCTCATATTTGTATGGAGCTTGATAAAGTGTGAAGCTGGGGGAGGAAACATCCAGAGACAGAGAGCTTTTCCGTTAAGGTGTAATTGTTTTTATCACTTTTATGGAAAAAGTGCTCATTAGCCTAGCTACTTGAAACACATTTTTCCCCCTTTGATTTATTTTAGGGATCGTTGAGATTTTAAAATACCCCTCACAAAAGTTATTTCCAGTGTTGGTTTTATGCATCCAAAGTAGTTAGATAGGTGGGCTTGGATTTTCATGTTTCTTTCTCTCCTCAGGTGGAAATGCCATCTCTTGCAAAGAGCCTTGTCCCATATAGGGCCAGTGTCGGTCACTGGTATCTTTTGCTCACAGCAAACTTGTTTCTTTCTGATTACACCCAACCCCCTTGGCCTTGTCAGGAGTAAGCTGTTTACAGGCGTATCGCTTCATATGCTTAGCTGATGATGCTGGACATGTGTGCTTAATTTCCCATTCTTTACAGTGCCCAGAATTATGTAGGGCCCAGGGGAGGCTCCAGTGTTTGCTGAATGCTCTGTGGCTTTCTAATCATCAGGGGGGAAAAGCCTTTTGAAATGCCTGGGCTGCCACAGACTGGTTACTGCAACCCACTTCTGGTTTTCTCCTTTCAAAAATGATGCTTTGTTTCTGACTAGTGGTTTCAAAACATAAAAATCTCAGCCAGCGTGGTCAGTCAGTCTGACCTTCAGACTGAATATTTCCTCATTTATATGGTTGGCTTGTTTGAAACGCAGTCCAAAAGGGAATGGAATGATGACTTTTAAGTAAGGTTCCACTGATCCCAATTTGACAGAGTCTTTCAGCCCATTGGATGTCGGAGCCTTGATGCTAAGTGTCACTCAGAGGTAACTTGCAAGCAGATAGATTTCTGCTGCTAGATAAACCATAACTCTTCATTCCTAAACGGTGTCACCTTTAAATTCTCAACCCCAATGTCATAGCAATGCGCATTGCATTGAATAATAATTGTATTTCTCACAGGACATCACCAATTTTTTGTCTGACCTTTAAGAGGAAAAGCTTTTTAATTTTAATCAAAGTATTTCCTTTTGAACTTTAAGGAAGGTCTGCTGATTTACTTCTCTTAAGACCTTGACAAAGAGACATCTCTACTTGAGCCAAAGGTTGTTCACTGTTTACTAGAGTGGACCTCATTTTGGATACTAATGAAGTGGAGGCTAATGGGCACAAATTGATCTCTTCATAATTTGTCCAGTGAAGAGTGGCTAGCTGAAAATTTCATTATCATCACTGTTTTAGGAAAACTGTAAAAAAAGTTAACAGAAGTCAGTTTCGTGGGGCGCCTGGGTGGCACAGCGGTTAAGCGTCTGCCTTCGGCTCAGGGCGTGATCCCGGCGTTATGGGATCGAGCCCCACATCAGGCTCCTCCTCTATGAGCCTGCTTCTTCCTCTCCCACTCCCCCTGCTTGTGTTCCCTCTCTCGCTGGCTGTCTCTATCTCTGTCGAATAAATAAATAAAATCTTTAAAAAAAAAAGTCAGTTTCGTAAAGTTTCCTTTCAGGGTGAGGAGGATTCTTAGTTGTCATTCATTGGAGAATCGGCTGTAGTTTCTATGATGCTGTAGCAAATAAAAAAGTGATTTGTGAAGTTACTCTCAACTCCCTTTGAAATGAGGGAGAGCCTCGTTCCATTTTCTGAAACTGAAAAATAATTTAAGGAGCAGCATTAAGAATTGCTGTTCTAGCCATTATAAGTATGATGTAGTTGCACATTTATCAACATGGATAGATAGTCATATTACATTAGTATACAATGTGGATTACAGAATAGGATGTAAAGAATGATTCTATTTTTGTTTTTAAATGGTGTATGTATTTGCATGGGAAAGATCTAGAGATATGCTTGCATAATCACAATGAGAAGTAAGGAAAAAAAATAAGCACACCAAAAAAAATGAGCAAAGCATACAAACATAGAATTAAAAAAAAAGAAATTCAAATACACAAAAATAAGTGAATATCTTATACTTTATTTGTAACTACAGAAAATAATTTTAAATAATGAGATACCTTTGTTTTTTGTCAGTTTGGCAAAAATGTTTAAAATAGTGTTAGGGAGAAGACAAAGGCATTCCAATATATTCCTAGTGGTGATTTATTTTAGCACAAATTTTAAAAAATATATTATTTACAACTTCATTGGGGTGTAGTGAGCACAGGAAACTGCACACAGTGCACTGTGCATGGCGTCACAAAGGCATACACCACTGAAAGTGTACAATTTGGTAACATTTGACGTACGTATACAGTAATGAAACCATCACAACAGTCATGATACTGAATTCACCCAACATCTCCCAAAATTTCCTCCTGCCCCTGCATGTCCCAGCCCCATCCCAGGTGTCTGCTGGTCTGCTCTCAGTCATTATAGATTATATTTTCCAGAATTTTATGAGTGAAGACATACTCTATGTACCCTCTGTTTTATCTGGCTTTCATTCAGTGTAATTATTTTGAGAGTCATCCATGTTATTACATGTATCTGTAGTTCCTTTCTTTTTATTGCTGAGTAGTATCTCATTATGTGATATATTACCACAATTTTTTCAACTCTGTGTTAGGTATTATTTTTGTCCCAGTTTTTAAGAATAAGAAGCTGAGTTTACAGAGGTAAATTCACCCAAGGTAACCCAGTTAGTAAATAATGGAGACAGAATTTGAATCCAGATACTTACTTTATTTTTTTAAGTGGGTTCCACACTGGGCATGGAGCCCCAACATGGGGCTTGAGCTCATGACCCTGAAATTAAGACCTGAGCTGAGATCAAGAGTCAGATGCTTTACCAACTGAGCCACCCAGGTGCCCCGACACTCTTACTTCTTAGAATCCACATTCCCAATCACAAACTTTGAAATATTGTTTATATGATTTAGAAATATCTTAAAATCCAGGGGCACCTGGGTGGCTCAGTCATTAAGCGTCTGCCTTCGGCTCAGGGCATGATCCCGGCGTTCCAGGATCGAGCCCCACATCAGGCTCCTCTGCTGTGAGCCTGCTTTTTCCTCTCCCACTCCCCCTGCTTGTGTTCCCTCTCTCGCTGGCTGTCTCTATCTCTGTCAAATAAATAAATAAAATCTTAAAAAAAAAAGAAATATCTTAAAATCCTAACAATAGGGGAATAGGTTAACTGTTTTATATTTCTATAATAGAATTTATATAGTCAATTAAAGATGATGATCTTGGAGAATATTTGAAAAAGACTTCAGGGGCGCCTGGGTGGCACAGCGGTTAAGCGTCTGCCTTCAGCTCAGGGCGTGATCCCGGCGTTATGGGATCGAGCCCCACATCAGGCTCTTCCGCTATGAGCCTGCTTCTTCCTCTCCCACTCCCCCTGCTTGTGTTCCCTCTCTCGCTGGCTGTCTCTATCTCTGTCAAATAAATAAATAAAATCTTAAAAAAAATAAAAAAAAGAAAAAGACTTCAAGGATATATAATAACATGATACCGGTTATCCCAAATGATGAAATCATAGGTAATCTTAATTTTCTTCTTCTTTTTTTTTCCTTCCTTAGAATTTTCAGATTTTCGGACTTTGCTCATAGTGAAAATAAATAAATAAAAAGGATGGCAGCTCTGGGTGTTTCACTGTCCATTAGTCATGAATGAGTTCTAAAAGTTGGGCTTTTGGCCCACATTTCTGATGTTTGTAGGCTCCATTTCTTTTCCATTCTCATCTTTTCCCTCCTTCCAAATTTTACCCCATCCTTTATAGCCCCACTCTTATTTAAGCTCTTCAGGGGTATCTTCTGTGGTTACACCTACCACCATTTTCCCACAGCACATAGCAGCATGGAAGGGACCATTTAACCAGTGTAATGATTGTCTCTTGGTGATGTTCCTCTTCTCCAAGTCTGGTTACAAACTCCTGGAGGGCAGTGCCGTATTCTGCATGATCCTATGTCCCTTTCTCTGGCCTGGGGCCATGGTGAGCACATTGCGATGAGAACACACCCTCTTGGAGCACAGGACCACTCAGTGAAAAACTGCTTCCTTGGCTGTTGGCTCATTCCATTCTTTAGCAGCCATCTGCGGTGGCGGTGATTGGGTGTGTGTTGGGGGGGTCTTATAACCCCTGTTTTATAAGGAAGTCTACTGAAGCAACTTCCCTGAATACCACAACTAGCAAGTAGGGATTAAAATACAGGTGTCCCAAGTGCCTGCTGTGGTTCTGTCTATGCTGTCAAAGTTTGGGGGAGTAGTCATGAAGCCTAATTCCAGGTCTGAGCTCCTGCATCCCACCCTCCTTTTGCCTCATTTCAGCCTCTTGCCCTGGCTGCCGTTAGCTGCTTTCTCCCTGGCTTAGAGGTGCACGCATGACCCTGGAGGGCATCCGTGCTTCCCCATGGATTATCTGCCCAGTGGGTTGGAAAATACCTGCTTTTGAAAAATAAACATGGTGCCTATTATTGGCTCATTCCCCCCATCCCTGGGAGGTAAATTCTTAATTTCCCTCTCCCACTGCTTGGGTACTAATTTGAATGCCCTGGGCCTGTTTAGTTGGTTTTCAAGACTGAAGAGATGTGCAGCTCAGGTCTTTGTTTCCCTGGGCCAGGCGAGGCACCCTTTCCTCCTCTTAATGAATAAAGTGTTTTTCTATTAGAAGTTTCTTCTTGAACTCCTCACTGTTAACCCCGTATATGTCCATGTGGCACACCTTGACCTTGGAATTTATAGACTTTAGAGCTCTGACTGGATGCTTTCCTAATCCTGGGAGAAAGTGGCCACTGGTTGGGAAAAGTGTTGCATGCCCCTGACACTTCCCCTGGTAGATTGGGCAGGTTGGTGGCAGATAAAACAAGACACTGGGTCCTAAAAAAGGAGATGGCTTTAGCCAGAGGCAATAGTTTTGATGCCAGGCCTAGTCTAACTGCATACTCACTTAACTTTGCCTTTTGGGATCTCAGCCAGGGGGAGACCAGGCACTCATTCACCTTTCTCCAGGAACTTCGGCCTCTGCTTTATTCTCCAAGTCTTTGTAATTGCCAGGACCCATGCTCAGAAGCATCCCCCTCATTATGATTCATCCTGTTTTCTCCCAGTTCTTACCCCCTCCCAACATAGAGTCAACTCTCCTCTCTCCCTGTGTAGCCCATGGTTCTTCTGACTCTCAAGACTTTGCTCCACTGTTCCTACTGCTTCCCATATTCAAGCTCTGTGCTTTCTTGGTGGCTTAGCTCAAATTCCTGTGTCCTTCAGGAGGCCTTCCCGATAACTCTGCCCCGTCAGTCTTTGCCTCTCCAGGGCTCATTTGGGGATTGATTATATTCTGTTGTCACTTTATCATCACACTGCTTCCTTCTCTCTTTTCATCATGGTTAGGCAACACATGTCTAAGTAGGCAACTTGAGACAGTAGCACTCCTGTGGTACACAGCATAGTACATGCAATATTGGCTCAATGGCTTAAATTTTTAAGGTGTTGTGGAACCTCTTTCATTTAGTTATAGTCTCCTGACACTGCAGTTCTAGTGAGAGGTAGTGAGAACTCTAGTCAGGGGATAGAGAATAAGGTTTTCAGGGGTTAGCACAGATAGTGCTTAGAGTTCATGGCTGTTGGGGAACAGAGGAGGGAAGAGTCTAGAATTATCCAGATTTTGGCTCCAGCAACTAGGAGCATAGTGAGGCCATTCGTGGAGATAGTATAGGAAGAGGAGTGTGTGTGTGTGTGTGTGTGTGTGTGTGTGTGGCATAAATGCATTTGGGCTGTGCACGTGTCGTGTATGCATGTGCAGAAGGGATGGTGGAGATGATGCATTCCCTTTTGGATGTGTTACACTGGAGGCACATGCAGTCCAAACCCCCTCTTGGGCCAGAGCAGACATGGTTCAGGCTGCAGGCAAGGGAGTTGTGGACAGACTTGGTCCTCAGGGATTCTCTGTGAGTTAGCCAGGAGGAAAAAGAGCCAGAGCAATGAGCCTAAGCCAAAGTCCTTAGTAATGCTGAGAGTCAAGCCGGGAAAATCAATGCAGTGTGAGTTCCCTGGCATGTCTCCGAATCCCCATGCAGGTCACCTTTGACAGGCTGGTCATGGGCTGCTGGCCTCTGGTATATGAAAGGGTGACTTTTTTCCTTGAGACAATCAGCCATATTAGTTTTAATCTCATTAAAAGGTGAAATATACTTTGAAAAATTTGAATTTTACAGTGTTTAAAGAACATGCACCGTAAAAATGTGCCCAAGAACATTTTATTCTGGTGTATTCTGTTTTGAATGAAATATAGTGCTTTCAATGAAGAGTTAGTTGAGATACCATTCCTTCTTTGAGTCTCACGATCAAAATTCAAACAACTCAGCAATCATTCCTCTCACCTCAATCTAATTTCATATTGCAGATGACAGTGTTATTAGGACGGAAGGCGAAATACATAATTCACATTTAAATTTAATAGGGGGTGGAGGTTTGAAGATGAGAGAGGCATTGCCAAAGTCTGGGTGTGGAGCAGCTCAAGCTTCCTTCTGGGCTAGGACCAGGACTGCGTGAGGGCAGGGGGACAGCATACGGGAGTTGAGCTGGATGACATTCCAGGTGGGGATGCTGGCTCCATGCCACTGTACCATGGGCACTGCCCATGGAACTCAGTGGCCTCTGTGTGTTAGAGTTTGAATCCCTGAACTAAAAATGAAAACTGTTTTCACTCTTGGATTCTTCCATTCTGGATTTTTTTAGCTATGTGGTTAAAACCCCCTTGAGGTATAGGAATATGATCTTTAGTCATCCTCACAATCCCTTAAAGACAAAAGGCACAAGGGTATTTATGTCCATCGTATCTACAAGAGCATCAAGCTGTGAATAAGCAAGATGACCAGCCCCAGGGAACAGTAACCAGATCCTGAATCCATTGCTCCATGGAGCGTCATATGTTATATATAGAGAGGAGGCCGAGCCCTAGAGGGATGCCATCTCACCCTTACTCAGTGCCTTACTGATGGAATGCAGCTTGATGTGGCCATGGCTGTTCAGTTCTGTGTGCCCAGAAACCCAATGTTGTCTTCATAGAAAAAGGCCAGGTCCATCCCTTCAGAGATGAAGACACTCACCATGCCAGTGTGAGCCTGATGTATAAGTGGGGACCAGATCATGCATTTACCATGGTAGACTCCTAGATGATGACTAGAATGCTTCATCTCATCACCCAGGACTGTCCCATCTTTGGACAGAATTTCTGTAAAGATGGGTTGTGACCTCAAACTGCTTGGTGACCAAGGAGTTAGAGCCAAGGTCCCTGGTGGAGTCTGATGAACCACTCCCAGCTCACAGACGAGGCCACCTCTCCAGTGATCAAATGTCTCTGTCTCCAGTGCTGGGCCTCTCTCTCAGGTACTGCTGGACACACATCCTGGATCTTTAAGCTGTTGTTTTATAGCCCTGGCTCCCTGAGGCTATGTCGGTCATGCTGGTGTCTCCAGCATCTCAGATCCTGGCTTCCTTTTGTGGCTGGCTTAGCTCTTCCCTTGTGAACCCAACATATGGGTTTTATACTTGGAAGTTCCCTTTATTTACAAATCTAAGGATCATCTCAATTCTCCCCCCCCAAATTATGAAGATTATAAAAATCAAGACCATATGACATGGAAACTGTAGAACTTGGAAAAAATACAAAACAGATAATACCACAAGAAAGAAGGATATACAATTTTACTTAGAGTCTTCTTGTGGCTGTGAACAAATGTGTGTGTATATGGACAAGGAAGACCAGAGATTATGGAGAAATGTAAATTCGATGTGATTAGATAGTGGGAATTTGTATCTCATAATTTCCCCTGACATTATAAACAATGTTTTCATCATAAATGACAAAAAGATACCTTGACCTTTGGATATACGAACTCCAATGGTCCCTGAGTGAGGGATTCATCTGTCTGGGTCAGAAGAGGCTGGATCTGGCTTGTGGCCAGAACAGACCTCTCCTTGGATTCCAGCCTTTGTGATCAGAATCTTCACTTTCTTTTTTTTTTATTTTAATGTTTTTTTTATTATATTATGTTAGTCACCATACAGTACATCCCCAGTGTCCGATGTAAAGTTCGATAATTCATTAGTTGCGTATAACACCCAGTGCACCATGCAATACGTGCCCTCCTTACTACCCATCACCAGTCTATCCCATTCCCCCCCCCGAGGCCCGCAGTTTGTTTCTCGTAGTCCATAGTCTCTCATGCTTCATTCCCCATTTTGATTACCCCCCCTTTCTTTATCCCTTTCTTCCCCTACCGATCTTCCTAGTTCTTATGTTCCATAGATGAGAGAAATCATATGATAATTGTCTTTCTCTGCTTGACTTATTTCACTTAGCATTATCTCCTCCAGTNCACTTTCTGCCTAAACACACACCCATGCCTGGCCAGACCTCACAGGTGTGTTGCAGGGTTCTGGGAAGCTCGATTTGCAAACTTTAGCATGGGGGATTCTGATGGGTCTGAGGTCAGTACCTGGAGGACAGGTCAGGTGATTTCTATTTCAGACAGATTCTCAAGCTTGAACTCCTCGAAAGGGAGGCCATGATGGGGAAATGACCAGGGGGCTTTTCAGCTCCCAGTTCCCATATATATAATATATAATATATATTTTTTCCCTTGAGTCCCACCCATAGTTTTTGAATCTCTCCCTCCCTCTTTCTTTTTTTTTTGATGCACCCTCTGTTATTCAACTTTCTCTGCCTTATGCATTCCTTTTTCCCTTAAAGAAAGCTTTTGTTTACTTGATCAAGTGAGATAAATGTTTTGTAAAATGCAGAGGGCTGCACAACAGAGAGGGTTACTCATGGTTATTTTGCCACCACTGATTTGGAAGGATCCAGCAAAGCCATTAATTTATAAAATAGTCAATGCCATTGAATTCTAACGTATGTATGCTCATCAGGTGAGGTGGGAAGTTAGTTGGGCAAAGCAGAAAACAGACTCAGGGTTGAAACATCACTTTGGTGCATTACAGCTTTGAGTGCGTATTGATTAAGTGGGTGACTGGGACTGGGGAGGGGTGGAAGACCTCATGGTGAAGTGTCTGGAGAGCAGGACTAAAGTGTGATGGTCTTACTGAGTGGGACCCTTGGCTGGTGTCTCATGCGTTAGTGTCTTCATTTGTAAAATGAGGGAGTTGACTGGGGGGAACCTCCAAAGGAACTTGTAGGCGTAATGTTTGTGACTCACGAAAACCTAATTGAGATATTTGGTTCTCCTATTCTCATTTTTTCGTCATGGCAACTTGCATGTTACTTGAGTATGATGGCCACACCTTAGAGTTAGAAATCCAGAGAGACTATTGTGTGGTGAGGTTTCAGAGATTTGTGGTTCCCTTTTTATCAGAAGGTCTGGTTTGTACATGAAAGTTACAAAGGTACACTCTGGAGCAGGTGCCCACAGCATATGGAGAATTTCACATGCCATGCCTGGTCGGCAGGTGGAACGATATCTCAGCATGAAAGACGGAAGAGGTCAAAGACAAGAACCCACTGTGATAAGCACAGCCTGGGCTCAGGTTTCTGCCTGGAGAAAGTTTGGCCTCTCAAGATGCATACATGGCCTCAGCCCATGAAACGATCACAAAAATCTAATCCTAGCACTTTTCATGGGTCTGTGCATATAATGTCTCCTCACATAAAGACATATCCTAGAGGAGAAAAACAAAGATGAAGTACTTTATTTTTATGCATTGTGGGTCCTCTGCTGAAGAGAGCCGAAGAAGTTATGGCATTGGTTAAACTTAAATTGTGGTTGGGAATTACCCACAGATCAGAACATTAACTGATGATTCAAATCCCCATGTGTCCTGCTCTGGTAGCTGAATGGGGCTTTGAGGGATATGGCTGCGGTGTGATGTGCTTCATTGTGCCATTGTAAGGCCAGGTTTGTGCCTCATATTGAATGTTATATATATATAAATGCTATATAAGCTGGTTCCATGTGTCCATAAGTGTTGGGTAATATCAGTGTATACACACTTGTACACACATACACACGTGTACACGAATATATATGTAGTAAGTATAAATACAATAAAAATTTGGGGGATAAAACTTCAAATAAGAACAAGGTTAAAAAGAAAAGAACAAGGTTAGTTTTAATTTAAGCTTTATAGCAGGTTTACAAATTTCAGTGTGCCCCTCTTAACAGCTATCTTTGACTGTTGGAGGGTTGTTCCATTGGCCGAAGTGACATATCCACTGCCCCAGGCTCATGTTTGCATATGGCACTGTGGAAGGGACATCTATGGTTGGAACTGAGATGGTCTACATAAGGCTCATATTTCAGAAAGTAAGCTTGAGTTGAGGCACCAACAAAATATCTAGACCCCAAATCACAGCATTGTTACTATCTGTTGGTGACATTGCATTAAAAAAAAAAGATTAAGTTCTATTCAGAGATTATTAGTTGAGAACCAGCTATTGCAGCATTTATAGAAGATTTTAAACAAATGTAAGTTGTAGCCCCTGCCAAGGAATTTGTTTTTTGTGAATTCTAGAAGTTGTTGGTAATTAAAAAAACTTCTATATTGTTTTAGTAAACAGACTTAGTAGAGGGATAAGTCCAGCTGATGGGTCATTGGAGGAGGGAGGGGAGAGAAAGATGGGGGAACAGATAACCAGGAAGCCCAGATCTGCTGCTGAGAGGAGGCTGGGGAAATCCATCATAATTTTGAGAATTTTCCAGAAGTGGAATATTGAGAATCCAAATTAGGGAAAGAAACAAAAATGATGCGGGAATACAAATGCATTTCTAGTAAAATGGTTTAAAAAATGTTTGCAATTCAGTCCTTTTCTAGACTTTTAATTTGATTGTCCTCTGGGATAGAGATGGGCCACGGAGGTAGTGGGAGTTTGGTCTTGAGCCATTGTGGGAGTTTGGTCTTGAGCCATTATGGGGTGGACACCCCAGCCAAAGAGCCTCCAACTGAGAGCCAAGACCTCTGATCCCTTTCAGTGGCTTTTGGAAAATGTCCACCTTAGGAGATGTTATCATACCAAAAAATCTTTTAATGTTATTATTTACTTCTAAAAAGCCTTGGAAACAGAAGAGTAAAAAGTATTACAGAATGTCCGGGAAAAATAGAGAAACATAAAATCCAGACATTTACAAAGCACTTAACCCGTCTGGTACCACATGTGATCTGATTCAATCCTTGTAATTATGTATGTGGCATGTATGAGGTATGTATTATTATCCCTGTTTTATAGATTAGTCATTAATTAAGACAGCAGCCAAAACGGAATGCACGGTTGAACAGGTAGAGAACCGAACTGTCAAACCTGGTGCCCTGGTTAATTGGCGGGTTGTTGATGGATATTATCTGGCTGGTGGGTCTTACCTAAACTATGCATTGACTTTGATGCAGGGAAAAAAAAATGTCTTTGGTAAAAATGAATTTATCTGAAATAAACATCACGATATTATGTTTTAAATCTCATGTATAAAAATTCAAATATAGAATACACATATAATTTTCCCCTTCTTCTTAGGTCTCTTTGATTTTAAAACTACTGTAACAATCACAGTCAATTTTAAAGTGTCGATGATAACAATACCGTCCTGAATTTTTATACAGACTTTTTCTTGCAAGGACCTTGAAGTGCTAAAAATGTTGTCATCCATATAGGCAAACCGCGGGAATATCTAATTTAGCAAATGTCAGTGATAAATTCTTCTGGTGCCATTCTCCATGTCTTTGAATATATTAGAACGCCCTGGAAATAAGAATGTTTATTCTACAGCAATTGACTGCTAGTAATATGGCTAGTTGGTATAATTCCACTTGTATTTACTGTTTATCTTTTAAATAGCTGCTGGGATTAAAAGAATCCTTTACGTTTTCTTTCTGATTCTAAAGTGGTAGGTATTACCCACTTTCCAGTGCTTTTATCAGGTGGTCTAAGGAAACACTGTCTTTAGCAAACTCCATCCTTACACTGCTTTCACCGTTGTGAAACACCTGGATTTAAAATAAAACACCTTTCACAACACCACTGGATTTAAAATAAAAATCGGCGCGTTAAAGGCCCAAACACACACAGTTCCTGTGCAAACAGGCAGCAGTGGAAACTGTGAGGTCACGACATACTTGAAGGGTGCAGGGAGCAGATACCACTGGCGTCCCTGGCTCTGCCGAGCCTGCTCACCTGTTAGCTGACCAGTCTCCTTGGAGACACCTGGGAGGAGACTTAGCGTGTCCGTGTTTTGTTTTGAGCAGATTATGAAGTCATTCTGTTTCCCTGAATGATTGTGACTAGTTCAGTCTTTGCTCTTTATCTTAATTTTCAGTGACTTAATTAGTGGCAACTAAACTTTGTTCACAATAGCAGCATTATATTTAAGAGTCAGTTAAAGGGTGGGCGGTGCCATTAAATGGAATAGTGCGGCTGGGAGCATCTGTGGGAGCTTGGGGACGAGCTCGCAATGCCTGGCCTTCTCCGGGCTGTGGTTGGGCCTGGCCTCAGATCGCCTTCCCTGGTCCTGTCTGGCCCAGTCGCTGTGGGCCAGGTTCCCCTCCTTCCCCATCCTTGCCATCATGTTCATCCCCCACTCCGTGTCCTTCTCACAGATCAAAAGCTTCCCTATTCCTTACGTTCCGATTTCAGCTTCTTCATCCACAAACTGTCTCTGATTCTCTGCTCATTGCCAGCCCCCAGTGATGACAGGAACCCCAGTTATAATTTGGAAACAGCTATTTGTTTCTGTATCTGGGGATGGATATGTTAAATCTTAGCCCAGACAACCTATAAAGGTAGAGGCATGTCTGGATTACATTTGAGGATGGGGCTTTGTTGCAACAGTGCCCAAGAGCATGAGGAGTGAGCGGGGAGAGGGCTTATCTCAAGGAATTCAGCAGACCCTGCCTCCGGGTGGGGGCCTGAGTTCAGTGGTGTTGCTGACCACGGAGACTATGGCAAAATGTGGTCAGTGGGAGCCATTGAGAACTGGGCTTAGTGATGTCCTGTGTCTGCATTGATCTTCTCGTTGGCCCTGTATTCATAATTCCTTAAAGGCGGGACCCCTTGCCCCGTGCAGGGGCCCCTGATCTAAAGTCCTTTTCCAGGCAGAACTTGGAGCTCTCAGAGGTGTCATGGCTAAAAGGCATGGACAGATGGGATTATGTCCTCTAGTACCTAGGGAAGTAGGGTGTCTGTTTCATTTGGTATTCTAATGTGTACACTTCGGACATGAATGATGATGCTGGGACCGCAGGTGTAAGCCTGGACTGAACTGGGTGAACTAAGTGGGTGGTCTGACCCAGAAGCCACGTAGCATGATGACAGTGCATGGTGCTCAGGGCTCTCTCTGTTTCCTCCGAACTGGGTCCTACAAGTTTACAGCGTCCCACTGTGCAGAGGAGGCAAGGCAGACTTGTCAGAGGGTCCTGGGTGGTCGCTGGCTACAGATGCAGCCGGGAGCTAACACCCGCAGCCCGCTCTGCTGCCAAGAAGGAGCCATACTAGTAGCACCCTCACTCTGTTTTTGAGGGTCCTGTGCCCTGCATATGCCCCTGGGGGCTCTTGCTGGGCACCCCCAAGGACATTGCCCCTAAAAAAAGGCTCTGTGTCCTCAGAGACCTGCTGATTTGAGGCGCAGGGATCCTAAACTCATAAATGCAGCAGGAGATCTCCTCTGCGGTCCACTTGTTGGCTCACAGAATTGTTTCTGGGTCTAAAAGCAGCAAGCTGCCTCTCCTCACCCGGGGGCCCTCCCCCGGGCTGTTGCCTTGTTTCCCCCTGAATTCCAACAAGGTGTAGGGCGTTCACGTCACCGGAGTCATCTTCCAAATGAACAAATTGTGTTTTCTTCTTCGTTGAACCTGATATTTGAGCCAATCTGTGCAGGCAATTTCCTCCTCTTTGTTTTGCTGACCCCGAGCGCTCTCCAGCCCCGCTGTAATTATCGGGCCTCTCCTGCTGCCGGGACTGCAGCTCCTGTCTGCAGCACTAACCATTCTGCAGGACACGAAGAGAAAAAGGCCCTGATGCCGGCCTTTGTCTCCCTCTCAGATATTGGTTATTTACAAAGGCTTCATTTCAGTGTCGAGTTAGAATTTCCCAGTGACATGTGGAAAAGTGTGGCCCGTGCTGTGTCTTCACTTTTACCGGAGAGAGCAGGACTGCTCCCCAGAGGAGGCATCCCCAGCCCATGTTCTCCTCGGGGTCACATTGCTCATCACTGCTTCCATCCTTTCCCCAACATCGTGTCTCTGTCCTGGGGCTGTGGAGGGAGCAGGGGAATTATCAAGCAGGGGCTTCCAGGGAGAAAGGAGGGCTGTGGGGGAGGAGAAAGGGGCCAGCCTTGCCCAGCTCCTTGTTGCTGCCTTTGGCTCTGTCCCCAGCAAACACCTGTGTAGCAGCCATTCTCTTTTGTTGTCCATCCATCTGTCTTTCTGTATCCGTGCCCCCTTCCACCAAACCCACAACATTGATTTTATTTTTATCTATTTTTAAAAAGATTTATCCACCTATTTTAGAGAGAGAGAGAGAGAGAGAGCAAGCAAGCTTGAGTGAGCTTGGAGAGGGGAGGGGCAGAGGGAGAGAGAGAGAGAGAATCCTAAGCAGACCCTCCCCTGACTGCCAAGCATGGAGCCTGACTCGGGACTGGATCCCACGGCCCCGAGATCATGACCTGAGCAGAAACCAAGAGTTGAACGCTCACCTGACTGAGCCACCCAGGCATCCCAAACCCACAACACTTATTAAGCACTTAGCAGTTGTTATGGGCTGAATTATGTACCTATCCCATTCATATGTTGAAGTTCTAATTCCCAGTAGTTCAGAATATGACTGTATTTGGTGAAAGAGCCTTCAAAGTGGTAATTAAGGTAAAAAGAGGCCACAGGGGTGGGGCCTAACCCAATTTCACTGGTGTCTTTATAAGAAGAGATTAGGACAGACACACATGGAAGGAAGACCAATGTGAAGATACAGCAATAAGAAGGCCATCTACAAGTCTAGGAGGAAGGCTTCAGAAAAAAGCTACCCTGCTGACACCCTGAGTTTAGATTTTTAGCCTCCGGAACTGTGAGAGCACAAGTTTCTGTCGTGTAAGCCCCCCAGTCTGTGGTATTTTGTTATGACAGCCTGAGCTGACACAGTGGTCTCTTGCAGTGGGAACCCAGTGGTGAGTAAAGAATCCTCAAGTTGCTCAGAGCCTAGTGAGGGACCTGGAACGCTCTTCTATCACATTATATATCAGACAACATATGAGGGAAGGAAGGATGTGCATAAGCAGTCAGAGTGGTGGCTGAAGGATGGATCCTAGCAGGACAGTGTGGCCTGTGACACATGATTATGACATAGGGGCGCCATCTTGGTGGCTTAACAAGATAGAGTAGAACAACAACAGAGCACACATGGGCCACATCCAAGGACATGCTAAGGGGTAAGACAGTTAGCAAAATTGACAATGAACCTAGTTTATACTCCTAGGCATGTGAGGCTGGGTTATATGAACACTGGTTTATATTTTTGACATTAATCAGTGAGTGTTCATTAAACAAAGAGCCTTATGCTTTGATGGGCTGATTTTGTGCTGGAAGAAGGAGGAGGAAGAAACCAAGGCCTGTCCTTGGCTTGAAAAGACCTGGTCCTGGCCTTGGGGACATTCCCGGTCACACGAGGGGGACTTACCCATGAGGGGATGGGAGGAATGTTCTGGACAATGTGGAAGTGGCAGAGTGAGTGGTTCAGACCATGAGGTCAGAGCTGAGGAAGATCAATGTGGGCTAGAGCAGTTCATTTAAGTAGCAATTAGTTATAATTAATCAATTATGTAATTGAGTAGCACTTAATTATTTACTGCCTTGTTCAGTTTTCCAACTGCTCGCAAGTGTCGGCTTTGTTTCCCTAGCCAGAGCCGAAGCTCCCCGAGAACAGGGACGGGCTCATTTATTGGTGTCAGATGGGGCCAGGGTCAGATTCTCACATCTCAGGGCAGTGATCTGAGGAAACAGAAACCATGGGACAATCGCTTTGAGGTCAAAATTGCACGGTTCTGCCAAGAAATGACTGTCAAATGAATCAGCCTTCAAAATAAATACAGAGCAGTGAGGAACAAAGGCAACTCCGATGGGTGTGTGATTTTTCAACTGAAATTGGGCTGAAGGAGTGGCAGGGGGAGGACAGGCCCCCTTGGGAATGAATGGTGATAAATAACACCCATGACATCTGCATACAGTGTGTGAGGGTGTGTCCCCATAGCTTCCCTGGCATGGGGATATGGGCCCTGTTGATGTTTTCTGAAGGGTCCTAGGCTGACCCTCTGAGCCGAAATCCAGCAGGTCCATCTGGTACCAAGAGTTAGCACCAGGGGTTGGAGAATGTCATGTGAACTCAGGACTTGCCAAATTCAACCCCAGTGGCTTTCGGTGCTCTAATGGTATTATTCTTTGGGATCAAGAGCTGGAAGTCAAATAGACAGTCAAGGGTAATGCAATGAATGGCTTCTTAACAATAAGTGTAGGGTGTCCCAGGGTTTTAGGCTTATGGGAGGCTCTGCTAAGCTCCAGCTGTATGGCCACCCAATGAGTCTGAAGCTCCTGAAAGGACAGATCCCCACCATTAATGCTTAATGAGATCCTGAGCTTTGTGGAGAAGCCAAACAGGGCCACCTTCTAATTCCAGGTTTCCCTGGTTGGTTCAGGTCTGGCTTATTTGCAGAGAACGATGGTGCCTCCTTTCCCTCCTTGAGGTCAGTGGTATTATTACCTGTATTCACAAATGGGGCAGAACACCCCAAGACTTGCAGACTGATTGCTTTCATTAACTTTAATTGGATTCTTTCGCACTTGGAAAGAGAAGTGTAACCAGGGTTTAATTGGAAGAGCATCTCAGACCCAGGGTGACACAGGATTGTAAACATTAACAGTGCTACAGCCGCGTTGGTGGGAAATGTTGAAGTCACTTATGTTGTTTGGAAGAAGAGCTTACAGATTTGGGGGTATTAGAAAGTTCTGGGTGTGTCACATTTGGGGATTATTTTTGTGCCTGTTTAGAAGAAAAAGTCGTGTGGAATCAGATGTGTGTAAGTGAAATTATGGAAGAGACCAAACACATCCCAACTCTGCCACGTGACCAAATAAGTCTGCAGAAGCCGGGGGACCCTCAGAGTTGGTCCATTCCCTGGGCTGGCCTGGGGCATCATGGAAAGTCTTCACAGTTGTGCTACTTCTTACTGACTCTCCTCTCTGCTTCCTTGCTTTCCAGCTATCACACCTTCTGCCTAGAATGTTCCTCTCTCATTTTTTCTGCATGGCAAACTCCCACCCAGTGGTTAAAGACCCGGCTTCTGTGTCACAGTTCAGAAGCCTTGGTCAACAGCTCTACCAGAGTTGGCTCCCCTGTGCACCCACAGCTTTGTTCATACTCAGCAACCCAGTTATATAAAAAGCAGGGAAGGGAGAAAGAAGGGTCACAGATTTAGGATCCCAAATAACAGTTAAAGCACAATTATTTAAATGGGGGAGTAAATGATCTTTTAAAGGAGCTGATTGGGACCTCGGTGTTTAATACGCATCTGTTGAACACATGAATAAGTGGATTGATTGATAAGCCTAGGATTGGCTCAGCCCTCCGCCAGGACAGGACTGGGTCACTTTGGACCAGCTGCTGGCCTGGTGGAGTCAGGTGGTGAAGTCAGGCTAATGGTGGCTAGCAGCCTGCCCTGAGAGGGCCTAAACAATCCCGAAGAGTGGATTGGGCCCGAATCACTGCCTCAGCCCAGTCCGTCTCTTATGGGCCTAGCCCTGAGTGCTGTGCCTGGCACCAAGAGGGCACCGGGCGACATTTGTCTGGCACGTCCTGTCTGCCCTCCTGTATTCTTTCCTGGACGTCCCTTGTTTAGAACCTGCCTTCTTTACTCTGGGGTGACTATGACTGTCTCCTCCTGGGCTGTCCTGCCTCAAGTTTCAGGCAGAGGTGCTAGTGGTGGCATTGCTGAGCCTTGGGAGGAGGTAACAGGGCCACTAAGTCATTCTGTGCATTATCTAGTCACTGCTGCTGGGTGCGGGAGGTTCTGAGCTTCCTGTACGCCCTGGATTAGATTTTCAAAGAAATGTCTCGAGCATGCTTTCCCACTTACCCCTCTAGGAACCCGCTTTAATCTCCTTGCTCTCTGGTGGCTCTCCCACGACCTGTGGATGGCTAGTTGGCTGCAAGAGGCTCAACACTCACCTTGCTGAGATGTGATGAGCTTTCCTTCCGGAGGCCAGTGCTTATAAGTGCAAAGTGCGTGCACATGTCACTGGTGAGGAAGCTGCTTTCCCCTAAAGATTATTCTTTGATTTTAAAAATAGTCTCTCCTAATTCACATGAAGAAAGGAGACATCCTCTTAGAAATTTTTAAAAAGAATTTAACTGTTTCATCAGGACTCAGAAGGGCAGCTCAGATAGCAGATCCAGGTAGGAAGTGGGGTCTGGCTGGCCAGGCCAGGGCAGAGTTGGCGTCCACTGCCCATCTGGGTCCTGCAGTCCCAGGGTCTGGCTTTCTCTGGCCATTTCGGACTCAGGGGTGAGGCACGGTGGCCTCCGCCTTGGCCCTCGTCTAAGAGGATTATATAGCCTGCATTGCGTAAAAGGGAGCCTGGGAGCCACATGTGGTGATTGGGCATATGGAAGGTGGCCAGTCCAAACTAAAGTGTGCTGTATGTATAAAGTAAGAATACACACCAGATTCAAAGACTTAGAACAAAAGGAAGAATTAGAGTTCTCTTTTCTTAAAAAGTTTTTATGATGATTACATGTTGTAATGATAATATTTTGAATTTACTGTGTTAAAATGTACTCTTAAAATTAATTTTGCCTGTTTCATCTTTTAAAGTGTGGCTACTAGAAAATCTAAAATTCTATGTGGCTTGCATTCTTTTTCTGTTGGGCAGTGCTGGTCTAAGTCCTCTAAAACCAGCGAGGGTCGGGGGGAGACCGCGAGCAGCAAATCTGAGAAACCAATGGGGCCAGGGACCTGAAGACATGCCACTCACTTTCTGGGGGTAAATATCCTTTGTTGACTTGCCCTGAAGACAACAAAGGTAAAGTTTCTCTCGGAATATTGATTCCCTTTTCAGATCTGGGACGAGTATAATTTGAAGCACATTTTGGACAGGTTTGGATCTTCTTCAGACCCTGTTCTGGGGGAGAACTAAGTTGACCAGATCTGCCTACTTGGGGCTTTGTTATTGGGACTCAGTTTGCCAATGGGGTTTCCTGGTTGAGATAATCTATCCACAAAAATTCCCAAACCAGTTCTTCAACTCAAGCTGGATAATGACCACAACATGACTGAGGACACTCATACTATGAAAATAAGAACTAGGTAGAGTTTACTAACCGGTTATCCCATGCCTGAGTACATATAAGTGACTCTATTCACTATATATTTTTGGGTCTGATTTAACTTTTAATTCTTTTTTGGGGTGGAACTGGCAAGTATCTTAGGAACATCTGACTAGGGGAAAACTCTCCTGTAGGGCTCCACCTTGTTCTTTTGTCTTTTGCTGCCGTGGCTTTATTTCTATACAATGAGCCCATCTTCTTCCGTGTTGCCTGTGCTCCGTGTTCCTGTGCTAGTCTGTGCCGGAAAAGTCATTTTAGACTTCTTGGTCTTACCAAATGTGATTTCTCAGGGATATTTGTATCTCTTTATATCTGTAAATATCATATACATTTAATTCATATATATGTTTGAGTTCAATATTTTATTATAACATTCACTCTATAAACTTGTTATAATCATATACAGTTCTTTGTGTATTTATACTAACTATCCACTGGTTCTAATGAGGAGAATTAGAAGTGGTGCCAACGTTCACCAATAAAGGAATGTTAAAACATGTATCACCAACTCTATGGAATACATCATATAACCATTAAAGAGTAATTAATAATTTGTACATTTACGTTGCATGTAGTTACCGGCAGACTTGACAGGCAGCCTATGCTTTCTCCTCTTTCACTTGTTTATGTTTCATGTTTATGCTTCTCTACTTGGATTTTTTCTTTGTTAAAAAAAATTGTATGTATTTAAGGTGTACAACATGAAGTTTTGATATACATATACATCGTGAAATAATTACTGTATTCGAGGTAGTTAACATATCTGTCACTTCACACAGTTACCTTTGTGAGTGTGTGTGGTGAGAACACTTAAGATTTACTCTCTTGTCAAGTTTTAGATATACAGTGTGATTAACTAGAGTCACCAAGGCTGTACATTAGATCTCTAGAACTTATTCATTCTACGTAACTGAAACTTCGTACCGTTGACTAACATCTTAACCCCCACCCCCTGTCTCTACCACCATTCTACACTCTGTTTCTATAAATCCTGCTTTTTTAGATACCATATGTGAGATTGTACAGCATTTTTCATTCTGTGTCTGGCTTATTTCACTTAGAATAATGTTCAAAGTGTTCTCCAGGTTCTCCACATTGTTGCAAATGACAGATTTCCTTCTTTTTAAAGGTTGAATATCCCATTGTGTGTGTGTGTTTATGTGTATGTGTGTCATATGTGTATATATGTATGTCTATAACCATCCCATAGTATAGTACATTTCTCTCTTTCTCTCTCTCTACGTATGTATATATGCATATATAGCGTGGTATATATATAGTATGGTTACAATCCCTTTATCCATTCATCTATCAACGGACACTCACATGTTCTATATCTTGTGTATTGTGAATAATGCTGCAGTGAACATGGGGGTGCAGATATCTCTTCGAGATCTTGATTTCGTTTCCTTTGGATATATACCCAGAGGCAGAATTGCTGGATCATATGCTAGTTCTATTTTTAATTTTTTGAGGAGCCTCCATATTATTTTCCATAATGACTGTACCAGTTTACATTCCTGCCAACGTGCACAAGGGTTCCCTTTTCTCCACATCCTTGCCAATTATTTGCTGTCTTTCGTCTTTTTGAGTATAGCCATTCTAATAGGTATGAGGTGATTTCTTAATATGGTTTTGATTTGAATTTTTCCTCATAAGTAATGTTGAGCATCTTTTCATGTATCTACTGTCCTTTTATAGGACCTTTTATAGGTCGTCTTTTGAGAAATGTCTATTCAGATTCTTTGCCCATTTTTAATTGGGATGTATATGTATATGTGTGTATATATATATATATATACACACATATATATATACTTTTGAATTGTAGGAGTTTTCTATATATTTTTGGATATATATACATATATATATACTTTTGAATTGTATGAGTTTTTATATATTTTTGGATATTAATCTTGTGATATTGTGAGTTTTTTATATATTTTTAGATATTAATCCTGTGATATTGTGATTTATAAGAAATGTATATTTGGTCTTTGTCAACAGTTCTGGCTCACAGCTCCTCAAAGCCTTGGAATTCCCAAGTATTGAGAGTGATAGTGATAAAGGTGTCTTATGTTATGTTAATGAGGCGATTTCTGGAAAGCACCTAAGGATAGGGGCTGGTTACCAGGGCAGCCAACCACGTGATTAGAAGGTTGAAACTTTCAGCCCCCACTGCCACCTGCAGACCTCCAGGAGGGAAGAGTTCCAGAGGCTGAATCAATTGCCAGTGGGTTAATCAATCATGCCTATGTAATGAAGCTTCCATGAAACCCCGAGGCCAGGGTTTGGGGAGATCCTGGGTTGGTGAACATGTGGAAATTCAGGGAGAGTGGTGCACCTAGAAATGGTATGGGAGCTCCATGTCCTTTCCATATGTATTGCCCTATGTATCCCTTCCATCTGGCTATTCCTGAGTCCTATCCTTTTATGATGAATTGGTAATATGGTAAGTAAAATATTTCTGTGAGATCTGTAAGCTGCTCTAGCAAATTAATCAAACCCAAGGAGGTGGTCTTGGGAACCTCTGATTTATAGCTAGTTGATCAGAAGTACAGGTAGCAATCTGGGTTTGCAACTGGCATCTGAAGTGAAGCTGGGAGGACATTTTGCAGGGGCTGAGCTCTTCTCCTGTGAGATCTGATGTTATTTCTGGGTAAATTGTGTCAGAATGGAGTGGCATTCTCCTTAGACACCCAGAGGTCTAAGCTAGCATGAATCATGAACCACCTTAGTGTGGCTTAGGTTACTCTGTTCTTTTCTCTTGCTTCTTCTCTCTTGTTCTTTTCTCTTTTCTCTTGATCCTATAGAGGATCAAACACTAAATAGATAAAAGAAACTTTGGTACTCATATGCAATTAAAATAAACACTAAACCATGAGACAAGTATAAGAAGGTCCAACAAAATTCTTTTCCCAGTGATGAATACTTGGATGTTTTTTTAAAAGTATTTCCAGTATCAGATTTGTTCAAACATATATTTTGGTACTTCTATTTTTTGGTGTCCTGATGATGTCCAGTGTCCTGGCTAGTGGGTGCTGTACGAGAGCTGTGGGCATGAAATGGGAAGGGGGTATGAGGGAGAAAAATGCCCAGAGGAGGCAGTGAGAACTTCACTGATGGCCCCTGGTGTGGAGTCATTGGCCTTGCAACTCAGAATTTCTGGACTGGAGGCAGGGGTCAGGGGAGGCAAATCCCTCCATCAGATGGTTTTCTTTTTTCTTCCTCTATGCTGTGTTTAGTGACCTACATTAGAATACCTGGTACCAGGTATTCTAGTGCTCATAGAGAGGGCAAGGCCTCACAGTCTACCCTGACCAACACCCTTGTTTTAGAGTGAGGCAAAATAAGACAATCTGCTGAAGCCAGTGACAGAGTTGTCACTAGAACCCAAAGTCCTTTGGGCACATTTCCCAGACCCTCTCTCAGGCTGTCAAAGGTATAGGGAAAGCATCTCCCGGGATGCTTCTTGCACAGTGCCTGGCATATGTCGGCACTCGCTACATTTATGCTGTTTGAATGAGTGAGTACGTGAATGATTTAGCCATGATGGTTTCAAGCCATACAGCACCTTTGTCAACGACACATTGAGACAACAAACCTTTTAATATTAGGCTAAATGTCTTGAAATAATAGTAGATACCAAATATTTATCTGTTAGAGTCTTAGAGCTGCATTCTTAATTCTAAAACCTCAGGGTGCATTCGAATAAAATTACAAATAATTAAAATCTTTTAAAAAATCATAAAAACCTTAAAAGCAAAAATGATATTTTATGGTTAATAAAGCTAGAATGTAGGCATGATTATAATGCTATATAATCATGTATGTAATTATTACATAAATAATATATAATCATCCTAATAAACCATGCAATTTCAGCCACTCCTTCCCCTGAAGCTTCTCTATTTATAGGCCTGATGGAGTTGGCAGGGGGGAAAGATAGATTTAGGGGAGGCTTGAGGATTAAGCACAGTGTGTAACTGGGAAGGGCATGTGCGGTTTACTAATTTAAGAGAATCTGCATTTGAACTGAATGAGGAAACCAGCTTTGCCTCAGAAGGGCCCTTAAGTGAATCACCTGGAGTCAGTAAGCTGGTTCCTCCCCATTCCCACCTATCCTGATCCCCCAATCCCAGCCACACACAAGAATGCCCTTCCTCATCTCTGCCTTTTCACAGCCAACTAGTATCCCTGGAGACTCACTGCTCTCCTCCCCCTACCCTCCCAACCCTTATAGCAGTGCCAGTCTCTGCAAGGCAAGTTGGTCACATAGTCTGGGGATCTTTGATCATTTGCCAATTGTGTATGGATGCTGTTCTTGCTCCATTTAGCTTGAACTCCCCATGAGGCTGGGACAGGGGATGGGCCCTCCTCTTCCTTGGATCTCACTCATCTTCTCTGTCCCAGTGGGAGAGGGCCAGTGGGCTAAGCCAGGCAGTAGCACTCATCTTGGGATGGAGACACACTTGCTTCGGACAAGTCACAAATTCCTTTGGGCAGTGACTCTCACACTTGATCAGAATCACCTGCAGGGCTGGTTAAACCCTGATTTCTCCACCTTCCTCCTCTTCCCCCTACCAGGATTTCTGATTGAGTGGGTCTGGGTCTTGATAATTTGCATTATTAACAAGGTGAGGGGACTGCACTTTGAGAACTACCTCATATGGGCCTGTCGTAGTTTCAAGGCTGTGATGGATTCCTGGGTGATGGTGCTAGTTCTTTCCCAGAGTTCTGTGTGCGTTACTGTTTACAAATGTTTTCTCATGTATTCTTCCACAACCTTCCTAGGTGATAGACAAGGTAGGTGTTGATTCTTGTCTAGTTGCAGAGAGATTGGGTTCCTTGCTCAAGGACACCGCTGACAAGCCGGGGAACTGGGGTTCGGGCCCGGGGCCACTCCCACATGTGCCATGCCTCTCAACCCTTCCTCTTTGGATGGGACTAGTTCTGCTGGTTTGAATTTGCAGGGAGCTCTTCATCTAGTGACGCAGGCGATGGAACAAAATGTTCATTCGCTTCCAGGAGGGTTGATTGCTCTACGAGTCCTGCAGAATCCGTGATCACAGCCTCTTTTCTTTGATCAATAAAGCAACACTCTTCTCACCCTGGAAAGGAAACAGGCCATAATTTGCAAGATGACATGCAGCCTGAAGTTTGGGCCCATCTCCAGGGCTGTTAGTAGCAGCTTTGTTGTCAGGAGAGACAAGGCACACCGAGTTTGGCCATTGCGCACCGCTCCTCATCCAGGTGATCTATCCAGTGACCTCTCTCTGACCTCAGGTTCTGGAAGGCCAAGGGCTGCTGCTCAAATCACTCATGAGAGCCAAGCAGCAGAAGGTTTGTCTTTTAAACCTGTCCGACCTGTGACTGCGTCAAGGAAGTAGAAGTCTCCCTCACCTCAAGGGCCTTACGTCATGGTAAGGTACCTGGGACTATGCACAGTACCAGCCTCTCTGTTTATTTCCATCTGAGCATCACATCTGTCATCATATACAACCTCTTTCGAGCTCCTGTTCCTAAAATCTGTACCCATTTTAGGAGTGAGACAATCTGTTTGTGATAGATTTATCTCATTTGTTAGAACAGAAATGCCATGTTTTGGCAGATTATTACTTAGGGATCCCTCCATATAGCTCATTCCCCTGTATCTGTATCCTTCCCCACTTTCTCGCAGAACACTCTTAACTTCTGGTGCCAGCAAAGCCTGCAGGTCATGCTCAGTTGCCTAAGTCTTGAGCTCCTGAGGTGACATTCAGAAAGAAGAGAATAGCCGAGATCTGTGTTTTTTTAATAATTTTTTAAATTATGTTAGTCACCATACAGTACATCCCCGGTTTCCGATGTAAAGTTCGATGCTTCATTAGTTGCGTATAACACCCAGTGCACCATGCAATACGTGCCCCTTAATACCCATCACCAGCCTATCCCATTCCCTCACCCCCTCCCCTCTGAAGCCCTCAGTTTGTTTCCCAGAGTCCATAGTCTCTCGTGGTGAGATCTGTGTTTTATTTCATGGTTCTACTTTGTCTTATTTGGAAAACACTAGTAGTGATAAGAAGAATTTCTCAGAGACATCTATATTTTCAGCATTGAGTCTCAAACTCAAAAAAAAAAAAATCTAAGCAGAAGCTTCTAGGTAAAGAGAGCTTGGATTGAAAAGAATTTGAAACGCATGAGCCCAGTCTGAGACCTCCATTCTTGGGGGGACTTGTGCATTGTTTCCCAGGCATTGATCATATCGAGGACTCAGTGGCCTTAATTGTCACCGACACACTGTCCCATCTTGCCTTTCATGGTACAATGGATGCTGAACTGTCCTGACTTCGATGATGTCTTTTTTTGGGCTTGTTTATCTTAGGGGCTCTGTGGGGAGCTGATGATCCTTTCACGAGATGCACATGCCTCCAGGACTGCGTTGCTCAGGATGGACAATCGATGACCTTGTGGACACTGCTGTCCTGCAGAGGGCAAGACTGGGGCTATTCACAGCTTGGTAATTGGCCCCGATGCTGAGATCTTCATCCTGAGCAAATGCTGGCATCAGGGGGGCAGTTACAGATCAATGCAGGGGCGCTGAGTACACAGGCCCCAGAAAAAAATATACCAAAATCAAAAATGGATTTGTGTTTAGCGTGCATTGTATATCCTGGTCTGGTTATGAATAATTTAGCCTTCCCCAGGCTGAATAGACTATATTTAGCAAGCCTATTTTGCTTATAATACGTCCTATCCTTTTATGAAGAAGTATAAAGCATAGGAGAGCTGCTCTGAATTTGGGGTAACTTCATTTGGTGGGAGCAAGAGTGCGGAGGTGTTCTCACAGGCAGCCCTGTGCTCATGACATATGCCTGGGAAGGCCAAGGGCAGAGGCCTCATGGCACTGAAGCTGAGAAAGGTGTCAGCATTGTATCTCCCTGACTGGGCATGGGTTATGGTTATTCTTCCTGTGATGTTGGTGGCTTCCGGCTGGGTCACCTGTCCAAGAGAGGGGATGTGGTAAGATTTGAGAGGTGCCAAGTGGTTTCACTTCCCTCCTGTTTTGTTACAGTCACAGCAGAATTGAATGGCACGCTCAAATCGGGCAATTTGAGGGGACTTTATAGGCCCTGTGCAAAGGTTTAGGCAGGATGAGGGGGAACCCACAGGGGATGATGCAGATTCTCAGGGCAGGAACAGCAGGGCTCCTTACCTTTCCCACGTCTGAAACAGTAAAGGTAGAGAGCAGTTTCTGGAACCCAGGAAAGGGAGGGCTGTGTGGACTGGCTATTGAACAGAAATTCAAGCTTTGGTTGGGGATGGCCTGTGGTGACTCCACGGGGGAGGAAACCAGAAAGGTAAATACCTGGACTGAACTTTCTTCCTTTTTTCTCATCCCCTGTGGATGCTCCCCTATTGATTGACCCCAGTAGAAAGCTAGGAGTAGGGGAGTCCCTCATAAAATCCATATAGCGCAGCCTCCTAGGGAGGGAAATGTGGAAAGCAGATCTGGAGGTAAAAATGGAAGATGCCAGTGCACCCCACCACCCTTCTTGTAAGGACACTTCTGCTGCAGGTTGCACTGTACTAGCTCTAGAAGGTACCTGTTAACTTGCAAACATCCAACATTGGGAAAGTGATAGACTTAGCCGTTAGTAAAAGGTCTGGGGTGTCCATCAAATTGGTTGGCTCTCAGCTGTCGCAGGGATGGCACACGGGACAGGCACATTTTATGGGTAAGGTGAAAATAGTAGTAATGGGAAGCTAATGGTGCAGCTCAGGTGGTTCAGCGAGAAGCCTTCTGGGTGAGCTCTCCACTGGGGGCCTTTATTTGTGTAACTGCTCTGGACACCTGCATGGTGGGGGAGAGGGGGATGGAGGTGGGGTGTGGATATGGGAAACAGAAGTCACTGGCCTGGTTTCAGAGCCTGCCAGACCTTGAGGTCCTTGGGAGGCAGATACTCAAACCCACTGCTGATTGCGAGGGGCATCCCAAGAATTCATCCCCAAGTCAGATTTTTTAGCACGTAAAACATATTTTCCTGTAAATAGCAATTCCGTGAAAACTGATTATGATTCTCGACTGCTCCTCAAAAGTCTATTTAAATGCTGGGTGGTAAGTACAAGGGCGTTTGTTAAATTATTTTCCTTTTTTTTTCAGTATGTTTGAAATATTTCATAAGTAAAAATAAAATAGATTAAAAATTCAGTTTAATACATAATATTCTGACCTCCCCATGTCCTGGGAGGTGGGCCAATGGAGACGATGGAGAAGTTAAAGAAGGAAGAGAGTCTTCTTTCCCTTATTTTTGGGGGCAGAACTTTGAAACAGGGTACATATGTCCTTGACTTCCCCCCACATTCCCTTCTGCACCTTCAGTGAGCTCCTGCCTCATCCAGTGTGACAACTCCACATCCCAAGTCAGCCCTTTGAGCACCATGTCTTCCTGTTCTCCCCCTTCAAAACCACCTTATGGCTAGTCTTGGGAAGTGGTTAGGGATGGTCAGTGAACTGTCTTGAAACAATAATCATTTTATTTGCTCATGCTTCTGTGGGTCAGGAATTTGGAGAGAGCATATGGGGATAGATGATGGTTATCTATCACCCAGTGTGTGTGTGATCCATGATGTCTGATTTTGGTTGGAAAGGCTCACTTGGTCAGGGGCTGGTTGGGGCAGCTCAATGGGACCATATGTTTGGGGTTCTGCTCCTGACTGCAGGTCGGTTCTCTGGTTTTCCTCCGTGTGGCTTTTTCATGAGCCCAGCTTAGGCTTCTTCACAGCATGGTGGACTCAGAGTATTTTGATATCCTACATGGTATTCAACTTCCCCTGGAGGAAGTGGAAGCTGCCGGCTCTTTGAAAGACTAGACCAATTACTGTAGAGCCACTTTACCACATGCTGTATTGATAAAGCTGGCCCAGATTCAAGGGGAGGGGAAAGAGTAGTACCTTTGATGAGTGATGTGACATGAGTATAACAGCGGGGGAAGGAGTCAATGGTGGCCATTCTTGGAGACTGACTTTCCCACAAAGGAATCAGGCTGACTTAAATTTTTCCTGGGGTGAATGTCAATAGCCTTGAATGGCGTTAGAAAAAATGGATGCATATTCTTTGATATTCCTTCCTAGAGAGATGGTCTTCTCTTGGATCTGGGTGGGCATGTGGCTGGTTAACTAAAAGAATGTGGTGGAAGTAAGTCTGGTGACTTTCAAGGCTAGATTAATAGGGCCATGAAGCTTCTGCCTGGTTCTCTCCACATGTTCGCTCAGGGAAAAGCCAGGTGCCCATGTAAGTCTGACCATCCAGGGGCCACCATGGTGGAGAGACCGCATAAAGGGGCTCCAGTCTGCACCCCAGCTGAGCTGCCAGCCAACAGCCAGCATCAACTGCTCCCCATCTGAGTGCGCCATCTTGTACATCCAGTCCAGTCAAGTCTTTACATGTTGCAGCCCCAGCTGACATCTCTCTACAATCCCAAACTTGAACATCCTGAGAAGCCATAAGTAAGAACCCCTCAGACAAGCCTTCCCCAAATTCCTGACCCACAAAATGGTCAGGAAAGAAAATGGTTATTTTAAACCTTTAAGTTTGGGGGGATTTGTTATGCAGCGGTATTACCAAAACATCTTATAAAGCTCCTGGAGATATCTTCATTTAAGTTATTTCCATGTGGGGAATGGAATTCAGCAATGAGGTAAAAATGGGTGTGATGGGGAAAGACATGAGTTGGTGGTGATATAAAGTAGTCAGATTTGTTTTGGCTGAGAGTCTGGCTTCCTTCCCTAAGTGGCTCCTGCTTTTCACAGACACTTGTTTACTCCCATATGAACCTGCAGATTGTCACAACCTCCAGGCAAGACAGAAGCCATTTCTCTTTCTAAGCTCTAGGGCCCTCATCTGAAAAGAGGGGTACAAATACTTCTCTGAGTTCCTGTGAAGCTTAGATAAGGTAACATTCAAGAATCATCTAGCACATTGTCCGCTATATAATTGTGCAAAAATTTACTGAACATGAATCTGAGAACACATTCATTCACCAAAAATTTACTGAGCAATTAGTTTGTAAAGCCTTGTGGTAGGTGCCAGGATTCGGGAGGTTCTTGGGACAAGAGATTGTCTGTATCTCTTGATGACTTTATATCCAGTTTCTGTACCTACAAGGTCTCCCTTGAGCTGAGGCTGAGAGAGGGGGCGAAGAGTCATGGCTCAGGGATGGAATTTCATTCCTGAATTTTGGCTCCATCTGGTCTCTCACTGTGAGGTGTGCAAGGAGCCCAGGGCCCAGAAGGGTCTGGGAGTTACACATCAGGAAAAGTTTAACATTTAACATAGTGATTAGGAACATAGGGATGTGGGTCAGATGGCTGGGACCCAATCCAAGATTTCCCACTTATTAACTAATGAAATAGTGATAATAATGGTAACTAACCTCATATGATTATTGTGAGTCTTCAATCTGAGTGTCAGGCACACTCCTGTGTTTCATCTAGACCAGCCCAGCTCTGATGATAATGAGGATATTGTTATATTACATTGTCATTACATTTAACCTTGAAAACTCAGGACAGACATGCACGGGCAAGTTCTGGGGTTAGGCTGTTAAGGTCTTGAATGGGGGACATAGGCATTGTGTCCTATAGACAAAGGGGAATTTCTAGTTGGAGAATGACAGGATCAAGCTCCTTCTCCCTCCCTCTCTCCTGCCCCTTCTGCCCTTGCTTTCTCATTTCCTCTTCTCTCCCCTCCTTCAAAATGATGACAGTATGTTCAAGTTGTGCAAATCAAAGGGATAGATTAGGAACAGGAGAATAAATGTGCTTAGCAGACCCCAGAAATCTCCAGGGGATTGGAATTGATTACCCAGCATGTAACATATAAAACGATCATTTTTCTGCTTGTGGTGAACAATGGGAATGAAGTAACTCCCCACTCCAATCCCCCTAATCTGATGGAGTTATCTCAATGATGTTATGGAGTCATAGGGTGAGCAGGCTCGAACTGGGCCACCTCCCAATGACCTTTTTCACTGGAAGCATGGATGGCAGAGGAAGAACAGAAGTCTTTCCGGTGCATTTACCTTGTTTAATTTGGAGAGGAGACTGTGCCTGTCCTGGGAGATGCCAGGACATTGGGACATTTTGTGGATGAAAGAATTGATGCTTTATATTGAAAGTCACTGAGGCTTATAAAATATATCCTGTTGCCTTTCCCCATGTGAGGAAGGACCTCTTCACATGGGCTTTGTGGAAACCACATGGCCTCATTATCATCTGGGGGGTGGTTCTTGGTGTTGGACTTAGCTGGGGATCCAGTATTCCTTCAATACTTGGAGAACTCCAACTGTGGGATGGGTGCCGGTTGCAGAATGTCATGCAGGCCATGAGCATCAGAGTTTTGTCTTGCAATTCGTTTTAGTTTCAGTTGAGATTGACTGTAAGAACCTGGCTCAAATGAGTTGAAATCACCATATGGAACAGTCACCAGTTTTGGTTGAGTTGCTGATCCATCCATCTGGAAGGGTAAGGTTCTGATTTCTACCTGCTGCTCATTTTCTTTCATCCTGAAGGTTAAGATCTATTTGCATAAAGGGTTAAAGATGACGTGAGTTGGTAGCCTATATGATGTCTTTGCATTTATTAGGGAAAAAAACCACACACTTTCAGGGCATATGTAGCATATTAAACTAATGACTTAGGAGCAAGCGTGACCTACATTTTAACCTCCTAATTATCCCCTGGTTGGGGAGAATTTGTGTAGTACCCACCTTGCATGTCCAGATGTGGCAGTCTTGCATAAAAGGAAAATTCATAAAAATAGGCTGACCCAGTGCTTCAGAGAAGTGCATGAGCCTGGGAATTCTTTCTGATTTAGTGGTCTCTGTTTAATAGTTTAGAGTTTCTCACTTATTAGATCTGGGGTAGGCTCCAAGAATTTGGATTTCTACTAAGTTCCGAAGTGATGCTGATTCCCTTGGACTGGGGGCCACATTTGGAGATCTACTTCTCTGGAGCATAATTCTCTGACCCAGAATTTCCCACTGCCAGGCACCTGACTCACTCATCAAAACTAAACATGCTTTCTTACTTAGTGGTGTGGTTTGGTCCCAAATACGTGGCTTCCCTTTCTGGAAGAGGTTCTCTCTAGCTCTTAGCAGTTTCCTGTACACTAGGAACCCACTGATAAATTTGGAGAGAGTCCACAGCACCTCGACTAGCATAGTCACCAGCATCAGAGTGGAGTAGAACCAGTTCTGTCTTCCAAACCCGTCAGTATTCTTCATAATTGTTTCCTGGACTCAGACATCTCCTGCTTGATTTTAGTCTGGAGATCTAATTTTTTAGTCTGGAGATCTAAAATATGCTCTGCTATTTTTTGTTACTTAGGTGTAAAACAATAGGAGAAAACTTAGTGTATTAGGACTTAGGCAGAGACAGTTTAGTACTCAGGCACCTTAGAACACACATATGTGCAAATACAAGCTTCTTTGGAGACATCCCTGAGTCAGGATGAAGGAAAAATGGGCTGTTCTGGCACAGCTGAGCCCATGAAGTTTAGACTTACTGGAGCTTGGTTATTGGTGTTTCCATGCTCCCTCTGGGCCAGCAAGGAGTGAATTGGGACACTAATTTTTAGAGCCTTTGGAATTTCAAGCTCCTTTGCAGTCTTGGCAGTGGACCTGGCATGCTTTGAGATGTGGATGGCTTTCCCACTGACACCTCGCAGGACCACAGGACATTTTTTAAAAGGTTGAGCACCAAGTCACCACATCTCGTTAGTGACAGCAGTTGCTTTATCTGTGAGAATAACTGTCCTTCTTAGTTTCTTAATTTGTCACCTGTGCAGTGATTTATTACCTTCTAAAGCTGCAGTCATTGTATAATGATGCAAAAATAATGACAAGCCATTCTGATAAACTTTATTACCTGTAGCATCTTGTATTCCAGCTGCATTCCAGGATGCTCTATGGGATTACAGAGCACACCCACATGGGCAGCAGCTAGCAGGGAGGGTGGCTTCCCAGGCCTGGGAGGAAAAAAGAGAAAAATAAAGGGGTCTAGAACTTCCTGAACAGAGGCTAGGAAAAAATGGTCTGAGATGAGTTGATTCCATTTGGGGCACACATGTCAAATGGAATTACCTTCATTTTTATCCCAAGAATATTGTATTCACCTGACTATGTTAAATTGGGAATACAGAGGTGGCTTTTAAAAAAATCTTTAATGAAATATACGTTCACAAGAATGTCTATAAATGGTGTGCAGTTGAATTTCCATTTTTCTTTAACCCCCACCTTTAGAGCCTCTCTTTTTTATCAGATGACTAAGCTTTCAGCTTTTGCATGGGCTTAGGTGATACCTTCCCTTGAGCTGGCTTGTAAAGCACTGCACAGTGTTCTACTGCTAAGGGTTTAAAGGACTCATGAAGGCTGCATTATGAAGTAACTTTAAGATTTGCTTCTCATTTTGGAAAAATATATGAAGTTAAAAAAACCCTTCATGTGAAGTTGAGAACTGGGACACAAAATTGTAATCAAATATGGAGATAAGGGGGTTCTTCCAGTTACCAGAGCTTACTTGATTTTGGTCTATGGTAGGGGGTTGACAAGGGTAGGTCACCCCATTATTCTCCTGAATCAAGAGTAATGAGGGCCCTTGTATAGCTGACTATGGAGGCAAAGATAGGAGTCCTGTGCCATCTTCCATCTCTTTCGTGAGGACATGCCATGACACATTCTTTTTTTTTTTTTAAAGATTTATTTATTTTAGAGAGAGAAAGAGTATTCACAAGTGCGGAGAGGGGTAGAGGGAGAGAATCTTCAAGCAGACTCCCCACTGAGTGTGGAACCTGATGTGGGGCTCAATCTCATGAGATCACGACCTGAGTCAAAGCCAAGAGTCTGATGCTTAACCAACTGAGCCATACAGGCACCCTAATGCCTCGTTCTTTAATTATAGATTCTTTGGGATTGTATCAGTGGGACTGGGCCAGGCCTGTGTCCTGAGTGTGGGGCTCAGCGGTGAGGATTGGGAAAGACTGTACCAGAGTACAGACATTGCTAATGCTGATGAGTGTCCACTTTTCTCATCTTCACAGGCTCAGAGTTGGACTACATTTCCAGCCTCTTTCAGCAGCTAGATGGGACCATGTGACTTTTTCTGGCCAGTGGAATGTAGGCTTTTCCAGGACTGGCACTGAATCTCCATGAGTGATCTTCCCTTATCTCTCTTCCCACCACCTGCCATTGCACAAAACCAATGCAAGCAGATAACATAACCAGAGATGGGTGTGGCCTTGGGGGTTGAGGTCCTGCATGGAGGAGAGACTCCTATGATTTCAGTGGACTATAATGTGAATGAGAAATATGTCCTTTTTTTGTGTGTCAAGACACTGAGATATCAGAGTCAATTTGTTAGCACAGTACAATCTATCCTATTTTGACTTCTTGGCTTTGAGACTCTGGGTAAGAGGTCTATCCTAAGCCCACAGCTATGTCCTGACCTCCAGGAATTGGCCTAGGTCTTTCTAATTGACCAAGGTTTTATTTTCCTCTTCTGAGTCTTCAAAATTGGGAAGTATTTCATTGTGAGAGTCCAAATGGTGATTCTAATTCTGGAGAGGCCCAGAGGCACAGATGCTTTAAAGGAGACAGTGGTTTCAGGGCAAGGGCTAGAGAAGGCTTTCTCAGTCTTGGCTCTATTGACAGTTGGGTTAGATAGTTCTTTATTGTGGGGGCTGACCTGCGCATTGTAATAAGCTTAGTAGCATCCTTGGCTTTCCCTACTAGATACTAGTAAGTGTACCCCCATAGTTGTGGCAACCAAAATATCTCAAGATGTTGCTAAATGTGTGTGTGGGGCAAAGTCACTTCTAGTCAAGAACCACTGGGCTAGAGAAAGGCACATCCCCAGCCTGAAACATTGGGAACATGAGTTCCTTTCTAGTCTGTGGCTAAAGGAATGCTTTCCTATTTCTTTACTTCATGTCATGTGTTGAAACATCCCTTGCTTCCTCATAATACATTAAGACCAAAGCTGACTTTTTGGCATTCAAGACTCCTTATGAGTGGGAATGTGTTGCCTCTGCTGGCTTCCTTTCTCCTCCCCTACCATGTTAGTTATCTTTAGCTACAAGACAAATCACCCCAGAAGGTGGTAGTGGCTTTGAGTGACAATAATTGATTATATTATAGTTTCTGTGGGCCAGGAATTCAGGAGTGGCTTTGTTGGGTGGGTCTGGTTGAGGGTCTCTCATGTGGTTGCAATCGAGGTGTTGGTGGGGGTAGTCAACTAAATGTTTGGGGGTTGGGGGATTTATTTCCAAGATGGCTCTCTCCCATGGTTATTGGCAGGAGGCCTCCGTTCCTTACCTTGTAGGTTCTCCATGGCTGCTTGAGCATCGTCACAACATGGCATCTCACTTCCTGAGAGCAAGTGGTCTGAGAGAGTGAGAGAAAACCAGGAGGAAGCCTCAGTTTCCTTTACGACCTGGTCTCTGAGGTCACACACCATCACTTCTGCTTTGTTCCTTTCATTAGAAGCAAGTCATTAAGTTCATCCTGTGTTCAAGAGAAGGAGAATTGACCTCCACCTCTTGAAGAGAGGAGTATTCAGGAATTTGGGGACATACTGGAAAACTGTCACATCCCCAGCACAAGGCTCTGTCTACTTAGATACACTGGGCTACTTGCTGCGCTGTGGCCACATGAAGCTTATTCCTAGATTTGGAACACCCCCCTCTTCTCCTACCTACAGTACCTTCACTTCATCTTCCAGACTTTCCAATTTCCACTGGATGGTGAACTCACCCAGGGTTCCCCTTTGGAGAAGCATCTGATAAGCTCATTCAGGGAAGTTGTAAAATAAAGAAGGTTTGGAGTTTGGCTCTTCCCAGAGGTAGCTGCCACATTGTAGGAACTCCTAAATTTTGTTGCCCCATGACCAACTATTCATGCTAATGGTGAGATTTCAGATCCTATGACAGGTGTGTGGAGGAGATTGAGAAAGGCCGTTTAGTGCTGGCACTGGAGAGCTGACTGCCACCTCCCTCCCAATCTCAGTCCTGTCCAGATTCCCAGCTCCATCTGAGCCCAGTGACTGCCTCCCCAGCAGCTCTTGAACCCAGATCAGGTAGCACAATGATAAAGAGGACCGACTCTGGAGCTGGGCTGCTTGGGTTTAGATCTCAGCTCCAAAACTGTGGCGGACGGCTTGCTGACCATCTGAGCTTTGTGTTTCCCTTTCATACTGTAGAATGGTGACCAGTAGTGGCCACCCAGCCTGGGTCAACATTTTTCAGCCTTTACGTGCATCCAGGCAGGTCTCTGTGACTGAGCTTGGGCCCCTGGAAAGTGGATGGAAGTCATGCCTCTTCTGGGTGTGGCCCAGTAGTACCTCCCTGTGACTCTCCATGTTCTCCATCCCTCATATGTTCTGGAGGTAGGTTCCTAGAATGACACTGGACATCACATGGTGAGGATGGCAGGCTACACCTGTCAGTGGGGTCCTGAGTGACTGTGTATGACTGAGCCTCTGATCTTCCCACCAACAAACCTTTCCATGAGTGAGATAGCAAGGTTCCATCATGTCACGCCTGTAAGATTTCAGGGTTTGTTACAGCTAGCATTACTTAATGAATGGAATTACTTTTTAACTGTACAATGTTGGGAGAATTAACCTTTCTTGCCTCGGTTTCTTTGTCTATAAACTGGGTATCCTGAAAGTTGTTATCTCATTATCTCATAGGGTTGTAATAATGGGTAAATGAGATCAATCCGCATAAAGCACTTAGAACAGTGTCTGGCTCATAGAACATGCTCACTAAGCTTATCTATTCTTATTGCTAATTGGAATAAATAATTGCCATCTGCCTGAGATCTGTTGTGTAGAAAAGACTTTTTGCTTCAGAATAATTTCCCCTTCTGATTTATGGAGACTTGCTGGGATTCATCTGGATTCAGCTACAAGGCAAAGCTCTTGTATATTCTGACTTAAGGAAAAGCCAGGTGGACGGTGGGGCTGGGGCTGTATCATGGGCCTCTGCGGTCCTTCTTCTCCACAGGCTTGAGAGTTGTTTCTGGCTGTGGACATAGGCAGTGTCCTTGCTATGCAAACATCATATAGGCCATGCCAAACCAAGGCACTGGGTGGACAGCTTGCCTAAGCGAAATGGGAGTGGGATTCCAAAGCTAGCCAGTGTCTATGGAAGCCGTGTAGTGGCCTTCCCCTGGCACATTCAGCTTCCACCATGACACCTTCCCCATCCAGGCTGCTGGTTCTTGCTAAGCCTACTCCTGCTTCCCCTTAAACAGCCCTGTTCCTGCTTAGCCAAGCCCATTTCCCCACTTGCACAGACATAGAATGGCCATTTTTGTTTTGTTGGTGGAGCTGGGGGAAGGGGGTGTTGCTGGGCAGGAAGAATTCACTTAGACTTTGTATCATGACCCATTTCTCCTCACCACTGTTTTTCTGTTTGGATATGTCGGGCAGTCAGGGGTATTTGTAGTAGTCCTAACAGTATTATCGAGCCGGGAGATGCACTCGGGGAAGTGTTCACTGCCTCAACATTTTGGCCACATCTGTACAGGCCAGGGATTTACTGAGGTCAACAATGGTTGGAGGATCAATACAGCATTTCAGATAAAACTCCATTTTTGCCTCCAGCAAATTCCCCGCGTTGCTTTGCCTTTGTAAACAACATCTTAAGGAATGCTGATTGTAAATCATCTCCAGTGCACCTTTACACCCCCCATGCCATGTGTTCTTCCTGATAATTTTTTTTTAAAGATTTTATTTTTTTATTTATGTGACAGAGAGACAGCCAGCGAGAGAGGGAACACAGCAGGGGGAGTGGGAGAGGAAGAAGCGGGCTCCCAGGGGAGGAGCCTGATGTGGGGCTTGATCCCGGACCACCGGGATCACTCCCTGAGCCGAAGGCAGACACTTAACGACTGCGCTACCCAGGCGCCCCCTGATAATTTTATACTAGAGGCAAGAAGGGGTCTTTGTGCCAGTGAAGAAACGGAAGCCCAGAGGATTCAGATGACTTGCCTAAGGTCACGGTGAGTTAATGTGGGGACAGATAGAATCCCAGGCTCTCAGCTTCTGGCCCAGGGCCTTTGCCCCTGCTTGGCATAGTTTCCAGTGCCTTATTTAACTCAGGGCTTGGAAGCACTCCTGACCTGGCTGTCTTCCCCTGCAGGTCTGATGAGCGCTAACCAGTGGCAGGCTGCAGGCAGCCATGAGCTCAGGAATATTGTCAGCCCTGGAGGCTTCCCTCACCTGCTGGCTGGGCAGGCTGGCAGGAGATCGAATTTGCCTCTGGACCTAATTACCCAAGAAGAAAAGAACATCTCCCTGTCAATTCCTTGAACTACCCTTTAAGCAACCTGCAGGGAGGTGTAAGCTGAGGATGGGTCCTGCCCGAGGAGGGAAAAATCCAGATGTGGATATACCATGATGCTGACCTAATGCTGGCTGGGTGGGTCTAGAATATTGGTTCTGCTGGGTTCTCATCAATGCAGAGAGAAGCACCTTCCAGCCTGTGGTTAGTGTGATGGATATCAGTGTAGGTTTAGACATGGTGATGGACCAGGGGTGGCTGGAGAGCATTGCCCCATTCCCTAGCAAAACAGCAGCATGGAAGGGAACTAAAGCACACATCAGATCCTTGTAAGGAGCCTGAAGAATGCAGGGCATGGGGCTGAAGATCCCTGCAGGGTTCTTTTGTCTGACCCTCCAGGCATCCCATTTCTGGAGAACCAACACATTCCTAACCCCAAGCAAGGCTTTCCCTGAGGCACTGACAGCAGATGTGTCTAGGAATGGCTCCTCACCTATGGAGTGAGGGCTGAGGTCCAGTTACGTACCTGCAATGGCTCTTGGTCCCTTCCCCCAAGCTACCAAGTCACCTTCTGGGAGGAGAGAGAGGGGAGTCGGCTGGTAGCACACACAGTGCCCCAGCAGGTCAGGAGCCCAGCGGAAGACACAGCTGTTGGCCCTGCCGTAGCAGAGTGCCAGCGTGGAAGGCAGGCGGCCACTACTGGCTTGATTAGCCAGGGCTCAGGGTCTGCCCTAATGTTACTTAGGGTTCATTGTGCAGCAGCCAGCATCTAGGCTCCCAAGAGCCAACTGTTAAATTTTGGTGAACTGATTGATATCTTCTGATAGTTTCTCATTGGCCATGGTAGAAATATTTGCACCATGAAAATTGGCCATGTTCCCACCCAGCTGTTGAACATTAACCACTATATCCCTACAGAGGGTTTCCCAATGGTGGGGTTTTCTTAGCCTTATGCTAGACATGCCCTGATTTTGCTACGACTTACATATTTCCTCTCAGCGACTTCCAGACAACCTCTCTCCTGATGTGGTGTGCTTCACCTCTCTGTTCTGGCAGGTGTGCAGCAGGCTGCGGGGCTCTCCTGCTGGGGAGGAATTCTGTCTCTCCTTAGCCAGGGGAGAGGCTGGTCAACCTTGAGGTGACACTGTGAGTCCTCTTGGTGCTGCTTGTCAGACACACGAGCTGAGCTGCTCTGACCTCCGGCTTCTCTTGTTCCTTCTCCTTCCTGGACCCTGTAGCCCCTCACTGCCATCTGCTCATGCCTCCTCCCCGCTGTCAGGGCGGACCCTCCACGGGGCCAGCGGCTGATGCAGCGGTGTGCCCTGGGCTGTGTCGGTCCCCTGTGTCGGTTGGTTGCATCGCAGATCTTCATTTTTCCGTACGTTTAAGAGCTTCGCTGATCTAAGGGATGACCCCTAATTTCATTTCATCTTCCTGAGCCAGCTCCCATCTCTGGGTGCTCACCATGTGCCAGGAACTGTGATGCATCCCATTCTTTCTCAAGTGCTGTCTGCAAGCACCCCAGGAAGCCAGCATGGCTGCTAGCTCTGTGTCACCGACAGGGAGTGGCGGCCAGCAGTGCGAGCCACACGACTAGTAAGTGGCAGGAGAAGGATCCAAATGCAAATGGTTGGCTTCAAAGTTTCCATCCATAATGACTCTATTTCACTGTCCTCTGTCACAGTGACAGTCCAGGACATGCTGTGAGGGTCAGGAGTGAGACGTCATCTTTGACCTGTGTAGCACCTGTAAGATTCTGGAAGCCTTCGGTAGCCAGGAATGTTGTGGTGTCGGCCCAGAGTTTTTGGAGGTGGTTCACAGTGTTTGGGATGGACATTGAGTTGGAAAATACACTGCTTGCTTTTTGTATTAGTTTGCTGGGGCTGCCGTAATAAGGGGCTACAAACTGGGTGGTTTAAATAGCTGAAATTTATTGTCTCACGCTTCTGAGGCCAGAAGCCTGAGACTGAGGTGTTGGCAAGGTTGGGCCCTTCTGAGGGCTGTGAGGGAGAATCGGTTCAGTCTTCTAGCTTCTGGTTCACTGGCAGTCTGTGGTGTCCTTGGCTTAGAAAGCAGCACCCAGATCTTTGCCTTCATTTGCACATGGTGCCCTCCCTGTGTGCATGTCCGTCTCTGTGTCCAAATTCCCTATGTTGTAAGGACACAGTGTTGTTGGGTTAGGGCCCACCTTGATGGCCTCATCTTAACTAGGTATCTCTTTAGTGACCCTGTTTCCAAATAAGGTCACGTTCTGCTGTGGTGCTGTACTGGGGCTTAGGACTTCAGCGTATGAATTTTGGGGAGACACAGTTCAACCCATAACACGTTTGTTCATCTTCACTCTCAAGCGGAGAAAAACTATTTGAGGAAAATCTTTGTTCTTTCTATTTCTTGTTGTAAAACTTTTTCTGTGCTGAAACTCCCGGTCAGAATGAAGTACCCCCCGCTCTCTCTTCTGTGCGGACGCTTCTCCTAACTGGATTGAAAGCAGCTCCCGAGGCCGTCTGGAAGTGTCTTCCTCGGCCCCCTAAGGACTTCTCCAGGCCCTGTGCCTTGGATGTGGTGAAACCACATGCAAGGTCAGTGCTTTTCCCTTTTCCTTCCCTGGTCATCTGAGCTGTTTCCCTCCCAGACCCCAGAGTTTTCTCCTCTAACAGGCTTGATTTTGATTCTCATGTGACTATTCTGTGCCCTGCAGGTGGGACACGCAGCAGGGATGAAAGGCTTTGGGTACCTCTGGCTAAGCTAGTGGCTGCTGCGGATGGGGCTGTGAGAAGCTCGCCCGAAGTGGGTGGCCCACTGATGGAATGAGTGTTCTTTCACAGCCTAGGTGAGATGTGGCTGCTGGCGGGGAGGGAAGGTGAGCCTTGATTGAGAGCTGAGGACTTGGATGGGCTGCAGGAGGGGTGGGAGCGGGGGTGTGGGGAGAAGCCACTTAGCCCTGGGGTGCTGCTCCTGGGGTGCTCATTGGAGTTCTTTCAGGGGCACACCCTTGAGACCCTAGAGGACCCTCTGTGTCTCCCTGACCCACTGGCTGATGCTGCTCTTTCAGTCTTGGACTAAAAGTCTTAGGGGTCACATGATGGCACGCTAAACTCAATCCATGACCCAAATATTTCTTCCAGACTGGACATTTCCAGTTGATCATTTATTTACCCCTTTCTTCACTCAACCAAGGATAAGACTGGCTGGAAGGGGGCAAGTGGGGAAGGGAAGAGTATTCTGGGTATAGAAACAGAGGATCAAAGGGTCAGAGGGAGTGAAACGTGGCCTGTGCCTGAAATGAGAGAAGGTGAATCTGGCTGGAGGGAGAGTGAAGGGGAGTGAACGTGAGAGAAGGGGAGACACTGGGCATCATCACATCACTGAAGTTGGCATTAAGCCTGAATGTATCCCAAGGGCACTGGGTGGTCCTATGCATGAGAGCTATGAGCGGCGTGAACGACTATTCTGGAGGTGGAGGGGGGCATGATTCCGATGCAGGTAACATCAGGGGGCTCTTGTAATAATGCAGATATTCAGCCACTCACGGATTCCTGCATCCTCTTGGTGTTTCCGGGGAGTAGGTGGAGTTGGAGGGGGCACTGTACCTGGGGAACTCCCGCTTTTAGCCCGCAGAGGTTCTCTCTCTTCCTTTCCCTGGGCTCATGCAGTGACAGTGCTGGCATGTTCCAGCCCGTGAGCCCTGTGTGTTTTTCTAATTCTGAAAAAAATACTGGGAGAATGGGAGGCTGTCAGCTGTGTTTCCTGCTTTACAAGGAGAGCTTTGTTTGAAGAAGTTTCTGAGTGCAAAAGCCAGGTTGAATACAATGGAGACACCAAATGAAGTTCCTCTTTACAGGAAATACAGGCGCAGTAAAGCGGGGATACACTTGTTTTAGCACTGCGAATGTCCTGGGCATGTCTAAAGGCTACTGAGTAGGTGACACACAAGTGGGAGCCAGCCAGGGAGAGGGTGAAGGCCGATCAGAGAGGTTGCTGGGGTGTGTGTGTTCATGTGTGCACACTCACATGGACCTACACTTGTGGCTGGGAAGGACGGACTGGACAGACTTGAGGGAAGTGCTTCCAGCACCAATTAAAAGCCCGACATGGGGCAGAGGTTCTGCGAGAGAGAGAACTGGGCCTCTTCCCTGCCCACCTGAAGCCCTCTGCTCTTTACCCCTTTGCTCGCTGTTGCCTCCATACAGAGAGCATGAGCACCTCCCCAGTGCCCAGTAGGTCCACAAACACTCCCGACGAGACCATGGGAGAGAAGGGTAAGAAGCTACCCTCCACATACCGTGTCTGCTAAGTGGGAGACTCACTCCCTGAAACTGGATTCTGTACTGGCCTCAGCATCTTTCTATGACCTAGTACTTGGTCCTTTATACCAACAGTCAGTCAGCAGCCAACAGGTATTTAAGTGTCGGCCATATTTCCACATTGTTCTAGGGGCTAAGTTTGCAATCAAGACTGGACCTACAAATCCATGGTTTGCAGGTCTCAAGTGTTTTTGCTTGACTTCCTGGTGCTATTTATTCACTTGTTTCTTTGTTGATGCCTCAGTGTACCTTTAGTGGAGCAAGCACTTGCCAGCGAATCGTAGTTGTCTTACACCCAGCTGTTGGCTTTGCTTGCATTTCACGTCAAGAGAAAAGACCCACACACATGAAAGAGTCATATCTCTTCATTTCAATGTGTGAATCAAGGTTTTGGTCAGGGAGAGTCCGAGCCAGCAGGCACCTGCGAGCCCGCAGCACATTTGCTCTCCAAAGTCAAAATGGGTAAAGTGCCATGGAACTTTCCTTGTGTTCAACACAGCTTCTGTTTGCGAGAGCTTTGACCTTTGGCCCCCAGGCAAGTTGGGTTTGGAGGAAACAAGTGGTTGGAATGCCTAAGAGGTGCTTTTGAATGGATGTGCTGTGTTAGGTCCAAAGGGGGATGAGGCAGGGGTGGGGACCAGTTACTCAGCCCGGAGACTCTTCTAAGCTGATCTCATTCTTCCTGACTCATTCTCAGAGCTACCCAGCACTGAGGACTGACCAGAGCCAGTGTTTTGAGCAGTTAGCTGGGTCTTACCCTTTCCTGCCCATGAGCCCCCATGTCCTTTGATTCATTTAGGCATCCATTCAGTACTTGTTTATGGAGCACTTATGTGCCAGGCACTGTGCCAGGATACTGGGGACATGGCAGTGAACACAGACACAAATTCTTGCCTTCATAGAACTTACATTCTTGTGTGTGCGTGGGGAAAGGGGGACAGATAATAATATAAATCAGTAAGTTACGTGGCATGTTAGAATGCGCCAGACCAAATGCAGCTTAGAGGGAGAGGAGCAGACAACATGTATATTACCCTTAACTTTTAATAAAGAAGTGATCTGAAAGTCATGAAGTTTGAGGAATGAGAATGGGACCTCAGATGAGGCTTAACCAAAGGCAGGGAATGGAGAGATCTCATGTTTCTATCTCATCACGTTGCGATGACTCCATAAACTAGTCGTACGCATTTTATATTATTGAAGCACAACAAATTTCAGGAAAAAAAATCAGTGCTTCCAACCGCCGCTGCACTGAGCTAGCTGGTCAGTGAGCAGCTCCAGTGGCACTGCCTAGGTTCCCTCAATGCGAGGGCTGTGTCGAGCTGTGGCAGTTGCTGCAGCCAAGCTGTAGAGTCCCGTGTCACCCACGTCCCCGAAGCAGGGGGAAAAGGTCTTCAGAAACACTTAGTCAACACCGTGATTAAATTAATAATCAAAAGTCTACAAAACAAGGAGGAAACAAAAGGAAGGCTTTCCTGAGCATCTTACAACTGGGAAAACCCCGAAGAGGCAGCAGGCAGCCACCATATAGTATGAGCCTCATCCACACTGGAGAATGTTCTTGGCCAACTCTTTGTGATTGTGAATTTCGTGGACTCTTTGGAACAATGACAGCCACAGGGGCTGCCTGAACTCTGAATCCTCACGAGTCAGGGACGCTCCCAAACAGCTGGGACCTGCCCGATGAAGGGCATCTCCTTCGTGAGTAAACCTTCTCGTAAAAACACTGAGGACTTTTCTTTTTTCAAAGAGGGAAAACACAATTTCCCAGCTCTCTTTCTTTCTAACAGGATAACTAGCTTTTTCCTGGCATGTTTTGTGTTTTGGCCGCAGCATATATATTTTTACACAGCTAAAATCATAGCGTAGATACAGCTTTGGTCTCTCCTTTAAAGGTAAGTATAGACTTCCAGTTCCTTCCCTTCATACCTCCAGAATATTTTATTGTAAATGCCAGGGCACAGCCAACTGTCCTCATATGGTTGTTTGTATTTTTAAGATAATGTATGGTACTGTAGTGAACGTCTTCATCCGTGTAGTTGTTTTCTGTTGAAGAATGTTCGGCAGATAGATTCCCAAGGGTGGGATTTCAGAGTAAGACCCAGTGGCTGTTGTTGCCCATGGCCGTGTCTTCCTGTCGCTGGTCCTGACTTGCACAGTGGACACGGGGTAACGGGTTCTCCCTGCAGGTGTGGGTGGGCTGCCCCACGAGGACAGCTTGCGGGCAGAGCTACACTGCATAAGAGAGGGAACACTTGACTCTTGTAGGCAACTTGCTCACCAGGATAAAGAGTTTTGAAGGAATGGAGTTGGCCTTCTAAGTCTTATGCGCAGAGGGCGTATTTATTCCTCTTTTGTACTTAACCCGTGATCAGTTATGGTTAAACTCTGAAAGCCTGCTTACTGTCTGCCGCTATCAGCCCTTCAGGTAGGAGGGAGTGCAAGTCATTTATTCACATAAATCTTGTTTAGGAAATGGTTCCTGAACCAAGCCCTGTGTGGCTAGGTCTCACGGGGAGGGGGCCGGTGAAGAACCATGACCCTTGTTTAGGTGCAGAGTCCTTTCACCCTGTTGCCGTTCTCTGAGTGCTGCTCTGGTGTAAGGAACATCACCGCTAACGCTGGAACACTGACCCTTAGCCCGGCCCTGTCTGCCCCTGACTGTCTCATTTCATCTGCACAGCCATCCTCTGATCTGGGTTAGTGATTGTCCCTTTCTACAGAGAAGGAAATTGAGGCACAGAGGGCACATAGCTAACAAGTGGTCACATTGGACCATGAGGTGGACAGTTGGCCAAGACTCAGCCTCCAGCACGTGTGTGCATGTTCGCATGAGATACACTAGTGAGTGGATAGAACAAAACTTCCAGTGGTGCTGAGAGCTCTCAGAAGGGGACACCTATCCTGTACTTGGTTGGGGCTGGGGGTTATCGTCAAAGTTTATGGAAGGGCAGATACAAGCTAAATTTTTAATCAGGAAAAGGAGTTAGGTAGGAGGAGGCTACCCTGTGGTTAAAGAAAGAAAAGATTTACTCGGAAAAGACTAAATTATAATACATGACTCGAGGTTAGGGTAAAATGTAGGCCCCGGCCCTCTGAGGGAGTTGTCAAATCAAGAGGGTCAAATCATTGTTGACGCGGAGAGAACATGGTAGGAGCCACTTCTGAAGGGATAGTGTTGGGGGGAGAATAAGCTGGGTCTCTAACTTCCCACTAGTGGCCTGGACCTGGGGGGAGGGGGTCTGCAACGGGTTACATGGGCTGCCAGAGCAGGCCGGCTGGCAGAGACTGTGTGATGTTCTATTTTGTTCTCTTCAATGAACACTCATTTCTTTTCTTTTATTATGAGGGTTCCACTGTATTTCCTTGATTCTAAGTCACCATTGATGTTACGGACTAAACTGTTGCCTCCCAAATTCATATGTTGAAGCCCTAGTCCTCCAGTGTGACTGTATTTGGAGATAGGACATTTAAAGAGGTGATGAAGGATAAATAAGGGCATAAGGGTGGTCCTGAATCCAATAGGACTGGTGTCCTTGTAGGAAGAGGAAAAGTCACTAAGACTGCAAGGGTGCGCAGAGGGAAGGGCACGTAAGGACACAGCAGGAAGGCGACCGTCTACCAGCCAAGGGGAGAGGTCTCAGAAGAAACTAAAGTTGCCCACATTTTGATCTTGGATTTCCAACCTCCAGATCTGTGAGAAAATAAATTTCAGTTGTTTAAACCACTCCATCTGTGATATTTTGGCAGCCAAGCACACCAATACAATTGATTTAAGAAACACCATCAATTTAATCATACTTTTGTGGGGGGAAGAAAAAATCCCATTTCATGTGTATATCAATTGCAAGGGTGTACCAAATTTCAAAAATGTTAAAATGTGAGAAATGGTGCCTAATTCCTAGTTTTGGAATTAGTGGCGCAGAGGATGTAAACATTTTTATGATTCTTGATTTATATTGCCAAAAATTGTAGGTAATGCTATTATTCCCTCTCCTAAACTGGACACTGGATTTCAGATCTAATGCGAGCAGCAGATGTAAAACAAAACCATGATTTCTCTTTCCTGGATACAATAGGTAAGTTAATTCAGTATAAACACAAGGGTATTTTTATCTTTTTGTGTTTGATTTGACTTTAAGCTAGAAAGTAATGGCTTTAACTGATAGAATATGTAAGACAGGGGCGCCTGGGTGGCACAGTCGTTAGGCGTCTGCCTTCGGCTCAGGGCGTGATCCCGGCGATCCGGGATCGAGTCCCACATCGGGCTCCTCCGCTGGGAGCCTGCTTCTTCCTCTCCCACTCCCCTGCTTGTGTTCCCCTCTCTCGCTGGCTATCTCTCTGTCAAATAAATAAAATCTTAAAAAAAAAAAAAAAAAGAATATGTAAGACAGAATCCCATTGTCCCGGAATTTGTGATGGCAGTGCAGTGGGGCTGTGGGCCAAGTATGGGACTGGGTCGTATCATCCACACCCTTATATAGGAACCCCATGGTTACTGCCAGTTCAGGACCCCCTGGGGACAGCAGGCATCTCATTTCTGACCCTCGCAGGGGCTGGCATGAGTAATGGAAGGTGTGCAGAAGCCCCACATGGGAGAGACCTTCCTCACTGTGGGTGGAGTCCGTGCCCTTTGCTCCTCCTCTAGGATCCCATCCTTAAGGGGCCCCTTCACTCCCCTACTAGGACAACATCATGTTTTTAAAAGAATTTGTATGTTACAGGAGTTTTAAGATAATGAGCCAAAAGATAGGACTTTGTATTTTATTTGGACCATGCTTTGCTTTAACCTTGTTCTTGGTACAATATCTTTGATATAGATCCGTATGTCACATACATTGCTGTAACATTGTTTTCATATAACCATATTTGACACCCCATTTGACAATGTCAACATTCACAGTGGTTCCTCAATACATTTGACAGTATCAGCCCTTAAAATGTTTTCACAATACTTACATGTAAGCACATTTGACAGGATCAGCCGTTGAAATGTTCCACAATTCATGCATTCACAGTTTCGAATACCAGCAGCTACTGCGTTCACCATCTCTGCATAGTGACTGCTCATTTATTCAACACACTTTTTTTCTCTTTCTTTCTCTCTCTCTCTCTCTCTCTTTTTTTTTTTAGAACTTATGAAACACCAGGTTTTGTGATAGACTCTTTGCAGCACCAGGTACAAAGATCATTGAAATTTAACTGACACTTTCATAAAACTCTTAGCAAAATCAAGTAATTATTAACCAACATTTATTGAGCACTTACTATGTGTCGTACATTGATCCAAGTGGTTTTCATGCAGCAACTCCCTTAATCCTTACAACTACCTTATTGACCTAAGGTAGCTTTTATCAATCCCATTTTACAGATGAGGAAACATGGTACAGAATGGATAGCAGTTTGCCTGAGAGCACATAGCCAGAGAAAGGCAAAACTGGAATTTGAATCCAAGCAGTTTGCCCCTAGGACTCTTTGTGCTTTCTCTCCTCACTGTGCACTCTATGTTACACCATAATTATTACAACAGTGCGTGAGCACATAGTATGAGTAATGTGCTTTGGGGGCAAGGCAAAGGACCCATCTACTGTCTGGTGGTGTTGAAAGAAGCCTTCAGGAGAGGTAATATTTGAAGGGACCTCAGAGGTTTAATAGGAGTTGGGTCAAATGGAGAAGCTGGGAAAATGTAAGAGTATGTGTAAATTCTGGGAGATACTCAAGACGTAACACTGGCCTGGGGACTGGGTCAAGTTTGGGGTGGGGTTGGGGGGTGTGTATGATAGAGGCAGCATTGAGAAGGACTTTGAATATGTTGGGAGGAAAGCTTTTCCTTTACCCTCTTAGGTTCAGTACCTGGGACCTGCATGTTAAATTAAGAACAGATGGGGGGGAAGGCACATAATTTTTATCAATATTTATGTGCCTAGGAGTTCACAGAAAATAAGTGAAACTCAAAGAAGTGGTTAGATTTGGATGCTTATGTACTGTTTTAACAAGGGAAAGAGGGTTTGGGCTCCACGAACAATAAATTATGGAGAAGTAACTAGAACATATAAAAAGGAACCAATGAAAGATTAAGGTTATTTTAATAAGGTCTGTTTTTGAAAACTCATCTCAGTGTTGACTCTCTATCTTTGGTGACAGGAGTCCCTCTTCTCTTCCTGGTTTTGGTGGGGGTCGGGGCGGGCTGTTAAACATCTTCATGAAGGGAAATATGTGTCCTATTTATAGGTGAATAAAGGGAGGGCAGAGAGGTCTTCCTATATCTGTTCATTCTCAGTGTCCTTGAAATCAAAATAATCCTTACGACAATGTGGCATATTCTGGAGTGATGTCTTCTGATCCCCTTCAAATGCTGTGCTAGGAAATTTGGGCTTTCTTTTGTAGGATGAGGGGTTTTAAGCCTTAAGTGACATGGTAAGATTTGTGTGCTCGAAAACACATTCTGGTTGCAGTGTGGGGAAATGTTTAGAAGGGGAAATGCTGAAAGCAGGGAGGCTTGTTCCACGGGGCTCCACGCATGTGCCGAAGAAAGGGAGAACACTGCGTTGGGATTCCCTCTTTTCTTTATGTGCTCCTGAAGGAAAGCTGGGGTTTCAGTTTTCATCTCCCTGTGTGGCTGCTGTTTGGGGGCTGCTTCATCTGTGCAGGGTGTATCACTGCTGCTTCCGGGACACAGAACCCTAGAGCCTCTTGAGTTCTACAAAGCCCACCTGGGGAGCAAGAGCACACAGGTCACCCCAAACCTCTTGAAGGATCTCCTCAGAGGCTGTGCACAGGAAGTCACCTCTGTCTTGTGCACTGTCGCCTGGTCTTCACCGGGTCTGTCTTGCTCAGTGCTGCTTCCAAGCCCCTTCATCCCTCCTTTGCAAACGTTTAACTTTGGGGATCAGCTGTTCCTAGGGGACATGCAATGGGGGCTTCCCTTTTCTTTTTTGTTTTAGAGTAGGGGGAAGCCTCCATAGGTACATGAACAGGGGCAGGAGTTAAGGAGGAGATCCTCTTGTTCCCCTCTCTCAGCACCGACAGGCAGAGAGTATGCTCCTGCCCATGCCTGCACAGCCCCAGGAAGCCAGCCCTTCCTCATCCCTTCTTCCTGCTCAGTGCCCTCCCACTCCCTCTCCTGCTCCCCAGGTTCCTAGGAGACTGACAGCCCACTTGAGTTCTCCCAGCTGCTCCTCTCCCCGAGACAGTATCTTTTCAGAGCTGGTATCATAGCTTAATGATGTTCCTCCAATAAGGGGAAGGTAATTGATTGTTAAGTGAAAATATAAATTGTAATTGAATCCGTCACATTTCAGTTTTTCATATCCTGTGACAAGTCTCTTAGTGCCACCACAAGGACTGCAGGGATGGGGGAAGGACCGAGAGAGAGAAGAGGAGAACTGTCCTGTGTTCCCACATCCAGCCAGTAGTGCTGGGACTCTTGCACATGTGGGAGTGTGTGTGGTGTGCACATTCACTATGCACAAGGTCACATGAAATGAGGTGAAATACTTCCAGGCCCTTGGCTGTGGTATACAGGTCTGGTTTGAGCTTCGAGTCTGTATTTCTAGCTTCCTTTTGGACATTTGAATTCTTTAAGAAGCTCATGTACGCTAGAGGCTAGAACATGCCAAGCATGTTCACTGTTCTGATCTCATTTAATGTTAAGTAGGAGGTATAACATAGTGATTAAGAAGTGGGCTTGTGCTCCAGGCTGCTTGGGTTAGTGTAGTCATTCTGCCACTTTCTGTGTAGGCTTCTAAGTTATTTACCTACCTGTGCCTCTGTTTTCCCATCTGGAAACTAGGCATAATTCCTGTTGACTGCTCAGGACCATCGTGAGAATTGCATAGGGTTAACTTAGGGAAAGCACATAGAAGAATACACGTGGTAAAAACCCAATAATTATTAAAAACTACTAGTATTATTTTTCAGAAACAGTGTTGTGTTAGTATGAGTCTGGGTACCTAGAAAACAGAGCCCAGGGCCAAGCTCCTGAGTTAGTGGTTTATGGGAAGGGGGGAGGGTTAACCCCCAGGTGGCAGGGCAAAGGGAAGTTAGGGTAGGGAAGGACTGACGGCACATGATGGTCGGACTTGTGTGGGGTTTCCAGTTTGCCCCAGCTTCACAAAAACACAGCCTGTGTCTCTGTCACGGGGGGGTTCTCCCCAGGGGTTGTATGGAATGATGCATCTCAGAATAGTCCTGGGAGGGGGTGCTGGAGGGGTAAGGGGAGGATCTTTATAAAGACAACGTGTGTGTGTGTGTGTGTGTGTGTGTGTGTGTGTGTTTGTGATAGTCTTATCTTGTAGTAAAGTATCTGCCATATGCAGATATCAGCAAATGTGCTGGATAATATTTATCCATATTTTCATCCACTCATGTCTTACATTTAATTCATGTAAGATAAAATGCATAGATCTTAAGGAGGGTTCAATTTGATGGGGTTTGACAATTGTGTATGCTTGTGTGACCGTCTGTCAGCTTTCATTTCTCTGATCAAATTTTTCATCTTTTCACACATGTTGTTGATGATTTCTTTTAGATCTTTTAACATATTTAGCATAGATTTTATTTCTTTCAGATTCTCTGTATGATAAGTCCAACATCTGGACCTTCTCTCAGTTTGATTCTTTTGCTCTTTTCTTCCTTTGACCATGGGCTACATTTTCTTGTTTCTTCGTGTGTTTCCTAGTTATTAATTAATTAATTGTTTGTTTGTTTTTAAGATTTTATTTATTTATTGGACAGAGAGAGACAGAGTGAGAGAGGGAACACCAGCAGGGGGAGTGGGAGAGGGAGAAGCAGGCTTCCCGCTGAGCAAGGAGCCTGATGCGGGGCTTGATCCCAGAATGCTGGGATCATGACCTGAGCCAAAGGCAGATGCTTAACGACTGAGCCACCCAGGCACCCCTCCTAGTTTTTTAAACTTTGTACCAGAACATAGGTATGAAGGGGCAGAAGAGACAAAAGTAAGTGAGCCGTATGCCTAGGAAAGGGAAAGTCCCTTCTGTCGGGCTGAAGGGTAAAGTGAGGAGAAAATCCACCATACCCTTGAGCTGGGCTAGTGTTGCAGCTTTGCTTAGATTTAGTTCACTTCTGGCTTCAAATGCTTTGAGGGTGTGATCAAGACTCTCCCTCCAGCAGGACTGGGGATCCGAACAGAGAGTTAAGAGCTCTCTTGAACCTTTACAACTTTCTGAACCATGGGAGAGTCTGTCCATTTTGTAGCCCACCTGCCCACTTTTTCGGTCACTTGAGAATTCTCTGTTTTCTCCAGGCCTGCTGCTTTTCTGTTCCTTTTGGAAGGTTCTTTCTGTCCTGATGCCCTGCTCTCAGCCTTTGGAGGGCTATTCCTGGAGCAAAGGGAAGCCCCACAGAGCCTTTATAGGGATTGGTCCTGGCTGTCCTGCCTGGTCCCACCCTTCAGTGGCCTGCACCTGGGTGCTGGATGTAAGTCCAGGATGTCTCAGAGAGATGTTCTCAGCTCTCTTGCTCTGCCTCTACCTTGCAGTGGGTCCCTGTCTTGTGCTTAAGGAGGGTCCCATATGCTTTGGGAGGGGAGATCTCTTTCAGGTCTCTGCCCTGCCCCCAGCCTTTAATATACTACTCCCATACGCTTGGTGAAGGCCTATGAGAAAGAAATGGGGCACGGGTGCACAGTTATCTTGTGGAAGGGATGCCGTGGGCTTCCTATCTCACTAGCTCACATGTGGCCATGAGAGACTTATAGAATATTTGGCTGGTTTCTCCTTACCTTTGTCTATATTGAATTCCTTCTTCTCCTACTACTCTGCCAAGAGCAACTGTGGGTCTCTACTCCCCAAGAAAGCTCTCATTGCTTTCTGGAATTTAATTCATGTAGGCTAATTGACATCTTCAGCTCTCTGATGGGCTTAAACACTACAATTTTACAGCTTATCTGGCTCCTTCTGCTGTTAGCATGGGGGTGACCCTCCTCTGTGATTTTCTGCATTCTAAACCCAACATCTGTTTTGTAGCATGGCTCTCTAGAAGTCTTCACCATGGGAAATAGCAGGTTTCATCTCTGGACAGTGAAAGATTATTAAACTCCATCCAATGGTTGTTTTGTTCTTCTGACATCCAAAGATCCATCCATATAGATGCGGACATCAACATTTTTAAATAAAGCTTCTCACTTTTTCAGGTCACCGCTCCTAGCATTTGGGAAGCAATATCAGGAGGCAATATTAATCTGAATAGGTTGATTTTGGTTAGGGGGGTTTAATAAAGCAAATATTTTCTCTCTGATTTTAAGCAATGGTTCAGACCAGGTCTGCAGCATGATGGAAACGAGGGCATCCCCTGTACTTTTCTGTTTGAGCTAGAAACCTACAGTCAGGGGAGGGAGATGAGTTTCGCAAAGTAGAGAGTCCTCTTCATTTTTCATTCTGTATTCAGGGATGACTAGTCTGAATGATCCCCAATATTTGCCACCCATTTCACATAAGAGCACCTTGTACTCCTTCTGGGGTCTCATTTCTTCTGGAGGCTCAATTTTCCTTTGTTTGAGTGTAGGGTTCTCTGCTCCTGCTCATGGTATCTTAACATCCCATAATGTCCTTTGGGAGAAGTGCTGAGAAATCACTAGACGCTGACAGGGTAACTTGGAGGGCAGGAGGGCTCAGTAAATCAGGAGGAGGTGGTGAGTGGGTGCTTTGTCAAACATCACAGCTACTGCAAGGAGGACTGCAGTTACTGTAAATCCCTGGTCTCTGTTATGTCGAAGCACCATGGGCGTGGTTACAGTGCCAGAGCTAATGAGGCACTTTTCATAGTATAGTAATAATAATTTTAATTAATGAAGATCAGCGTGTAGCTCTTCATGCTCACCGGCAGTCATGCACCCTGATGTACATAGGAGGTGTGCGTCTAGAGCCAAGCAGGAGGGCTGGAGAGGCCACTTCTTTGTACTTTCCTGTTCCATGGCTCATGGCGGCAAGGTCACCCCCTGTGACTTGGGTTTGGCCTGTGATGGTGAAGTGAGGAATGCTAACTCCAAGGCTGATTTCCAGTGAAGGATAGAAATACTTTCTTCAGTAAGATGTCTAAACAGACGCCTAAAATCTTCAAGAGGCAGATTTCCCACAACTGTATCCTAAAATCATAGGAATAATTGTCCCAGCCCTGTGAGGACAACATGATTGGTTGCTGGTGATATAGAGCATGAACTCTGACTCCTAGGTCATTTTGCCACTAGATATAGTATCAACATTATTGTAAGTAGCCTTGTAGATTTTTGATCTATTTTCACTGACTTTTTAGGTGACATCGACAAAGCCACCGAGGGTAGTTTTGTTTTCATTGGCACAGTCTAGAGTCATACATGATGTCGCCACTGGGTGTCTAATACACAACCCAGACTTGGCAAGTTCAACATAGAACCCTTGATTCTTCCCTTAAAACTCCTCATGCCTCAGTCCCCCTCATCCACCACTTTAAAGCCACAAATCTAAGCACCATCTTTGATGTTATTTTTTTCTTTTCTCCATATCCAAACCATTTGCAAATCCTATTTTCTTTTCTTACAACACATACCTCGATCCACCCACCATGTCAGTGCATATGTCCGTGTATGTGATATTCATGGGCATGTGTGCATGTACATATGTGTGTGCTTATGTGTGCATATGTATGCATATATGGATGGATGGAGATATATTTTATACCTCTCTTCCCACCCTCCCAACTATCATCTGAGCTGCATGAGAGCAAGTCCCTTGACTTACCAGCATTGTATTCCTAGTGCTTAGGCCACTCTGAATACCTGAATAAATCCTGAAAGAAAACATCTGGAATTGTAGTTGGGAGTTAAATATCTTCTACACAGGGGGCACCCAGCTCCAGAGAGACAGAATCATTTATCTAATTTCATTGGAGAAACAAGTTCTTGGCCCAAACAGATACTGGGGAGATGCCTGGTAATGATAAAGATCATGAATTTAATGTTCTTTGGAACAGTGTCGCCCACCAACAGTCTGAGGTCCAGTTCTGGCCTGCACAATGTTTAAAAATTTTTGAATTATTTGACCACATAAAACACAATAGATGTTCTGTGTCTCTTGAAAGTCTGGGTTGTCTGGCAACACAGGGCTCGTAATCCTGTCTAGCGACACACTGGTAATAGTAGTGAGCAGCAGCTGCCCTTGAGCCAGGACCCCGCTGTCTGGTTGGCCACAGAAGGTTCTTCCTCAGCCCATTTCACTCATTTGCATTACCTGCCTGGCCTCTGTAGGCCTCTGAGTTTGAGACTGGGCCAATTTAGATTTCTACAGACCATCCTTACGAGCAGGCCTATGGCGAGGATGCTTCCCTAGCACCTTTCCCTTATCGCCAGCCTTGGTTTAGTTTCCAGTTCTAAATAGGCCTGTGGAGACTTGACAGCCAGTGCCTGGCCCCCTTTGGGCCTGCTCATGTCCTACCACAACCCAATATATTCCGTGTTCTCTGGTTATTTCCCAGACGTGTTCCTAAGAGCACAGTGAAGAGAGGGTGAATGCTAGTGTCAACCAAAGCCTTCACGCCTGAGGCAGTGATTTAACTGTGAGTCCTGATGATTTGGCCTTCAGGGTCATCTGCCCAGGGCTACATTGACTACGTGGGAGAAGTAATGGCCCAGTGTCAAGCTCTTCCTTGTGAACCACAATCCAAGCATTTTCTCTTCCGCGTCCCTTGACCAAAGGAGGCCAGTGTTAGGCGGGGAGGCCTCTGAAATCCTGTTCTTCAGCCGCACCACACTTTTGTGCTTGGAAGCTGGGGCCCTTTCGGGAGAAGGAATAGCCAGCCTGGGTCAGAATCAGGGCGTCACTCATCCCATGTTCTTGTTCTCTTGCATATGTGGCCAGTTTCCTGGAGATTTTTATATTTCTCAAGGGTGGCAGGAGGTCAGACTTTTGTGAGAAATTACTCCCTAAGATGAAGTTGTGAATCAGAATTTCTCTGAATGTTTCCACAACCATATAGCGCAGCCGTGGAGCCCAGGAGATTTCCCCTGGGTTGGAAATGCCTGTTCATTTTGTTATGTTGGTGGGTTATTTTTAAGTCACAGAAGGAATATAAATGGAAAACACCAACTAGCACACGCATGGCATGAAACTCGGGCTCAGACGGCAACCTCTACATCCCTTACCATGGTCACAGCCCGGCCGTCTCCTCATTTGTCCAGTTCTTTTAGAACCTTCCAGTGATCAGCATGTGTAACTCCTGTCTGGGAGACTCCAGTGAATGAAAAGCATTGGCCGCAGAGGATGCCACTTTCTATGATTACAAGCGATTTGCTAGTTTTCTCAGAAGAGCTTAAGAGGGTTTCATGAAATGTCTGTTTTCAGAATCATTAACCATCGATTAAGCTCTTTGTCTTACTCTGGGAAAATGCCATTAAACGTGAATAAAGGGCGAGTAACAGTGGTGACCGCTGGGCACTCCCGGGACAGTCCAGCCCATGTCTGCCTGTGATATGCTTGGTTTCAGGCTCTTTGGAAGGCAGGGCTGGCTGGGAACCTGTTGCCTGTCTGGGGTATTTGGTTTCTGTGACAGCTGTGTGTTTTGCTGCCCAGGTTCATCCTTTATGTTGATTTCTATTAGTGAATTTATAAATACAGCCTGAAGAATGCTACCTGTCCCTTAGCTCTTGAACCATCATTACGATCCAGAATGGTAAATCCTTTGTAGGAGTCACCTTGGTTCAGCTGAAAAAAAATTACTGATGTGCTTTGAAAAGGTAGAGAGAGTTAGAGGGTTTTTTTTTTTTTTTTTAATATAGCTGAATAGGATTTTAAGAAAGCAGAATTATAATGTGGAATGAAAAGAAAAGCGAGAGGTTGGGTCAGAAACTGGGTTATCAGTACAATGCAGAAAGGGAAAATAAATGCTAATAGACTGCACATGTGCCCTTCCTGCTAGATTAGAGACCAGGAGGGCGCCTGCTCAATGCGGCCCATTGTGTGATGGCCCAGAACACAGGTCCGGGCTATTATCCCCTCCACACCCCCTTGTGCCGCAGATGGTGGTTCTTGCTTCTCTTATCGGCTGGTGCATTCAGTCTCTGTAGCTTGATCTCTTCCTCACTCTTGTGCTCACGCAAAATGGATTGATCTGCTGAAAGAGAGGGGCTGTCGGGGAGAAAGGGGGGCACATGGGGACGGACAGCCTAGGGGGCCAGGTGCAGGGACAGCGGGGGGGGTAGTTGGGGGGAAGGGAACAAGCCATGGGGTGCAGCACAGGGACAGCACTCAGCTGCCTGGAAAATGGCCTTGTGCCTTTGCACTCTGGAGTGCCAAAGCTCTCAGCTGTTGAACAAGCAGCCCAACCGCTTCCAAGGGGACATGGAACCTCCAGGGGGGCCTTGCTTCCTGCCCTTGCTGCTCCCTTCCCAGGACAGCCCGAACTCTGTGTCTGAGCTGGCTGGCGGGAGCTGCGAATTCAGTGAAGGTGAGCTGGTGCCAGGGACAGAGGGCTTGTGGGAGGGATTCCTCCCAGGAGAGCCCGCCAGGAGGGATGGAAGGGGTCACTCTCTGGGCTGAATCCAGAACCTCGGGGTGGCTTGGCCATAGCTGCTCTTCCTGATGTATGCTTTCACATCTGGCTCTCCCAGTTACCAGCTGGGGGACCTTGGGAGATGTATTCAGCCTCTCTGGGCTGTAGTTTCTCCTCTACAAAATGGTACCTAATTCAGAGTTTTACTGTGAAGGTGAAATGCTATAATTCATGGAAGGAGCTTAGAACAGGACCTTAGAAAGTGAGCTGTTATTATGACCATCATCATCATTATCATTATGTTATATCACCGTTCTACATCGTCATGATATTACCATGACCTATTATCATTATTATACATATGTTATATATGTCACATGTGTGTACATGCATATTTATATATGGAATCATGGTCTAATTGAAAGGACATGGGCTTTGGGGGCAGGCACTTTGAGACCTTGCTCTGATGCTTAGCATGGGTGTGATCTTCGGTAAGTCACTTAGTCTTTTCCAGCCTCCTTATCTGTGAAGTGGGGCTCAGTGGTGGGATGGGTGGGAGGATAATGAGGTGATGCCTATAAGTCGCCCAGTACAGAGGCTGGCATGTCAAAGAAGCTTGGTAAATGGATCTTGTGTTACTCTAACTCACCTGTGCAGACATGTGTTGTATGCACCTGCCTGTGTGCTGTTGGTGTCTGAGTGGTGTGTTTCTGTTTTGGATGCATTTGTAGGACCGCACATGTGTCTGTTGGCAGGTGCCTGTGGGCTGGAGGCCTGCGGTGTAATTGGTTGGGTCCTGTATATGGCTTCTCTGAACCTGTCTCTCGCTCTGCCTTTGCAATGGAGGCTGGAACGTCAGAGTGAACCTAGAGGCAAGTGCCTGATACAGCAGCCTAGGCTGGAGAGAGGGAGAGGCTGACAAGAACTAATGTAGTTGGGAGGATGACATCAGGATTCCTTGACTCACTGTCATCATATACCTCTCCCCTTTGTTGTGGGACGAGATGTCCTTGTCTGAGTGAGGACTGGAGGAGACCCTAAGGGGGAAGGCTGAGCTTTCCCAGATTCTGGGTGCTGCCCCCGATGGATGACACAGCTGTGCCATACCTCTGACTAATGCAGTGGTAAAAGGCCCACGTGGTTGTTAGCCGTGCCTGAATGAGCCAAGAAGCACCATTCATGTTCCCAGTCATCCCAAGTTTATATCACCATTATGACAATTTTCCAGCAGATGGCCATAAAGTGTCTTGAGAAAGCAAGAGCCATTTCTTTATGATTTATACAAGGTCAATATATTGGCTAGTAACGAGTGTGTGATTCAGGATCTCCTTGGCTGACTCCATCTGTTCTCCAGCCCACCCTGGTTCCCCCTTCCAGCTTCCATGCCACAACATCCTTCTTCCTCCCTCTCCCCACTCTTGGTTTAACCCTGAGATGTGCACTAAGTAATTGCAGGAATCAGGTCAAAATTGACAGCCATGGGGAAGGCATACAGCTAGAGAAGCTTTAACGCATGCTCATCTCTGTTTTCCCCAGAGTCAGGTGGGGTGTGATGGGGTTGAGCTCCTTCCTTGATTGTTTTCATTTGTGACCTCTCCTTTTAGTAGTTTCCTAAGCTGGCACTGCTTCCTTCCCATCCCAGTCTTGCTTGTAAAATATTCCTGGGTTGCAGAGCCTCTGTCTCCTCCCCCCATCCTTGTGGGTGGCAGTAGCCCTTGCCCCTGACTGCAGAGGGGAAGCCCTCTTAATGTGTAAGTCCTGTTGTTGAGCCTACAAATCCAGACATCGTGGATGAGATTTGCGGATGGTAAGAGAAGGTGCCAGCTTCTCTCTCTTTAGGATTTTGCTTATCCATTGAGGCTATGACCCCAGGCAGTTCTCAGAAACAAAGCAAGCTAACCACAGGAAAGGTAATACTTTTAGAATGGGCATTCTTGAGTGGGGAGGGCATGAGGCTCCTGGATCCCAGAGTGCCCTGGTGTGTAGTCCCTTTAGCCTCCGTGGAGAAGGTCATCTTTTGAGAAGAGCTTGGACTAGAAGGCAGGGACGAGAAGTCTGAGTCCCAGCTGTTACTTTCTACCTCCGCCATGTTTGGTAGTGATACAAATTTTGGACCTCGACTTTCTTATCCGTAAAATGGAATGCAGTTGTGTCCCCTTATCTGCGATTTTGCTTTCTATAGTTTCAGTTACTCACAGTCAATCCCAGTCAACCCCAGGCTGGAAACAGATGATCCTCCTTCATAAAGTTGATAGTAGCTAGATGCGCCATCACAATGCTTACGTCATTCTCCTCACTTCCTCTCATCACGGAGGCATTTGATCATCTCACGTCATCACAAGAGGAAGGGTCAGTACAGTGCAAGATATTTTGAGAGAGAGAGAGGCCACATTTACATAACTTTTATTACAATATATTGTTACAGTTTTTAATTTTATTACCAGTTATTGTTAATCCCTTACTGTGCCTAATTTATAAATTAAACTTTATAGTAGGTATGTATATATGGAAACAATATAGTATATATAGGGTTCCTTACTACCTGTGGTTTCAGGCATCCACTGGGGATCTGGGAACATGTCCCCCACGGATAAGGGGGGAGCTACTGTAATAGTAGCTAACTTGTCTATAGAATTGGCTTTTCTGACACTAAAGTTGGAAGAAAGCATGAAAAAGAGTCTAAGGACTGAAAATATTATGTGGAGAGTACATATTCACTGCAGGAATTCTTGGCCTATTCCCCCCCGCCCCCTCAGGCAGTAACACAATTTTGAGATGCCAGCAGTTTTGTACTGACTGTCTCCACCGAGGGTAAATAAACATTAGTTGTGTTTGATGATTTATCTTAACACCCTTCTTTATTTTTCCAGCATCTGGTGTTAAGTCCCTGCTAAACATCAGACTTGTGAAGAAATGAGATCAGCACATGACGGGGATGCCCACGGGGGAAACCTGCCCCTGCTGTTACTCTGTTGCGACCAACCGGCCCGACGGTTGACCAGGGGAAAGATGAATCCAGTCCAAGGTGTGAGCTCCTGTCTTTAATGTTGTACCACTGCCTCCAGGCAGCGATGCCTTTTAAGTCTTTCTTCCCCGAACTGGCTAATTCTCATGTGCCCGGGCTCTGACTGAGGGGTGTGTGGGCACACTGCAGCCTCTGGCTGTCCTTCTCAGCTTTCCACTCCAGTTAGGTTCCCAGGACATGAATCTACAGATGGTCCCTTTTCCCATATCTAGAGCCCAACCCTGACGAGGAGGCTGGATGTCTCCCCTTGCCCTACCATGGTGGCTCTGCCTGGAAGGCTGCCTCTGAAGGATGGGGCCCCTTCGCTTCCCTGCTGAGAAGAGGCAGGAGTCCAGACCTTTCAAATGAGGCCTCACTCGGGGGCAATTCATGGATCTGCCTGAACCACCTCTTCTTTTGTTTTCCACAGGGTCACTTGCCAAAACAAAATTGACACTGAAACACACAAACACACACACAATTCCTCAGCATTTTGAATACATTGATACATACGAGATACAAATCAGTTTGAGTTTTCTCTACACTTTCCACACTTTGTTTCTGAATAATAATAAAAAAAAAATCCCTGCAGCAAATACTATTTTGAGACTAATTTCTGGAGGCTCCTAGCAGGCAAATCATTCTTTTTCTTGCTGTGATGTTCCTTTTAGTCTTAAAAAGAAAAGACTTAGGGAAGATGAAGCCTTTTATTTTTCAAACATTGAGCAGGTGCATTGAGGAGGAAGCGCTGAAAGCTTTGGTGGCTGCAGGGAGCAGAGCTAGGGGAGACCGGCGGAGGGGCCAGCTGGAGGTCAAGACTGGCAAATAGGATACTCCAGTTCTGGGATTCCCAACCAGCCTTGCCTAGGTAATTGCAATTGAGCCTGACTCTGGTAGAGAGCCTGGGAGTTATGTTCTTTTAAAGACCCATTCTCTAAATAGGGAATCAGAATTACCATAGGAGGAAATTTTTTTTTAAAATTGTCGACAGTGATTCTGATGGAGGCAGGTCCCAGTGCCCAGAAAGGCATTTTCCTAAAACAACTGGCCCTTTCAAGATGCTCTGCGAAGTTTTGGGGCTCCTTTTGGGATAGAGCCCCGCGGAGCAAGCATGTGTACGTCCAGGTGCGGCAGCAGCTCCTTGCCGGGGGTGGGTTGTAAAGCCGACTGGATGGTCTCAGGCACTTGCTCTGACTTTGTGTCCGTAGCTGGAGATGTTGTCCTTGTCCCCCAGAGCTATCTGTCTGATGTCATGTTCAGGTTCGTGTCCAAGGTAATGGAAGATGTGGTTGGAAGGAGAGAGGCTACAGAAGAGGTGGTGGTGGTAGTGCGACTTCTTTTTTTTTTTTTTTTAATGATTTTTTTTTATTATATTATGTTGGTCACCATACAGTACATCCCTGGATTCCGATTCAAAGTTTGATGCTTCATTAGTTGCGCATAACACCCAGTGCACCATGCAATACGTGCCCTCCTTACTACCCATCACCAGTCTATCCCATTCCCCCACCCCCTCCCCTCTGAGGCCCTCAGTTTGTTTCTCATAGTCCATAGTCTCTCATGTTTCATNTGTGGAGAAAGGGGATCCCTCCTACATTGTTGGTGGGAATGCAAGTTGGTACAGCCACTCTGGAAAACAGTGTGGAGGTCCCTTAAAAAGTTAAAAATTGAACTACCCTATGACCCAGCCATTGCACTACTGGGTGTTTACCCCAAAGATACAGACGTAGTGAAGAGAAGGACCATATGCACCCCAATGTTCATAGCAGCATTGTCCACAATAGCTAAATCGTGGAAGGAGCCGAGATGCCCTTCAACAGATGACTGGATTAAGAAGCTGTGGTCCATATATACAATGGAATATTACTCAGCTATCAGAAAGAACGAATTCTCAACATTTGCTGCAACATGGACGGCACTGGAGGAGTGTGACTTCTTTAAACTCTGCGAGTAAACTATGGACTTTCCTCCCTTGCAGCTTTGTTGTACAGAATCTTCCTGGATCAAACACTTGGTACATTCCCCTCTGTGTATCCACCTAACTGTCTGTGAAAGCTCCTCTCACATTCCATCCTCCATGAAGCCTCCTTTTGCAAGCATGTCAGATGTGGAGCTGAGTAGTAGAAAGAATCAGAGGAAAATTAACAGTCACCTCTGCACAGCGAAGCCAGGGGACAGTACTAGCCCTATGAGTGGAGGGAGCCAGGTCCTATGCTGGGATCGTGGATTTAGGGCAAGAGCTGGTAGTGCCTGGGCCTCTGGAAGCTTCCACGCCCTGCACACCTAGTAGGTCATGGTAGAGAATTCAGGGCTGATGATGGCTGGCATATCTATGGGAGAGAAGCACTAAGGTTCTACCCACATTAGGAGGGAGTGAGCTTAATTTATCCTCAGATGATGTTCTGTGTTGTAAAAGCAATCCAAAACAAAACTTAAACCCAAAGACCTAGGTTCGGGTCAAAGTTCTGTTCATTTTTAGTCATATGCCAGAGATCTTGGATAAATCAATAGTTTTGATAATTAGATTTCTCATCTGTAATATTGGGGTAGTAATACATAATTGGGTTGTCGAAAGGATTCAGTAGAATTATGTTCAGTGCTGTGTAAATTATAAATGTTCTAGAAATGTGAACTATTAGTGTTACCCAAAACTCTAATTTTGTGAGAATTAGGGAAGGTTCACATCTGAGTCAAAAGGATTTTACAAAATTGTTTAGACCTTTAATTTTCAGGAAAAAAAATGTCTCTCTTCTTCCTTCTCTCCCTCCATGCACGACACACATGTACTGGACAATTACTATGGGGCTTAGAACTGGGGATGTCAAGAGGGACTAGGTCACGTTTATGCCTTCATACAGCTCATAGTGTAATGAAGGATAGAATTAATGAAGAAATAAATTATTCTAAATTGTGATATATACCATGACAAAGCAGAATGCCCTAGGTTCAGAGATTGGGCAAAGGAGGGAGTGATTAAAAATGAGGGCAGGAATCACTTCTTAATAAAACTGATATTTTCACTGATCCTGAAGGAGTTATCCAGGAAGATATGGAGGATTGAAGTCTTTTTGGATTGTATCCAGGATTTTCTAAATGATACATTGTAGACACTCTGGATTATTCTGTTTAATTCCTCAGATTTTTTTTTTTTTTTAGGTAGGAAGTTTAACTTCACTGAACTAAAACTTTAAACTCTGTCTCCACTTGTATAGGCAGCAACATGACTGTACCCGTTCGAGTCTCAGCTGGCCTTCTTCATGTCTGTCCTACACATATGTTGTTTAGGGGACAGCCAGAGATTTGGGTACAATTTATATGTAATACATGGGGCTCCCCTTCCTTATCTCATTTCCTTTAGGGTTACTTTCCCCCCTTTTCCAGCAACTAGGGGCACCCCTGCCTTCAGGTAAAAAAATGTAAAAGTGGAGAATTAACCCAGTGCCATTCCTCCCTTCCAATGGTAGTCTTCCTTCACATTTTTTCTTGTTCTTTATACCTTCATGTAGCGGTCTTCAAAATATTTTCTAGTTTATAATTGTTATCTGCAGGAGGGTTGGTTTAATACCTGGTCGTCATACTTAAGGAGCAGACTGTTTAATTAGAGGGACAGGAATCAAACACAAGGAGAAACCAGAGAATGAGTCCAGAAACATGATATGGATGAGTACCTCATTCATTCATGTATTTATTTATCCAAAAAACAATTTTGAGCATCTGCTGTTGGGTAGGGCTCTTCTCAAGGCACAAGATAGCATAATGTTGGTTAGAGATATATATTCTATAGTCATTCAAGATAAGAGATTATTTGGAAAATGTTGATTTAAGAAGAGATTTAGAAAAAAAAAAGGATTCAGCTTCTCAAAGGGGAGATAAAAGTGGTCTACATATTTGCTTTCCTGTACGGTTTCCATCGGCCACAGATGGCTATTGATCACTTGAAATGTGATTAGTCTGAAATGAGATGTGCTGTAAGTATAAAATACACATCAGATTTTATAGACTCAGTGTGAAAAAGAAATGTAAAATATCTCATTAATTTTTTCATAATGTACTATTTTAGATATATTTGATTAGATAGATTATTACAATTAATTTTACCTGTTTCTTTTTACTTTTTTAATGTGTAGAATTCCGACACCAATTTCAGTGTGGGTGGTTTCTCCACACCACCAGACAATTCTCTGACACCATCTGGGTGTTCCACATATTTAACTCAGTTCTGACACTGTCTGCCTAGAAATAGCACCAGATCCCCCAGGTCAAGGGCTCAGTCCCACATGACTGCCCCCACTTCAGATGCCCATCCCAAGTCTAGCTGGTCACCTGTGCTTCTCACTGACTGGCTGTAGATAGGAGGTTCCCACCATTCCCTCCTTGGATGTGATTAATTTTCTAGAGTGGCTCACTGAACTCAGAGAAACATTTTGCTTACAAGATTGCCAGTGGTTTTTTTTTTTTTTTTTAAAGATTTTATTTATTTGACAGAGAGGGAGTTCAGGCAGGGGGAATGGCAGGCAGAGGGAGAGGGAGAAGGAGACTCCCCACTGAGCAGGGAGTCCAACACGGGCCTCGATCTCAGGACCCTGGGATTGTGACCTGAGCTGAAGGCAGACGCTTAACCAACTGGACTGCCCAGGCGCCCCAGATTGCCACTTTATTACAAAAGGCTGTGACTCAGGATCACGCAGATTGAAGAGACACCTAAGGCGAGGTATGTGGGAAAAGGTGTGAAGCTTCCATGCTCTCTTAGAGCACCACTCTCCCCAAATCTCCGTGTGTTCTCCATGTGAACCCCGTTCTTTGGGTTTTTAGGGAGACTTCATTACATAGGCATGGTTGATTAAATCATTGGCTATTGGCAGTTGATTCAATCTCCAGCCCCGACCCTCTCCCTGGAGGTCAAGGAGATGAGACTGAAAATTCCAGCTCTCTAATCACAGGGTTAGTTCCCCTCCCAGCTAGCCTCCATCTTTAGGTGCAGTCCAAATGTCACCTCATTAACATACTCTCAACCGTGGTTGAAAGGGGCTGGTTCTGAATATCAAGACATCTTCATCGCTCTTATCACTTAGAAAATTGCAAAAAAAATTATTTTTTTCTTAAAGTTTTTACTGATCTTCCAGTTAGTTAACATACAGTGCAGTATTAGTTTCAGGTGTACAATATAGTGATTCAACACTTCTGTATAACACCTGGTAAAAATTCCAAGAGTTTTAGAAGCTCTGTGCCAGAAATGGGATGAAGACCGAATATATAGATTTCTTATTTTAAATCACACTATCACAGTGTCCATACTAGAAAGTGTAAAGTTATATATATGGCTCACATTATTTTTCTATTGGCCAACAGTGGTCTAGACCAGGGTCAGCAAACATTTTTTTTTAATTGAAATATAATTAACATACAGTGTTATATTAGTTTCAGGTATACATTTCACCCACCTCCCCTCTGGCAACCACCAGTTTGTTCTCTATATTTAAAAGTCTGTTTTTTTGTCTCTTTTTTTCTTTGTTTGTTCATTTGTTTGTTAAATTTCATATATGAGTGAAACCATGTGGGATTTGTCTTTCTCTGACTGGTTTATTTCACTTAGCTTTATACTCTTCAGGTCATCGATGTTGTTGCAAATGACAGTATTTCTTTCTTTTCTTTAAAGGGTCAGATAGTAAATAGTTTAGACCTTGCAGGCCACATGGTGTCTGTTGTAACTACTCAACTCAGCCACTGTATTGTAAAAGCAGCTTAGCTAATCCATAAACAAATGAATGTGGCTATGTCTTAATAAAACTTTATTTATAAACACTATTTGAGTAGTGTTTGAATTTGATATTTGAGTGTCCTATAATTTTAATAATTACCCTCCCAAATCATTATTCTTTTGACTGTTTTTCCCTCCTCCATCATTTAAAATATAAAAACCATTTTCAGTTCGCAGAACATAAAAAACAGGTGACGGGCTAAATGTAGCTTGTGGGCCATTATTTCCCAAGTCATTCTGAAGGACCCGAGAAACAATTTGCTTTGAAAAGTACCATTTTAAATCAAACCTGTGGTAGAATGAATTACTGTTTGCAGTTCTTCCTGATCTCCTGCATTGGCATTCCATATCCACAACCTATGCCAATGGGACTTTGTGGTACCAGTTAGTGGAGGGGGTGCAGTGTACATCTTGACTATGGCACTTGGTTAATGGGAGGAAGATAAGCATGGTAGTGTGTCAGTTCTAGCTTAAGGTTTCAGAGGTTTTATGTGTTTCCACCTGCCTTCATGAGATTTCTGTCATTACCACGAATGAAGCTTCCTCTTCATTCCTTTTGCTCTTTCATCCTGTTTTCCAGAATAAGTACATGTGGAATGGACCCAAGCATGGACATCAGTTGAGATACACCAATCCCAACCCAATCTGCAGCTTGAAGCAGAGCCTCTAGACAAGCCCAGGATAGATCAGCAAATTCACAACTGACCCACAAATAGGAGAAAAGTAAATGTTTATTGTTGTGTTACTAAGAGTCTGTGATTATTCATTACATAGCATTTGCTGACTGTTACAAATTGTTTTCATTTTTCCTTTCACTGTATCTTACTTTATGTCTGCCCGTCTTGTCCTAATCAGCAAAATCTGGGCTCTTCCCTGCCCATCAAGAGAGGCGCCATGGCAGCTGCAGTAGTTTTGCGCTTGCTGCTAGGATTTCTCAGTTGAAGGTATTATGTATTTCATGCTGACAATGGGAGAAAGGCAGCCAGTTAATCTCGATGCAATTGAATTTAAAAGTAAGTCAGATCTAATTTTACTCACTTCTTCATTCCCAAGTTACTCTTTCTGCTTCCTTTGGTTGTGTGTGTTTCAAATCATTTCCCACTGTTTATTTTTAATTTCTACTTTATTTTAATTATTTAATAGGTGGCATCTGTGCAGCGCCTGTCATTCATCGAGCAGTTTGTTTTCTGCTTATGGAATCGCAAGAATATTTAATCTGCTGCTTCACGGGTGTCACCATCACTCAGACTCTAGAACATGGGATCCTTCCTTCTTTATTTGGAAGAACAAAATTCTCTAAGGTAACCACAGTCCTTTGAAAGCACAGCACCCAAACTGAACCTGAGCCCCAGGGAAAGGCAAGTAAAGAGGCTTTCCCTCTATCTCTGTTGCTTTTGAGCAAGTACATGTCTTCTTACACGTCCTGGGTAAATACGACACGAACGGCCTGCTCGGTGGTTGGTGTCAGGGACGAGTGCTTAGACCTATTCACGTTTTCCCAAGTCACATCACCTCTCCTTTTGAGGGTGGGGTATCCTGGAGGGTTTGAGTCAAAATGCAGATCTGTAGGATTATATCTACTCATGCTCTAGGGACATGACTCTAAAAGCCAAGTGAGTTTTGAGCCATGAAATGTAGTTGAAGGAGATGGAGAAAGGCTCCCTGGAACATAATTAGCAGAATAATAATGATGACAAAGTTATCAGCACCATTCTGTCCATTTCCAAAGTATTTTGCAACGTTCAGAGGTTAGGACAAACCAATGCTGTGGGTTTCCTGCTGATGCCTTCCAATTGGAGATCTCCATTCCCTCATCTCTGAAATGGGTTGGCTCCATTAAACAGCCTCTTACAGCTTTGCCATCCCAGGCATTGGATGAATTCCATATTCTTCATCTAATTTGAGAAAATTTCAAATTTAAAAGAGATGGTATCACTTTTTCCCTTGTACTGCTCCAAAGGGCTTAGCAGCCTGCTAGAGTCTTTGCATTTGTGCAAAGTCTGTTGGGGTTTCTGAAATGACATTGCTAGAGGTCCATTTTTTGGAATAGGAACTGAAGAAATGCCCCACCTCGGACAGGCAATAAGATTGCACTAACCCCCTTCATGAGCATCAGTGTGTGAGGCTAGTTAGTCCGCTAGCACCGTCTGAACAGGGTAGGACCGTGGGTAGGGGCAGATTGAGCATTTGCGGGAAGGGTATGGTGTCCAGGAAACAGTGGTATGGGCATGTTTGCTTGCATTACAAAGGAAACAAAAGCACAGTGAGGGGAATATAGGGAAACTGTTTTGGGCCCTAGAAGGTTCCCTGGAGCCAAGCAGTGGGGTTTCCAGACAGACCAGAACAGTCTGCCCTGGAACAGATTGCAAGTGAGCTTGGAAGATGATACACAGGAAGCAGCAGGAACAAGCAAGAGAGACTCCTGCCTGGGCTCCCAGCCTTCACTCTGGGTCCTGAGCAATCTGTTCTGTTCACCGCAGAGCAGCCAGTGTGAGCATGGTGAGACTCACATCAGACTGTGACTTTCTTCAAAGCCCTTCAGTGGCTTCCTGTCACACCAACAGTGGACTCAACACACTTACCATCCTTGATCGAACCCTGTGGTCATCCCTGACCTCATTTCTTCTCTGCCTCCTTCTTGCTCACTGTTTTCTAGATGCATCGGCCTTGGTTTTATTCATCTAACACACTTCGTACTTCAGCCTTGGCGCTAGGAGTTCCCTCCCGCTGAAAGCTGCTTCTGTCAGATATTAATGTAGTTCATTTCTTCACTGAATCAGTTCTCTCTCCAAATGTCACCCTCTCCACTTTCTTTTACCACCTGAAATAGACATCCTCAGTCACTGACCAACCATTGATACTTTATTTTCCTCTCTAGCACTTATCACTACATTATTATGTATGTATAGCTATAATTTCTTGTTTGTCTCATTAGAACAGAGACTCTTTGAAATGACAGGAACTTCATTTCTTTTGCCTTCTGCTATACCCCTAGTTTGAAAAACAGTGCCTGGTATATTATAGATATTCCCAGAGATAGTTCTGAATGAATGAATGCACAAATAGCTTCAGTGTCTGGTTGTAAGGCAGTAGGGCTGCAGGTGCTTGGGAGGACTTGGCTTGTTGAAATTTCATCCATCTAGTTGAACATGTGTACTAAGTAGGTGCTAGTAGTTAGATAGATTGAGGTAGATGATGGATAGAATCAGCAAACTCGCACTCTGTACTGACATTGTACAGAGGTAGATGGTATGAAAGGATGAATGGAAGAGGGCAGCTTAATAATGTCTTTCCATTGTCACACAAGGGAAGAGACTATAAGCCAACCTACGGAATTGACAGTGACTTTCAGAGATGTTCCAGAAGTGAGCTGGGAAGAGGAATTGCTTCCTCTCTCGCCACAAGGATTCAAGTAGGACCAGCATGGAAGGCTTGTTAGAAATGTTGTTTCTTTTCTTTTTTTTTTTAGAAGAATTTATTTATTTCTGAGCTAGATGAATCATGATGTTCCTCCACGATTCTCAGTTATTTCTAGTCTCTTGTTTTCATCTGAAAGCAGTATAGTCTGCACTCATGTTGCTCTTTGTTCGTTTTTTATTTTTATTTTTTAATTGTAATTTTTCTACTTTAGCTTGTTTGTGTCTGGAAGAATCCTTCAAATAGCTAAATCAGATGTTGGTGTCACCTGTAGTGCTGAGTAGGTGATATGTGCGTCTTGGCAGATTGAACTTTACTGAAGGGTGAAGGGGTGATTACTCCTTGCAGGTGTAGTTGGGGTGGCTTTCTGGAGGAGGCAAGGCTTGAACTGGACGCTGACAGATGGATAAACTTGGGAAAAGAAGAAAGGAGGAAATTTAAGTAACACGGTGTCAGCAAAGGGCTCTGAGCTCTGCAGATGGTGGCAGCGCCCTCCTAGCTTTCCTGCTATGGAAGAAAATCCTCTCTCCAGGGCCTCATTATGTGGAAGAAAGAGGGAACTAGGACATCATGTCCCCTCTACTTAGCACTGAGCTTCATGTGAGCTCTCTCCCCTCACACGTGCAGCCACCTCACTCCTGGTAATACACTCATAATGAGCACCAATTCTTGCCCAAATTCGAATCCTCTAAGTCTCCAAGACCCTGCCTCCACCCACCTTACCCTCCTCCCCTTGGGCCTCAAGGAGTAGGAAGGGAGAAAAAAGACACAAACCCAACAAATTGGTATAAATTTGAACTACAGTCAAGTTTATTTAGATATGCAACCAAAGTGGGCTAATAAGGTGGGATCCTGAACATGTAACTGGGGTAAGTGGAAAGCAAATGACTGAAACCAAATATTTAAAATAAAAATGGTAAAAGAGAAAAGCAAAATCCACAATAACCCCAAATTTGAATTTCTGTTTTCTCTACCCATGACATCACACAACTGTGTTTGGAACTGAAGATGTACACTTATTCCTCATCTTCCTTAGGGCAGAAAGTGATCTAAGAGCTTTGGGTAAAAGAAGATGGTATTGATAAATGAGCCCATGAACTAATGTGAAGAGGACACATTTCCTGGTACCAGGAGGTAGCCGTGGCCTCTAGATGATCTAAGACTTTGTGAAAAGTCCCTCAAAGGGTATATATATAATTGAAACTTAATCATTTAATCTTGAGACCTGTGGAAGATGGAGAACAAATATCGACCCTTGCTCCCTAAAAGGCACAGACTTTAGCCTTACTGAAGGAACCGGAATTAAAAAATCATCTCATCTCAGAAAAAAAATCCGATACTTTACATCTTTCCCTTTTAAAAGAAAACTGTAATCAGCTGGCCTTGTTAGGCTGTTTAACAAGGTAAAGAATATTAAAATATTTGTCTTGGCTTCCACACTTTCTCAGTGCTATAAAAATCACGGAATAGAGTCTGCCAATCATTTATTTGGCTGCTTGGGTGAAGGAGCTTGATGGGCTCCAAGTCTGTAACGACACAGGATGCCTGCAAAATTGTGTCGTTGGGGCTGATGGAATCTTCCGGAGTGGTCCTAGAGCTGAAGTAGAGATGGCTCTCTCAGAGGCAAGTTGGTGGCACTAATGAAGCTGCTGGGCTCCTTTGGAGGATCGTTACCAGTGTCTTCCTTGCATGGCTGTGGAGGGGTGAAAGCCCACCTTGGAGCTGTCAGTGCCATGGGGTTCGTGCTAAGAATCCCTTTGTTTTCTTGATCCATGATGTTGTCATCCCTTGGGTTCTCTAAGGAAGCTTCATTTGAGTGGGAATCCTCTGGTCTTCATGGCTCTGAAGAAGTTATGAACTGAAGAGTAAGGATGGGTTCCAAATGCATCACTGATGACAGCTAAGTTGGAGGTCATGGGCATAGTTGGGTTAGCTGGTGGGCTGGTTAATTCTAAGCCCCAGATGGAAGCAGGCTCATCCACACAGCCCATGTAGCACCGAATGGGACAGGGCTTTTCACAGTGGGAGGGCTGCCTGCCCAGGCCAGTATTTTGGAAAACTCCTTGTCCTCCATGGACTGGCTGGCTCCCACAAGTAATAAAAATTAGAGTTCAGCTGAGCAGCGTCAGGTATTTTTCTCAAATTCACGAATCAAATGAGTGATGTGGTGGGAGATGGGCAGAGACCAGGGTTTGTGGATGATAGAGTTCCTGCCACTTGCAAGGAAACATCAGGAATGTAGAAAAAGCTTCCTTTACTTTTAAAATCAGTTTGGGCAGGAAGGGTCCCTGGCCGGCAGGCCAAGTTCTCAGGCTCGTCTGCTCAAGTGTACTCTATCTTCTGTGTGCTGTAACCTCCCCAGTTCTTAACACAGACCCGGTTGCTCCGACTTTAACCTGCTGTGTTCAAGAGGAGTGCCATGCACCAAACACACATAGAGGGACTTTGCAGTAAGGCGGCTCTGAGATCCTCTCTCTGCTGGATTCCCCAAGGCTTCTGTCATGCCACAGATTGATATTATCTCCCATTTATGGAAGGCACTAGTCTTCTCCGGGACCTCCTGGAATTCTCTCTCCCACACTGTAATTCACACTGCATGCTATCACTGGACTAATTTTTCCGAAAACACTACTCTTACTGAGTCACTCAAACTCTCTGAGCCTCCATCTCCTCATTGCTAAAATGGATATGTTTATGTTTTTGCTGCTTACCTACCTTATATTGTTGCTAAAAGGATCAAAGAAGATCCTGGAGGCAAAAGTGCCCTGTAAATTGAAAAGTGTTCTGGATATAAGGGTGTGCCTTCCCATCATAGGGTCTGTCATTTTTTCCTGTGGTCTGTCAGATCAGGTTTGTGCTATTGGGCTTGGTGTTCAAGGCTTCTTCATCATCACGCATGTTCCAGATCTCGCCTCCCTACAACCTTGGTTTTCCTCCCCTTCCCTGCCTGTCCCTTTGGGAAGCCTTCCTGATTGCTCCTACCCTCAGGAGTCTCCCTCTGATTCGAGCTTTCGGTTCTGCATTTGGAATAAATCGGTCTCAACCATGGCTGCACATTAGAAATGCCCACAAAGCTTTTAAATGACATCATTGCCTGTATCTCAACCCAGAACAACTGAATGAAAATCTCTTGGCATGGGACCAGGATAGCTGTGTTTTCTAAAAGCTCTCCAGTGACTCTAATGTACGGCCAAGGTAAAGAACTCCTAGTTTATACCTTATACTCAGCATTGAATTGCTTTTGTCTCATGAGCACATTTTTGCCCCATGTGCTCTGTAGATTCCTTGTAGTACAGAGGCCCTGCTTTTTCCTCCTTCTGTTGTCCTTCTTGTCTCTCCAGAACACATCTGGTTTCTATGAGTTGTACTTAGCGCATTTGCTTCAGGATGCATTCATCTGCTTACTCTCCCTGTCCCCCAAATCTGAACTCAGAAAGCATTAGTGAATATTGTGTGGAGGACCATAGAAGAGTCCAGTCTGTGCTCACCAACAGCGTTCAAATTCATCATGTATGCTTGGTCGACTGATGAGGGGCATCACAAGAAGCCTCTTGGTATGAGGGACCCATCCACCCCTTGGGAGGGATCCATTTTTTGAGGTTATGGGAGTCAGGAATCAACAGAAATAAACATTTAGAACGAAACATCTAGAACCAACATTAGGAGGCAATGGTAAGACATTTTCATGCAAAAAAGAAAATCTGGTAGACACATATGTTCAAGGCCTGGATGCTTAAGACAAATGTCTTTTAGCAATGACACTGTAGTTCACACTTCATTAACTAGTACACAGTGGTCTTCCTTTATGTTCTGGGCTCACTATCCAAACAGCATCCTATGTGGGGGTTTGTTAGATCCTTCTGGAGATTGGATGGTTCTAATTATGGAAGATATCAACACTTAGAGCTCAAGAACGGAATTCCTATTTTCAACAGATACATGCACTCGTGCATTTATTTCTCAGGCACCATCCAGGCGCACGCACATAGAGAGACACTGTGCATGTAAGTGACTGCATGCTGTCTCAAGCACACCCTTTCTGCAGAGAGGTTGTTCTAATTACGGTGATTCTTTCAACCTGATCAGTCTGGGCGACTTCAGTTTGGTTGCAATTTTAATGGAATGCTTCCATTTCATTTCTGTTTTTTTTTTTTAATATGATGTTGGAGTTTGTGATAAATCCAGACATTATACAAGGTCTTCTGCTTTTCCAGGAGTTTCTTGCCTATCTGCTCTGCTTGGTTTCTCTTCAGGACACATCTGGTATTTATGGGCTGCACTTAGCAATTTTGCTTTGGGACACATCTATTCTTTGGTGCCTGTTTCCTGAGAAGCCTTGCTTTGGTTTGTGGAAAACAAACAAACAAACATGCTTGATTGTATTGTGCTGCTGCTGAACGCTGAGTATCTTCTCACAGATACAAAAACTTCAGACTGCCCACTGGACTTCATTTCCAGCCTAACCTACCAACAATTTAAATCTCACTCCTAATCAGTCATTTGGCATAAACTCAATAGTAGGCTTGGCTCGACAGGCTCATTGTTAACAGTGACCAAGGCACTTTATAAAATCAATAGTGCCTGTTACAAATGTCTGCCTTGGCTCATACCTGGATGATTCTCTGTCTACTGAATGCCTGATTCTGGAGGACACTCAATCCATGTCCAATAGTAAACATTGCATATAGTATGTGGTGGGATCATAGTTGAGTCCGATCGGTGTTCACCAGTGGAATTCCAACATGTTGTGTGTGCTGGGTAGACTGATGCAGTGGGCCACACAGAGTACTTGGTTTACTAGCTGGCTCTCTGTTGGCTAGCTGGCTTAAATGCTTCTTGGCTTGTCTTTTTCCATAGATTTGTTCATCTCTTTTTCTTATCTCTTATTCCTGGAAGTCGTCATGACCCTCCCTCGGGATCTCTGAGCACTTAGAGCTCCAAGAACTTTCCTCTTCATGGTCAGAAAAAGAATATTTTCATGAGCTCAGAACTTGGAGAGGGTTGCCTGTGAGCGTTTCTTGGGCTTTCGTCTGATTGTTGATCAAGCTGTGAGGTGCCCTCCCTTGTGATGGGAGGTTTAACACTAAGTGGATCATAGGTTCATCTCCTTTGCAAAAGATTCTTCTGAAACAGTCACAGCAAACTGTTTAGATTACTTTGCAGTGGTTAATGTGTTTAGTAAGACATAGTACAGATACAGTCTCTCAGTCTACTTGTGACTCAAAGACTTTGGGCTGATAACGTACATGCATACTCTTCATCTGCTCTGACATTATGCATGTGTGTACATGTGTAGGGTCTGCAGTAATTATGGTATATGCCACCTGCTACAGCCCGGAAGGTAGCATGAGAGCATTTCTGCATTGTTGAAATGCTTTCTGGAAGTGACATTTATTTCACTAATTCCTCCTCCCTTTCTCAGGGTCAGTTGGCACATCTGTGGAGACTGTTACCCTTCATGTCCTGCCCTGGAGGAGATCGGTGAGGACACCTGGTTTCTTCCTGTTCAGCACAGAGGGCGAGGCACTGGGGTTATGAGCTCAGCAGCGAACATCCGAATCTCATGGAGACATTTCAGTAAATATACTGGGAGGGCATATGCTTGGAGTTATTTTTCCAGACTTGGGAATAGAGACAGAAGTACTTTCTTTCACTCATTCCTTTGTTCAACGTGATTTAGGTTGCTAATGGGTGTCATTCCTTGTTCTGAGAGCTGTGGGAGGAGGGTAGAGAAGACAGATTTTCATAAGATATTTCTGCCCTGGAGTCTGGGGAGACCACACACACACACACACACACACACACACACACACACACACGCCCCTCAGTGTGACCTAAGTGAGGAGAAGCAGCCCTGGATACTCATTAGGTGGGGTGAGGTGGTGCCATTTTGAGAGTTGCCTCCTGGATCCTGCCATGATCAGTTTTTAGCTACACATTCATTCACAGGCCTAACTGGTCTAGCTGCTGAGTGAAATCAGCACAAAGAAGGAAAAGGAATATTCTATTGATGTTGAATACCAGGAGCCTGCCTGGATGGAGAAAGCAGGGCTCCATCTGTTTCGCATCAGTGTTACAAGACTCAGACGTGCCTTTGTCAAATGCCTTTTGAATGTATCCTAGAGTTTCTGGGGCTTTGGCCCAGAAAAAGATGCATTTGCCGCAAAAGGTGCGTTTGCTGCAAATAAATGTTTTCGTCCAAAATGAAAGCAGTAGATGTGTTTACTCAGTGCTGAGTGACTCCAGCCCTTTGAAGGATCTGAAAGAGGTTCAGCTCCACCCACAACTGTGCCTAGCAGGGATACAAACAGGTGGGGGTGTTGTGGGGAAAGAGATTTACTCGGAGGACCGAGTAAAATCTACATCAGGCGGTCAGGTGATAGAAGTTTTGGTTTAGGGGCCCTTTCCCCAGGCCCTCATCCTCCCCCAGAGGGTGGGAGGATACCAATGGCCCCGGGCGTTTTTGATGGGTCCAAGTGTTCTGGAAAAAACAAGATGAGCGTCTCCCCCTTCCCCAACTGGGAGGTGGATCTCTAGGGTATCCAGTTTGTGATCTTTTATTCATGCACACAATCTGTTTGGCTCTGTCTTTGGGAAATTACTTCTATTTAGTGCTCTTAATTGCTTAAATTGCTGTGGGTTTGCTGCATTTTTAAAAAATTTGGTAAAAGACATGAGGAAAGATTGACAGTAAAATGTTTATCAGGTGAAAATCTTCACAGATTCACGGACCCAGCTTCATCTTGTGAATACTGAATTTGGAGGCCCAGGAAACAGATGAGAAGCCATTGATTTTTCACTTGTCCGCAAATAGCGAGTAATAGAAATAATAGCAATCATGGTTACGAATTTTTGAACAGCCACAATATGTTAAGCACTGAGGATTTTACTTCAAATTCAACAGACAAAATGAAAGAATCTGTGATTCTGCTCCTGGCCACTCTGTGACTTTTAGGTCTTGATCTTTATGACCACTCCCAGTGCTCTGTGAAGCCCATCCAGCCAAGCTAGGGAAAGTTCCAGAAAGATCCTGCCCCCTCCCCACCTCCTGCTCTGAGGAGAACCCTGTAATGCCTTTCTGTTTTTTATTCATGGCCACACCTCAGGAGGGAATTGAAGAGGAGAGGTTCTGGGAACCTCTTCCCAGTAAGCCATCAGAACTGGCATTGGCCCTTGAACCCAAGAAAGTCAGAGCTGCCTAATAGCCAGAGGAGTGACCATAGCAGCTGCCGCACAGATGACTTTGAACCTTGGCTCTGTTCTCCAGCTGCAACTCTTGACTCTTTGTAACTATGCATCTAAGGGCATGTTTCCTTTTTTATTTATACTTGGTGCTACTTGATTTTGCTAACCTCTTTCCAGGTAACATCTGTATTGTTTGTTATAGCAAATTAGAAAAGTGACCTGTTCATTCATTCATAGAGTTTTATCAGTTGCCTGTGGTGGGTGCATCATTGCAGAAGGGCTTAAAGCAAATGTTCTGAGCTGAAATGTCCAAACTTCTTTAGCATTGGTATTTGCTGGAGCAGGATAGGATGCTGTCTGTCTGGGGTTCCCAGATCTGTGGACCACATGATCATGATTCTGTTCCCAGTCTAATCAGTAGTTTACAGAGCACCCTTGATCTCCAGAGACAGTCCATCTCTGAGGGTACATTGGGAAATGGGTCAGGGGCCTTTGGTTGACCCCGTGATGTGGGCAGGAGGGGTAGGGATGGGTTCTGTAGATGAGGAATTGTCCTACTTCGTACATGAATCTCCAAAGTTTCAATGGATGTTGATGTCTGTGAAAAACTCTTGATAATTAGCCAGGCATAGATCTTAATTAACTGTTCTACATACAGTGTAAAGTGTTCTGTGCACAATTCTCATCTGCACTGACTTTCTCAAGGATTATTTCTACTGTGCAAATTGAGAAAAGATTGCATTTTATTACATTCAGAAATTTACCAGGAATTGTTCACATCATTCATGGAAAATCATTATCACCAATGGCAATGCCTCTCATATCAGAGTTGCCTTACAACATACCTGGACCAGTCTGCGCTCATAGCTATCTCAGTCTATGTAAAGACACAAGCCTTTGCCCACTTCTTTAGGTCTTCTAGTTAGGGAATCCTTCTTTGTGTTTGCAGATTGAAAACCACGTTATTGTGTACATTGTTCTCTGTTTCTCCATTATACTGCAGTAAATTTATTGTATTGGTGATTGTCTTTGCATGTTTTAAATGAATGCATCTTTTCTCCTAAGAATGCAGGTCGATTGTGAAACGAGATAAGGTTGTACTTTGCTGTGCTCAAAACTTGACCAAGAGTTTTTCACCATTTTGAAAAATGAGCTCACTGATAAGAAACAGTCTCCAATAATCTCAGTCATAAATACAAGATGCTTGAATCTGCCGGCATTTTTAGGTGTCACGTTCATGATGATTCTTTCAGATATGGGGTGAACATCTGACGACTTTATGTCTTCCAGTGCAGTCATGATTGCTTACATATGGAGATACGTATTTTACTGTAAATTATTTCTTTTACTCTCTCCACTTACTTATAGTTAGGACGGTGTTTTTCTCTTTTTAAAAATTATGTTGGTGCGGGGCGCCTGGATGGCTCAGTCATTAAGCGTCTGCCTTCGGCTCAGGGTGTGATCCCAGGGTCCTGGGATCAAGCCCCACATCTGGCTCCCTGCTCTGCTGGGAGCCTGCTTCTTCCTCTCTCACTCCCCCTGCTTGTGTTCCCTCTCTTGCTGGCTATCTCTCTGTCAAATAAATAAATAAAATCTTTTAAAAAAATTATGTTGGTGGGATGTATTACCTGTGACTTTTGTTTCAGGATAGTAAAGGAGCATGACTGGAAGCTTGTTATTAAAAGGGGACATTGGTTCTGACAGGGCTCTGATGGGAAGTGCTGAGGAAAAGCTTTGGTGCAGGCATTCCCTGGCATGAGGAAGGTGCTCGTTCATCTGCTTCAAGCCTTTATGGGTCAACGTGGGCATCCAGATTTCTGTCGTCAGGTGTTTTTCCCCACTAGACACGCACAAGACTTGGCTCAAGGTCAATTAGGTAAATATCAGTTGGAAATTTATCTATTGATCAGTTGGTCTAAAATTCAACTTCCTTCTAAGTGTTTTACTTTTCATTTAGGTATTGTATAACCTTTTGCATTTTTACCCCTAAAACACACTACCACATTTGCTTTACCACTCTCTCTTTCTCTGTGTGTGTGTGTGTATGTGTATGCACATACACACTTCTTTTTTCCAATACATTTGAGATTATGTGCACAGTGATACCCTTCTAAGTACTTTAGTATGCAATTCCTAAAAAACAAGGACACTCTCCTCTAAAGCCACACCACACCTCTCATGATCAGGAAATGAACATCAGCATCTTACCACAATATGCATGTATCGCCATGGATCCCATTCAGAGACCTTGCGGGTCCCAGTACTGTTCTTTATAGGTGCAGTTCAACAACAACACACGTTTTGTTGTCATGACTCTCTGGTCTCCTTCAACATGACATTTTCTAAGAGGACAGGCCAGTTACTCAGAAGACTGTCCTGCAGATGGGTGTGGTGCTTCCTTTGCAGTATATCAGATTATGCATTTTGGGGAGCACTGTCACAGAATGTCAGTGTCCCCATTACTGATAAAGACAAAACACTGAACTTTTATCACTTAGCTAAGATGGTGACTGTCAAGTTTCTCCACTGTAGAGGGAATTAGTAGGTATTTTTAAGGGGAGTTCTTTGAGACTATGAACATAAGCTCCGCCTTGTCAAATCTTCACCCTAGACCATAAGCATCTTTGGTGAATCTTGCCTGAGTCAGTTCTCAGATGGCCATTTTCTCCCTGTATGAGTCGGCAGTCTGCTGTCAGGTAGAACTTCTATGTATGTATGTATTCAAGGGTTTCTGTTTCATTCACTGGGTTATAGTCCCTTACCATCACCATTTATTTTGGGGCTAAGGTTGTCCTCCATTTGGCCAGTGGGACAGCTGTCATGATGGATCCCTACCTTTTGGATCTGTTCCTATCATTCTGGCACAAGATGGTCAGGCTTGTATAGTCCTTTCTCCAGCCCTGGGATCAGCCATTTTTTTTTTCAGGAATTCCTGATTTCCTTTAGAAACCACAGTCTGATACCGGATGTGCTCATTGCTACTGGTTTCTCTTGCTTCCAGTCCAATCAGGCAGACCTAGAATATTTAGCTAGCTAGCTAGCTGCATATCTATATCTGTTTCTGTATACATGCATATGTATCTGTCTACTAGGAACCGTAAATTCACATCAGTATCCCTAAATTCAACCCGACATCTTGTGGATTATTCTAACATTCTCCTTTCCATATTTGTACTCCCATTCTCGATAGAGAGAAACCTGGTTTGCATATCTTAATTTATTTACTTATTTTCTCAGTCACCTTGTATGTAACTAATCTCTCAACCACAGGAACCATCTCTTTGGCTAAGCACTGCAAACTCCCACTGCTCTTCCCATTCTGAGAGATTTCTCCCTCCTCCAGCCATGGTTGATACCACCTGAGGGTTTGCCTATACTGATATTTTTGAGGTTATGTGGAAAAGAAAGGTTATATTACCTGTAAATTTTACTTCAGGATAATGGGGCAGTGTTGGAGGAGGTCATCCTGAGTACGTGACCTCTGGTTGACCCATGAGCCTAATCTAGGAAGTAGGAGGCTCTTCCCCCCTCCCCTGTCCTTGGAATGTACCTTCTGCCCACTGTTCCCATAGCCAGAGCCATTTTCAAGTATGCAACCTCGAGAGAGCATTGGGGTGTTGAGACTCTGGACAGTGTGTCTGAGGAACCTAGTTATGCCTGGGTTCATTGGTTATGAACTTTTAAGATCCTGGCCTGCAGGCCTGGAGATCTCCTCCTCTAGTGGTGCCCAAGACAAGCCTCTTAGGTGAGTTTTGAGTATTAAACCGGCCACCTCCCAGTCTGGAACGGCCTGCCTCTCTCTCCCCTCCCTCCTTGCCCTCCCAGGATGGGGGCCAGCTTGCAAACCAACCGACAGTTTTTCTTTATAATGATATGTATTAAGAAGTATTTATTTTTAATGATATCTCTTATCAATTTTCTTTTCTGTGTTCAAAATTGTTTCTCATCTGTCATATCTTCCACCTGGTTTCAATCATCTGTCTGAAAAGTGACATTATTTTGCCTTTTTCCTGAAGTAAGAGTTAAGCTGGCTATAAACACTGCAAAGTGTTTCTCCTTCCGTCTTTTGAGTATGTTATTCCTTTCTCTTCTGGGATCCAGTTTTGACTTTGGAAAGCCTGTTTTCAGTCTACATGTGATAGCTTTCTTCTCAAAGATAGGTTTTAAGATTCTTTGCATTACCTGTAATGTTCTGTAGTTGCACTATGCTTTGTCTAGGTATAGATTTATTTTTATTTTTCCCCTCCTGATAAATTGAGGGCACTTTATTCTCAAGATTTCTGTCTTTCTCAGGGTGCCTGGTTGAACATCTGACTCTTGGTTTCAGCTCAGGTCATGATCTCAGGGTTGTGAGATTGAGCCCTGCCTCAGGCTCTGTGCTTGAAGATTCTCTTCCTCTGCCCCATTTGCTTCCCACTCTCTCTCCCTCTTTCTGTCTCTCTCTAAAATAAATAAATAAATCTTTAAGAAAAACAGATGTCTTTGTCTCCTTCTAGAAAATTCTCAGTTTCCAAATATTGTTTCTGTGCCACTGCCTCCATTCCTTCCTTCGGGAGCACGCTCATTCAACCCGTATCTGTGCCCTCCCCTTTACTCCATCTTTCTTAAGGAATCTTTCGTATCTCTTATCTTTTTCTCTCTTGCCTGCAGCCTTTGACTGTACTTCTCTACACCATCTTTGCCTTTGCTACTTTGCTTTCACTTCTGTTTCAGAGCTAGAGTTTCTCTCATTTACCGATTGAAAAATCCTGCTTCTATCCATTACTATAATTTTCATTTCCAACACTTCTTACTGATTCATTTTCATATCGTTTTCTTGTTTCACTGTAGAACAAGAGTTCATTGAAAGGATGTTACTCTCTCATTAATCCACCTAAACATGCTTATTTCCACACTTCAATAAAGGGCTTTAGACTGATGTTGTGTTTCAATTGCTCATTTTGTTTGCTTGCTTTCTTAGTGTAATATTTCTTTACATGGTTTGAAATTTTGATTTATGGCTTCATTTTGAGGGGGGGGGCATCCTATTGGTTCTTTGTTATTCTCCCTCTTTTCTCCTGCGAAGGCTCATTCCTATCTGAGTGGTTATGTGGTTGCCATTACATAATCCCAATCCCTGATCCTGCAGGGGAGTAGTTGTCTCCAGCCCTATTATATAATCAGAGAAATTATTAACCCTGTTCCTGAACTAGTGGGTGCCTTGCTTTGTTCTTGATCTTGGGCTGGATTTGTATTTCTGTGCTTCCCGGAGTACATGGGAGTAGTTCTTTTCTGCTTCCTTTCTCAGGTACTCTGTGTGTGTGTTGGGGAGGGGGGAATCTATCCCCTAGCTTTAAGCAGTGAGCCTGCTTCTCACTTCCTGTTGTCCCAGAGGAATTGAACCCTGGGTCACCGTAGTCTTGGTCTGGGCCTGTGATTTCAGAGCTGTTTATGTTTTGGAATTACTGTTCTATTTCTGATCCATTTCTGGTCCTCTGGCTGTATTTCTTTGGTTGTTTTAAATAGACCATTGCTACATGTTTGGAGCCAGAGTGGTAATGTCAAAATGTAAATTTACTGAGCTATTTGGATTGAAAGTTTCTTGCTTCCATGAAGCCGAAGTAACATTCCAGTAGGATACTTTTTAACTTCAGAGAAGCTGTTGGCATGTATTCTCAGGTCAGAGCATTGGAAGATTTTATCCCCATCCTTCACTGAGTAGCACATCTCCAATAAACACTGCTAAGACGGACCTTGCCTATCTTTCAGTGCAAGGAATTTTCCATGGCAAGTTGCTGCCTCCAAGTGCCTTTCATTGTGGTTCATGTGTGCAAAAACCTCCAGTTTATTTCCCTCTCCTGGTGGAGCACAAAGGGCATACTTGACACATGTATTCTTAGTTATGGAAGGAAACTCAGAGATGCGTAAACCCAGCATCCTTCCCCACACTGGCATACACGTTAGTGATTCTAGGGAAGGCAGTTGGATTTTTCAAAACCCATGCAACGGTTGCCCAAGGCAATTTTTATAGATCCTAAAGAGCAATATGACCCTTGCTGACATCTGCAGAGTTACAAAGTTTCCTTACTATCAAGTCCAAATTGACCTCCTTATAACTGCTACCATAATGATACTCCTGGCGTGGGAGCTGTTGAGACATAGGAAGACATTCAGTGTTTTACATTCAGTTTTCTCCTTTGGGCTAAATTCTCCTATTTCCTTTAGCACTGTCGTCCTGAATTCAGATCCCTTATTATTCTGTTGCCACCTCGTTGATAGGTGTTGGGTGTTTCTTGGCCATTTGTTTGGCTCGAGTGCTTATGCAAAGGAACAGGCAATGCAGTAATTTTTAAAGGATGAGAGTAGAGTCCCATTTGGTATTGCACTCCCAGCTCCCCTCAGCTATGAAGGGAAAAGATTCAGTTGGCTCCATGGCTGGCTTCAAGGGTTAGTTGGATGGTGTGATTACATTTGCTTATAGCCTGGGTTGTGCCGTGCACACTTCCCCCAGGCATGTGTCCACGATCCTAAGCTTCTGCTGGCAAGCCAGGCAGTCCTGCAATCCTGCCTTGCTCCTAGTGCAGCCTGGGAACGGCTGCTTGCAAACCTCTTCTCTACACCGGATCGTGGGACATTGATTGCTGAATAGGTGGTAGGGGTACAGTTTGATTTTTAAGATAATATTCTGTTTTCTGCCTTTTGACTTGTTGCTGGAAGGTGTTTATGTTGAATCTTATTGTGGGATAATTTTGATTTCAATGCTTGGCAGTAGTTTTCACTTCTATTGTGTTCTTCTTCTTTTTTTTTTTCCTTGAAGCATAGACTGACTGACATGGTGTACTGGGACCATGTGATGATTAGGCCAAGAAAAATTGTGATGTGATTTGTTAAACTGGGGATATGCAAAGAATAGATTCTCAGTCAGGGACCTAAGTGAACCTGTGGGCTGAATCTTTTAGGGAAATGTTTCACAAAGCATGCTTCATGGAATGCTGTAACCCTGTGAGATACTCTGTTAATAAGGGGCCCCATGATCATATTATTTGCAAGTAATGTATAATATGCTCCCTTCTTGGGGAGAACTTTTAATGTGACCATATGGAAGGCTGTGAGGTTTTCAGCAGCAAAGTAATATTTTTAACTTTCTTTAATTTAATATTGACCATGCTTATTTGGCCATGAAAATCCTGGAGGAGAAAACGATGGTACCCATTAACATCTTGGGAAATCAGCATTCCATTTGACATATCTGGAAGTGCTTTGCTAAGCTATGTGCTATGGCTATGAATGTGCGTGCTCCGTGCCTGCGCTCACATGCATGCCAAATGCCTCTTTCGTGCCTCTACTATCCAGAAGACATTTTCTTGCCTCTTTTTGGGGGAACTAATTGGACAATTCATCCGCAAGGGGATAGCATCAACCCCACAGAAGTGTCGTCCCTGAGTGAGGTGGCGTTGAGCAGTTTGTGTCAGGAACTAGGGAATGGCAGAGAGGGAAAATCTCAAAATGAGGTGGAGTTCATCATAATGCTCTCTGGTAGAACTTTGAAGTGAAAATTTTGGTAGCTGGAGGCAGCCAATTCGGTGAAGTTAAGGAGGAAAAGAATGAATAGAAGATGGGTGGAGAGCACGCATGTTCCGTCTTGGCTGATGCATGAGGGAGATACGTTGACAAAGAAGAAAGAACATTGCTGTAGAACAAATTTAGAAGACACCTAGTGAAAGACACTCAATCCTCCCTGCAGAGTTTGAAATAGCTGTGAATGGTATTCAGGACCCCCTTAAAGACCTCCAGGGAGGGCACGCTAGGATGTAAATAATTTTCATGAACCAGGGCCCCTTTGTCTGCTGTCAGACATATTTGAGGTAATTCCTGGCCTGAGTGGAGGCTGTAGGGATGGAGGATGGGGAAAATTTGGGAGAAGAACTTGGCGATTACAAAGGACAGAAAGAAGAATCCAGATCAAATCAACTGCTAGGATCATAGTGACTGGGATCCACGTGTTTTTGAAGGGTATACTTCTCCTCAGGTCTCATAAAAATTGGTTTCCCCTCCCTCCTTGAAGCAACACTGGGGTTGTCAATGAAGTTCTTAGCTGGAGGCTACCCAATCGCCATCCAGTCATTAGGAGATAAAAACTATTGATCATTATTTGTCTGCTGCTTGTTGGAACCAGCAGGCCTCCTGCTAATATCTTTATCCACTTCTAAGGCTGTCAGCCTATTGACTTTTTTTTTTTTTTAACCAGCTGATTGGAGAGTGAGGTGCTGAAGAAATTACTTTTAACCAAATGATGGGAAATTTGAGTATAGAACATCTGTAGCAGAGCATTCAGAACTTAAGGTGACTCTTTTCCAGTCTAGTGAAGGCGGGAGGGATGGTGGCGAGAGGTCTGTCTTTTCTATTTACCTTATGATCTCATCACTTGAGAAAACCCCAAAGCACAAAGAAAGTCAGAATGAAGAAGCAAGTTTCAGCGAGTGACCCAGAACTACCTACATGACCTCCTTGGCCTTGGTTTACTCGTTTGGGCCAGGGGTTACTTGGCACCAGACCTTGTCTTATGTTCTGAGGCTGTGGTAATGACAGGGCAGCACATGGCTTCCCTGCCAAGACTGCTGGATCCCTGGGGTATGCAAAGCACAGAGAGGATGCAGCAGCCCTTGGTCTCTGGTTTTCTGCAGTGAGTGCCACACCGCAGCCACCCGCAGGGAGTTCGAACATGAGCAAGCACACAGGCCCTTTCTTGGGGCATGCTCTGAGAGGAAACACAGCGGTCCCTGGCAGAGGCGAAAAGGCCAAAACACAGAAGATGCTCTTCTTTTCAAAAAATAATCACATGTCATCACAGAGTGAAGAGTAGCCTCATGAGGGGGATCTCTCAGTGGGAGATTCATCAACAAAATCATCAACATTTTAACTGAGGCTTCTTGGGCCCAGACCTAGGCAGATAGGGGAAGGACCCTGATGACAGGGTTCCTGGTCTCGGGATCTTTGCTGGGGACAATGGTTGATGCTCTTTGATGGGTGCTGGTCACACTGTGTGTTTTTAACTTTATTGGGGTATAACTGACATATAATAAACTTCCCATATTTGGAGTATAGAATTTGATAAGGGTTGACTGATATGTACACTCATGAAACTATGCCCAGTCAAGATAATGAACTATTTATCATCCACAAAAGATCTTTGGAACCCCTCTATAATCCCTCACTCCTGCCAGTGTCTGCTCCCCATCCCCTGGTAACTGGTGATCTGCTGCCACGATAAATTTGCATTTGTGAGCATTTCATATAAATGGAATCTGACACTAAGTACTATTTGACTGGCTTTTCCCACAAAGCATAATTATTTTGATATTCAGCCATGTTTTTTGTGTATAACTAGTTCATTTCTTTTATGGCTGAGTAGTGTTCTGTTGTATGGATAAACCATCATTTGTTTATCTGTTTACCAGTCGATGGGCATTTGGGTTTTTCCATTTTTTGCTTTTATAAAGAAAGGTGTTATGAACGTTTGTGGACAAATTTTGCGTGTACATATGATAGCATTGTTCAAGTATTCTATAATCTTCCCAGTTACTTTTTGTACTTGTTCTATTGTTTTTGGGAGATGAATGTTGAAAACTCTGCGTGTAATTGTGGACTTATCTATTTCTTCTTGAAGTTCTATCAGTTTCTTTCATGTATTTTAAAGCTATGTTATAAGTTGCATAACCATTTAGGATTGTTCTATGACTGGTGAATTGACCACTTTATCATAACGACATGACTTTCTTTAACTTTGATAATATTTAGTTCTCTGAAATCTACTTCATATGCTATTAATAGAGCCTCTCCAGCTTTCTTTTTATTATTATTAGCATTTATATATATATATATACATATTATATATATATACACACACACACTTGTGTAAATGTACAGGTAATATATATATTCCATTATTTTACATTTAACCATTTATATTTTTTATATTTAAAATATTTTTTGTGACAGCATAAATTTGGTCTTATATATTTTTTCAAATCTGAAAATCTCTACCTTATAAAAGATTTTTGAGATAATTATAGATTCATATGCAGTTGTTTTTAATTTTTTTGTTTTTTTTTAAGATTTTAAAAAATTTATTCATTAGAGAGAGAGAGAGATAAAGATCACGAGCAGAGGGAGTGGCAGGAAGAGGGAGAGGGAGAAGCAGACTCCTTTCTGGGAGGCAGATGTGGAGCTCGATCCCAGGACCTGGAGATTATGACCTGAGCCGAAGGCAGATGCTTAACCATCTGAGCCACCCAGGTGCCCCTCATATGCAGTTATAATAAATGATGCCGACAAATCCTTTGCTCCTGTTGCTTAATTTCCTTTGGTAACATCTTGCAAATTGCAGTACAATACCAAAACGAGGATATTGACATTAATACAGTCCATCAGACTTGTTCATATTTCCTGTTTTGCTTGTACTTATTTGTGTGTGTGTGTGTATGTGTGTGTGTTCCCCAGTCAAGATATAGAAAGTGAAATTAACACAGAGATCTTTCATGTTTCTCCTTCCTCTGTTCCACCCTGCCCATTTTTTTCCTTAACAACTACCAATCTGTCCTCCATTTCAGTCGTTCAGTCTTTTACCATAAGTATGATGCGAGTTGTGGCTTTTTTTGGTACATGCTCTTTACAAGGTTGAAGTATTTCCCCTTAATTCTTAATTTGCTGAGAGTTTTTATTGTGAATGGATATTCCACTTTGTCAAACATTTTTTTTCCTGAATCATTTGAAATTATCATATGATTTTTCTTCTTTAGCATGTTGATAGAAGTTATTGATTGATTTTTCAATGTTGAGCTAGCCTTGCATACTTGGAATAAATCCCATTTAGTGATGGGACATAATTCTTTTTATACATCATTGGATTTGATTTGCTAATATTTTGTTGAAGATTTTTATATCTAAATTCATGTGAAATATTGGTGTGTAGTTTTCTTTTTTGTACCTTATTTGTCTGGTTTTGGTAATCTCTGCCTTTCAATTGAAGTGTTTAGATCATTTATATTTAATATGACTATTGATATGGGTAGGTTTAAATCTATCATCTTGCTATTTGTTTTCTATTTGTCCCATATATTTTGAGTTCTCTTTTCCCTCTTTTTCTACCTTATTTTTGATTAATGGATCACTTAATTTTTTTTCCTATTTTGTTTCCTTTGTTGGTTGACTTATAGCTATAACTCTTTGTCTAATTATTCTAATGGTTTCTTTATAAATTATAGAACACATATTTATGCTATTATGATCTACTTTCAAGTGATATTATATTATCTCACATGTGATAAAAATTCTTATAATAGTAGAGTCCAGGTCCCTTGGACTTTCAACTCCATGTGCTTGGCTCAGGTGATGTGCTGGTCTCTGCCTAGGTCCCTCTCTTTGGGTCATGATGTAGAGACTCTCTCAAGGCAGTAACTGGGACATGTATAAGGCTCTACTCATTTGTTCTTCTTCTTTCAAGGATCACTGTCCTTCATTATCTGATGTACTGAATCTTGAAAACCATTGCTTCATATATGTCGCTTTCTTGTCTGCTCTTTTTGTTTGTTTGTTTCAGGCAGGAGGGTAAATTTGGTTGCTCTTACTCCATCTTGGGCAGAAGAAGAAATTCCATACTGTTGTTTTAATGTGGATTCTGTAAACTTCATATTAGAGTCAAAGCACTAATCCTTTTAATACAGTCTCTGTTGTGGACCATAGAGAATGATCACAGAGAATGAAAGAATCCAGGCTATGTGACATGTATTAGGTCTTTCCTTTCAGAAAGATCCAGGCCACTGGCTGGAATTTCATGGCATGACAGATGTTTGTGTGTGATGGTAGAACCATTCTCCAGAAAGAGGAGGTGATTTGTGCAGAGGACTTTTGTTAAATGTATATTTTTTCTCCATCTCACTTATATCTCTATGAATGAGACTAATTTTAGGACCATGAAATCCCCATTTCACATTTATCAAATAACTCTTCACCAAAAGCAGAGATAATTGGAGAGAAGAAAGGGCATCACATGCTGAAAGATTCACATAGTCTCAGATTCAGGAGGGTCCTCAAGAATAGCCCCCTGCCTCTAGGAAAGTAAAATATCATCTTCATTTTATATATTCTGGCAACTCTGAATATTATGAACTTATCCAGGGTCTTGTAAAGAGTAACCTCAGTTCTCTCTCCAAGTGTAACAGACACTTGCTTTTGCGATGATTCTGTCTGCATTATTCCTCTCTTGCTCATTTTACTGTCTCTGGGGTGGTTTCCTTCCCCCCTAGCTTTGCCTGTCTTCTGATTAGCTGGTGACATGTCCCCTAACAGCTTTCAACATATTCCACCTTTCTGGATGAGGGCAAAACATACTTTCCTCTGAAGTTTCTCTGGGAAAGCTTTAGAGCTATACAATTAACAGTTTCCTCGTTCATTTCCTTCCCCTTGTGGTCCTGGCCTCTGACAGCGGATGGATGGCTGTATCATAACACTCCCTCCACATCATTTGTCACGTCTTGGCACTGTGACAACAGCTTCTCTGTTTCTAGAAGGCCAGGAGCTAGAATGTCAGGCAGGGAAACTAAATAACTTTTCACCCTTAGGACATAGTTCCTTCTTCAGAGAGCTGCAGGCCACTGAGAGCTGGTGTGGGGCCGTTGAGCTATTGAAGCATGGAGCATTTCTACCACCCTGGAACGTGACTGTGAAGGCTTTATTCTGACCATTCCTGGTCCTAGAAAATTGATTTGGAAAAATGACCTGGAAGCTTTGCAGACAGGGGGATTGTCCTTTTCCCTAAAGCAATGAGCTACAGCGCTCTGGCATCTTTCAGCAAGTTGCTGTCTGCTAATGGAGAATTATGTAGAGCCAAGAGCAACTGTCATTAACAGGGCAGAGAGTTTGCCTTGGAGAATAATAATAACCATAATGTTAACAGCAAACATCTTGTGTAGGGATTGCTATGAGCCAGGCACTATTCTAGGTCCCATAGGTGTATTAGCTTATTGAATCTTTGCGACAACCGTTCCAGGTAGGTACTGTAATAACATCTGTGTTACAGATGAGAGAGAGCTTAGTGACTTACTACAAGTCACTTAACTAACAGGTGGCAGAACCTGGATTCAGAACCTGGCATTCTGACTCCAGAGCCTGTGCTCTTAATCTCAGTACCAAACTGCCTCTGATTAAGAACATAAAATTCCTCTTCCTTATCAAATCACAACGTGGAGAGAAATGAGGCTTTAGATAAGAAAAGGTGGACTTTGGTAGCAGAATAGAGAGGAGAAATACCTTTGTCCACAGAATGAAATGGCTTTTTAGTAGGTGGTGCAGACTTGGTCCTGCAGGGATTTCTGTAGACTTCTCTGTTTTTCTACTCTCACTTGATTTACATTCACCATACTAGTTCTGGCCAATAAAATGTGGGCAGAAGTAATATGGACTAAGGTGGTTAAGTAATCCTGTGATTTCCTCTGCTCCCCTTCCTTCATCTGCTGGTTTGTGAGCGACCTTGAAGGGCAGCCTCAAGTTTGCAGTAAGGTGGAACCACAGGAGAGGAGCAGCCCAGATCCCTGAATTGTTCCTTGGACAAAAGCTGCGGAGGACAACTACCAACCCACATGGAACTTGGAGCGAGTGAGAAATAAACTGATATTGTGTTGTTAGGCCATTTCAGGGATTGTTTCTTATTGCAGCAAAGATAAACCCATCCTGAGTAATGCAGAGGCTTGCATGTCCCAGCTGCTTTGCAGCCTTTTCTGTGTGAAGGCCCTTTCTCTTCAGATCTTGAGAGACGTTGCCTGAGCAGTGAGGCAGGAGACATATTCTGCCAGGAATAGTTTAGTCTTTTCCCAGCTTTTGGTATCCCCTCTATAGGAGATACGAGATGCAGGGGAGAGGTCTTAGTTTTCTAATATACAAAGTGGGTGGAGAGCACTGTTATCTCTAAGGGCTCTTGAACCTCTATAAGTCAGTGATTTATAGTCATGTGTCAGGATGATAATAATTTTTTTTTTGGCTGCTTGGAATTTCAGCTGATGCCCCCAAATCCAGTAAAAAGATATGCCAAATACCCTCACAATTTAAAGTGATAGGCTGGCCATCTATAAAGGGCTTTATTTATTTATTTATTTATTTATTTTTAAGATTTTATTTATTTATTCGACAGAGATAGAGACAGCCAGAGAGAGAGGGAACACAAGCAGGGGGAGTGGGAGAGGAAGAAGCAGGCTCATTGCAGAGAAGCCTGATGTGGGGCTCGATCCCACAACGCCGGGATCACGCCCTGAGCCGAAGGCAGACGCTTTAACCGCTGTGCCACCCAGGTGCCCCTATAAAGGGCTTTAAAAAGAGGTGACCCCAAACTCTCCTGTCAGCATTAGCTCATCACCCATCTCCGGGGTCTAAAGGAAAAGAGGTGGAAGATAGGAGGACAGGACATGACGCCTCTGGGGAAAGTTGTCGATACACAGTGATTTGTTCTCCATGCATCCCAAGTAGTAGGAAGGAGTGGTGGAGAATTCTCTAGTCAAAAGGGATGCTTAGGAAGCTTTACCTGTGTCATCTGGCCTTTGGTGGACCCAGCAAATGGACTCTTGGTTAGTTTGGGCAGAGACAGAAGAGAGGAAACAATCAGAATTGCTTTGGGAATAGCCTGCTATTCCAGGGTGTGAAGTGAATTTCCTGCAGAACAGAGGAAGTTCTGAGAAGGAAGTCTGCATAGGGTTCAGCTGCCCACAGGGATGCCATGGAGAGATGAGGGGACCTAGGAGTGGGATAAAACTGCAATATGCTGATCGCTGTGGGAGTGCTGAGGGTCACAGGAAGCATTGTTTTTGCGAGATTGCAAGATTGGGGTCTCCAGAAAAGAATTAGTTTTGGATGATATTCCCTGTATTCCAAGAGCGCTGATGCTGGATTATATCTGCACCATTCCAGGAAGACCTTTCCTGCCCCTTTCTTTGCCTTCCTCTCCCTTGTGCTCACTCCTCTGGGGCCATAAGTAAGCACGGTACTTCTTATGTTCCATAGATGAGTGAAACCATATAATTGTCTTTCTCTGCTTGACTTATTTCACATAGCATTATCTCCTCCAGTGCCGTCCATGTTGCAGCAAANTGTGATGGTTTTGTCCCTCTTATTAGTTTATGAGTTCTCAGAATACAGAAACGTGGCACCGCTCATTTCTGTATCATCCCTGGAACCCTGTGGATACTCACTGAGTATCTGTTAAATGGAATTAAATGGCAAATTACCAGTTGTGGGTGAATTGTAAAGGATGTGTGATCTGGCATGTTAAAAATATCTTTAAAAAATGTGGGGCTCAAGCCCTAGCTCATGTTAAAGTGCACTGGAGTATTTCATGACCCGAATGGTCCATAGAAAATCCAGGTGTTCCATTCTTTTAATTCATAGTCATGCCCTGTGAATCCTGTGTGAACCCGAAGGGGCAAATATGTGCATCNAGAAGTAGGAAGATCGGTAGGAAAAGAAAGGGATAAAGAAAGGGGGGTAATCAGAAGGGGGAATGAAGCACGAGAGACTATGGACTCTGAGAAACAAACTGAGGGCTTCAGAGGGGAGGGGATAGGGGAATGGGAGGCTGGTGATGGGTAGTAAGGAGGGCACGTATTGCATGGTGCATTGGGTGTTATACGCAACTAATGAATCATGGAACTTTACACCAAAAACCAGGAATGTAGTGTATGGTAACCTAACATAATATAATAAAAAAATATTATTAAAAAACAAAAAACAAACAAACAAAAACAAGCATGGTAGAGTGTGTGTGTGTGTGGGAGAGGGGTGCGGGGCAAAAGGAAAGAACCAAGAAGCTGACTTCTCCCTCAGGCCTCCAGGGCCACCAGGGGCCTGACCAGTGTAAACTGGAGGAGATTTTAGAATTTTAATATTACACAGGACTGGATTCCTTAATGTGCTCTGCAAAGGAGGTCATTTGCTTTTTATCTGAGCATTAACAAAATGTTATGAAACTTGTTGGCTGTTCGTTCAGGAGCAGGGATGCATGATCCCACGGAACAGGTTGAAAGGGGGCCACTGTGACAGAGAAGTCAGGTCTTGTTTCTTGTGCCCTATTGAGTCTGGGTCATTCATTAATCAGTCAAACATACATAGCGTCTCACTTTCTGAAATATATCCATTTGCATTATCTTTTTGGTACCCACCTGTCTATCACCTGGTTGGGGGTACACAATCTATACATAACCTGTTTGTGCTCAGGTGTCACTTCTGTGATAGTTCCCTTGCTGGGCCTCAGATGTGGGCACTGCTCTGTTAGGGACTGGTTTCCCGCAGCCTCTGGTGCTCACTGCTGCTGCTCTCACATTCAGACACTCCAGGCCATGAGCATTTCCAGGAGACACCCGGGAAGTCTTCTGAGCATGTTGGAGGCTTGCCCCATGACTTCCCTGGGTGTCTAGAGAAGAGAGAGTATTGTGCACACAGATGGTCAGAATGGTTCAGGGCAGAGGAACACTTTTGTATTGATAGGACTCTCCCTAACCCTTATCACCTGTCTCCCACTGCTTCCCACTCATTACCCAGTATCCTTTCTCTGTGCAGCAAAGCCAGCCTTTTCATGATTGCCAATAATATCCTGCATTTGCCCACCTCTGAGGCTTTTCTCATGCTGTCTCTGTGTCTTAAATGCTCTCCTTCTCTCTTCATTGTCCATGTCTTGACTTGCTCCCAAGTCATGTCAGATTCCTATATCACCTCCACAGCCCCAGCAAGCCTTTCTGATGCCTCATAGGAGAGTTACTTCTGTCCTTGGTCCTACAGTGCATTGTTCTATCTCTGTGTGGTTCCCATGGTCATGGTGGCCAGATCACGACATTTGTGATGGTTTTGTCCCTCTTATTAGTTTATGAGTTCTCAGAATACAGAAACGTGGCACCACTCATTTCTGTATCATCCCTGGAACCCTGTGGATACTCACTGAGTATCTGTTAAATGGAATTAAATGGCAAATTACCAGTTGTGGGTGAATTGTAAAGGATGTGTGATCTGGCATGTTAAAAATATCTTTAAAAAATGTGGGGCTCAAGCCCTAGCTCATGTTAAAGTGCACTGGAGTATTTCATGACCCGAATGGTCCATAGAAAATCCAGGTGTTCCATTCTTTTAATTCATAGTCATGCCCTGTGAATCCTGTGTGAACCCGAAGGGGCAAATATGTGCATCCTGGTTGGAAAAAAAATGGGAAAGTTGTTGATCTGGTTTGTATCCTCCAAAACCACTCTTTTACCAGGTAAAAAAAAAAGTGAATTAATTGGGAAAATATAGGCCAGGTTGGGGAAGGTGGGGCCAAGTATTATAATTATGGATCAGGGAGGCCCCCCATTATCACAGAGGGGAGATTTTATGTAGTCTGCACAGGCCTGGGGCCATTAAGAGGTGGTTCTCAGAAGGCTACGTGGGTTCTAATTCATACACAGATATGGCAGCTTAAGAATGAGTCAGGGAACGGTTTTGAACCAAGTAGTATTTAGGATGACCTAAACGTCAAGGGTGATGGTTTTCCCTTTTGCTGGGGGCATGGGATGCTGAGTGGATCTCCTGTTCAGTACAGAGGGGTAACAGGTGTGAAGACATCAGCATCCATATGACATTTGCACCCAGTTGTGCTCGGCCCTCTCTTTGGTGGTGGGCGAGGCACTGCAGACAGAGGGCTGGCCATCTGCCAGCATACATGGCTTCCGTTTTAACAGGGTCAAGCTCTGCTATTTTGCTCGCCTACTGCTCCTGATCATTTTTCTCTTCTGCCTTTTATTTTTCCCCCAGACCTTTTGGTACCCAATGATTTTTGATTAATTTATTTACCATCGTTGGGTGATTGATGCTGTTTGGTGCTGGTACTTTGTAACTTTCCAATTCTTCTGGTTGTCAATGTGACAGCCTCTTGATGATTAATTAGACCCCGTCCCTTGCTCTTTTCATTCTCCCTGTGCGCCAAGGCTCTTGGTTTTCAGCAAATATAAATATTTCTAAATGCAGATTTAATGATTGAGAACACCCAACAAAATCCAGAAAGATCTATGATACTTTCATTCTTCTTTACTTTCCTACTGAAATATAATACATTGTTTTTTCCCCTCTCCCTGTTCTTCTTTAAATTTTGGGAATCCTCTTGCCTTTTTTGGGAATTCTCAAAGCTACTTTCCTGCTCTTCTGGTGTCTCCATCTACGCATGATTCTCCTGTCTCACTTTCTCATCTTTTGTCCATCTCAGTTTAGGTGAACTCAGTTTCTTCTACATAATACATAAGCTTGGGATGGTAGGAAGAAAGGAAACTTATATTTGTTAAATCCCTATTGTTTTCCTCGAACTATGAGAGACACTTTTCTATCAGGTTCATAAAATATTTATTGAGCACTTATTATGGGCTAGAAACCCCCCTAGAACCTCCATACAAGATAGTCATCTTTATTTCTATTTTATAGAACAGGAAGCGGAGGCTTTGGGACAGTAATCAAGGTGTTTTAACACGTACAGATAGGAAATGGCAGAGCAGAGATTTGAATGCAATCTCTCTGACTTTATCAACTGGTATTATTTTCTATGACACTATTCTGGATAGATGAAGGATTCCTAGAGCCCCAGAATTTAGAAGAGACCATAAACTTGATCTATACATGTGGTTCTCAAACTTAGGTAATTAGAGCCCTGCTTGATCAGCTACGTAAAAATCCCTTGGAACGCTTTTTAAAACAAAACTTTCTGAGCCTTTCCACAATTGTTGAAGATGTCTGGGTTGGCCCAGAACTGTGTATTTTTAAAAACACTGTCTACATTATTCTGAATTTTAGCCAAGTTAATGAACTGGTGCTATCAGCCAACTATTACCTAGTGCGGGACTTTTCTTGACATTCTTCACTGAGAGATGAGCATCCAGCCCCTGGGCAGGGCTCACTGCCCACATAGTAGTGTCCATGAGTGAGCAGCCCTCAGTACTTCTGAAACATTCTTCCTCATGTTGCTCTATCACCAGTTCTTCTGTCACCACAGTCTGTGATCCTTGCAATATAAATGATAGGCACCGGTTATTAAGAGCTCACTGTGTGCCAGAGACGTGCTAAGGGCGTTAGCTCTCTTAGGCCACTCAACTCTGTGAGGTTGGCATTCTTTTTTCTACATTGCAGAGGAGATCATTTTGTTCTGGAGATACAAATAATATGTTTATTCTATCTATTGTCATCATCTCTCCAGATATTTGCAGATAACATCCTTCCCAATCTCCCCATGCTTTCATAATTTAATATGATAAGAAATTTAACTGGGTACTGACTTTTTCCAAGGCAAGGTGCTAATGTTGCAAATATGAGGAAGGTCTTTTACCTTGAGGTTCTACAGCATAGTGGGAAAGACCAGTGTGGACTCTAATGTAGTTTTGTGTATGAACCTTGCTTCTCTAAGTGGACAAAGGGTCCTTGGGGGCAGAGCCTGCATTCTTCCCTACAGTCAGAGGGTTGAATTTGTGATGGGGAATCAATAGAGATACATTGTCATGGATTGATTGAGGCTTTTTTTTTTTTTTTTTTTTTTTTGCTCTCCATGTTTCCTGAGTGAGTCTAGTGAACGGGCAGAGAGGAGGGGATGAGGCTGTCTTGAATTTCTGAAACATATGCCTTTGAGATAGCTCATGAATGTCTTTGGAGTCCACACATCTGTGGATGTGGGGAATGTCTACCTTGGAGACAATAGCTGCGAGGGTTAGGGATGCTCAGATAGCTGGTAAAACATTATTCCGGGTGTGTCTGTGAGGATGTTTCCAGAATAGATGAGCATTTGAAACAGTAGACTGAGTAAAGGAGACCCACCATCACCAGCGTGGGTGGGCATCATCCAATCCACTGGGGGCCCAAATGGGACAACAAGATGGAAGAAGGACAGATTTGCTTTCTTTTCTTAAGCTGGGACATCCATCTTCTCCTGCTTTCAAACATTGGAGCTCCTAGTTCTCTGGCCTTCAGACTCTGGAAGTTAACACTAGTGGCCCCTCTTCTGCTTACCTGGCATAGGACCCTCCCCCAACTTTTTCATGCCATCAGACTTGGATTGAATTACACCACTGGCTTTCTTGGCTCTCCAGCTTGCAGATGGGATATCATGTGCGTCTCAGCCTTTGTAGTCACGTGAGCCAATTCCTGTAATCAACCTCTTCTTATATATCCATATATTTCTTATTGGTTCTGTTTCTCTAGAGAATTCTGAAACAGTGTGGAGGTCCCTTAAAAAGTTAAAAATTGAGCTACCCTATGACCCAGCCATCGCACTACTGGGTGTTTACCCCCGAAGATACAGACGTAGTGAAGAGAAGGGCCATATGCACCCCAATGTTCATAGCAGCATTGTCCACAATAGCTAAATCGTGGAAGGAGCCAAGATGCCCTTCAACAGATGACTGGATTAAGAAGATGTGGTCCATATATACAATGGAATATTACTCAGCTATCAAAAAGAACAATGTCTCAACATTTGCTGCAACATGGACGGCACTGGAGGAGATAATGCTATGTGAAATAAGTCAAGCAGAGAAAGACAATTATCATATGGTTTCTCTCATTTATGGAACATAAGAACTAGGAAGATCGGTAGGAGAAGAAAGGGAAGAAGAAAGGGGGGGTAAACAGAAGGGGGAATGAACCATGAGAGACTATGGACTCTGGGAAACAAACTGAGGGCTTCAGAGGGGAGGGGGGTGGGGGAATGGGATAGGCTGGTGATGGGTATTAAGGAAGGCACGTATTGCATGGTGCACTGGGTGTTATACGCAAGTAATGAATCATTGAACTTTACATCAAAAACTAGGCATGTACTGTATGGTGACTAACATAATATAATAAAAAATTATTATTAAAAAAAGAATTCTAATACAATACCTGCCCATAATGTCCTAGCCCAGTAGATTAAAATATAGGGTTTATAACCAAGACCACGTGGGCACCCTATCTACATTGTTGACTTTCTCCATGATCTTGGATCTCACCTTACTCCATGCCTTGACTTTTTCCATCTGCCAAATGGGAATACCAATTCCTTATTAGCTCTTAAGGATATCTAGAAGGAAAGTATTAGTTATTATTAATGTACTTCAAACTTTGTGGTGACACTAGCTGCATAAATATAGATCTTTCTTGTTTTAAACAAGTGATGCTAAACAAAACCAAAGAATATTAAATTATGAATTACAGAAGAGATAAATTATGGAGGTAGTTATTATTTAAATTGCAGAAATATTTCTCATTTTCAGCCCAGGGTTCCTTTACAAAGCAATCTGTCTTGTGCTTTTAAAAAAGTAATTCAATTTACCAAAATTTGATTTGCATGCAACTTTTTAGAAACATTTATCATGTAAAGTGAGACATCATCTGACTAAATTAGAGAATTTACCAATATGTTTTGGCTTAAGATGAATATCACTTCCTCCAAGGATGTGAATATTGGCAAATTGAATTTCACTTCTCTGCTTCTCAAAGTGAGACTATCCAAGTCCAGTTTTGAAGCATCTGGTGGGAGAATTAGTAGTCATGGTGGAAATACTTGGATTCATGCTCTCGATCCATTAATATATCACACGTCTCAGGGAGGTCAACCTTGAGAGGCCTCAGTTTGCTCATCTGGAAAATGAGATTGTTGGAGTTGATGGTCCCTTTCAGCTTTCGGGCTCATTGGTAGTGCTCAGTGCTCACTGACAGTGCACTGAGGGAAGCACCTGGCATACTGTCCATGTGTAATAAATGTTTCCTCAATGGATGAATGAAGTCTTGGCTTTCACTTCCTTCCAAGCCAGTTCCGAAAATTCATTATAAAAATCAGTTCAGGAAACCCCTTTCCTTACTCGTCACTGACTTGACCTCCCTCTAGCGTTCTTCACATCTTTAAGCCTGGTGAGAAAAAGACATCAGCTCTGTGTGAGGATTGGGATTTGCATTTCAAGTTGGTAAATTGCAGATGACAGTTGCAAGCCTGGAAAGACACTGAGACAAGGTGGCCCCTCGCCTGCCCTCCCACGCCGTCTCGCCGCACAGCCCTGCACCTGCCTTGGCGTTCGCTGCCTGTGCGCTGCCCCTGGCCAGCGCTCTCCCGTCGTGGTGGCCTGGCATGTCTGCGCCTTCCTCCAAGCCCTGCATCCTCAGAGTTGCGGAGGCTTCTCCAGCTTCGCGGTCCTGGCAGAGGTGTTGTTTCTTCTAAAAGTGGAGGGGAGAGAGAGTTGCTAAGGAACACCATTAATATGCTGACGGCACCGCAGTCTCCGAGAGTTTTGGCCTCGGACGTTTGACTCTAATCAGGAAATCATTTTTAGAAGGATTTGTCAGTGTAAGAAAACAAGCTCCTGAACTAAATTAGGATCTGGATGATTTTTCCCCTCCTCTTCCAATCTGCGGTGCGAGGCAGATTGCTGAGCCCTCACGGTTTGTGTGTGGTGAATTTGTTTCTGTTGCACATTTGAATTTGGAGCTGCCAAAAGCGTCTGTGTTTCTAAGGACTGCGTTTTGGAGCAGTCCCCTCGGAGGTTTGGGGCTCGTCTCTCCTTGCCTCACACTGGTTGGCTTTGTTGGCAAGGCGGCCCAGCTTCAGGACTCTTTAATCTGATTGTTTTTTTCTTTTCCGTTTTTTCCTCCCTGTAATGAATTCACCGCGTGTCTCTGGGAAATTAAGGTAATCCATTATACTCTTGTCTCCCCGTGGTTGCTGCAGGGATAATAGTGTTTAACCCAGCTTCGCAGTATCCTGAGTGGCCTGTCAGGGTCTCTTCTTTAGAAGGACAACTTGAAAACATTTTAATAAATGCTCCTTAACTGTATGCTTTAAAAATACATGGGGCCAAACAGCAAACGGCTCAGTAATCACTAGTCCAGCCAACAAGACTAGCCATTCGTCACTCTCTCTGTTACTTCTGTTTTTCTCCTCTTCCTCTTTCCACATACTTCCATTTCTTGGGGGGCATGCTATCTCTGTTCGGGATTAGGATCTTTGGGGGAACCTAGGGTTTTGGTTGGTACGGACTAGTGCCTGCTGTCCATGCAAATCCAGCCATCTCCTCCCTGGGACTGCAGTCGAGTTTCTCCCCCTCAGTGCTCCTTAGTGCTCCTCAGTGCTCCCAGCAGATGTGCCTGAGGACAGAGGTGAGTCCCCGGCTCTTGTGCTGCAGAGAGGACTGGGTGGCCGGGCCTCGGGTCCTCCACTGTATGTACGTGGTCCCATTTCTGATGCAGTCAGGGACGGAATCGCACTTTAGATGTCATGGCATGTCCTGGGCCTGTCAGACAAATTTCCTCCTTCCGGCGAGTGGAAATGTGTGTTCCCACAACCACAGGCCTGAGGCCTGGGGGTCGTTCTTGGAGAGCAAGGTAGAAATTGCCTTTTAACTTCATCTTCTTATCTGTTATCTTCTTATCTTCTCTGAAGATAAAGGTGGCCACAGACATGAGGTGGAGTGGGGAAGTACCCATCAGGGGCAGTGTGAGCCCATCCTGGGGAGCAGGAGACAGAGTCAAGGCTGAGCCCTTTCATGTTTGCAGGGCTGGCTTCTTGAGGGGACGCGGTGGCTAGTTGTGCCCAGAGACTTCAGCGGTCCTTATCGTGTGCACTCAGAGTACCCGATATTCAACTGATAAAGAGTTCCATTCCTTGGGTTTGGGAGTTCTCAGAAATGATATGATGTTAGCTCTGAGAGGAATATTCCTCTGGTACTTTCTGCAGATGCCATGTGCTCTTCTTCACTGGAGGGTCCTGTGCTCATAAATGTCCCTCAGCCTCTCACACAGAGACTTCCTAGATAAAGACTTTGTAAGAGGTCCTGATGTCCCAGATGAGCATCCGGGTAAATCTGAACGTTCTCATTTCTTCAGCTCATAAAAGACGTGTTCAGTGCATTGGGAAAAGAGGAATTTAGAGGAGTTCTCCATGAAGCAGTATGTGGTGCAGGAACTGCCCTTGTTCAATCTCAAAACAGTCCCTTGTGCAGGATCGACTGGCAGGTCAGGCCTGACCCTCTCAGGAAACACAGTCCTTGGCTTCTTATTCTCTGAGCTCCTGGGACGTGTGCTCCAGAGATTCCCAGCAGCTGAATTCCCTAACCAGGCCGCTAAGCCGTACGTGAGGGCTTCTCCTATCTCCTCAGTGAGATTACGAGACTCGAGACTCGAGCTTGAATTTCTCAGTCCTGGAGTACACCACAGAGGCGATCATGCTCGGTGGATTCCGTGTGTGTCTGTGTCTGTATTTAAGCAACTTTGCCTCCTGCTCACACCAAATAATATCTTATGAGGCATTCCAAAATACTAAACAGGTACGGGGGTGGGAGGCATTCTCACTGAAGTGGGCTGGGGCTGGGGATTAGAATATCATCCACTTGGTCCCTTCCCTGGCCCCATCTCCCACGTGGATCCCACCTCTGAGTGGCTCCCAAGGCACTTCTGTGGAATCCAGAGCTGCGACCATCGATCATGCTAGATCCTTGCATTTTGCCGATGAAGTCACTGAAACTCAGAGAGATAGCTTAGCCTCGCGTTGCACCACGCACATAGGAGATGCCCAATATATAGACCAAACATGCTCAAAGTCTTACTACAGTGAGGAAGAGTTAAACTAAAACAGCCAGAAAACTGCTGTGGCCCTGGGCTTTTGTCTTCCATGGGAAGGAAGATGACTTTTGCTGTCCCCTCAGTTTTTCCTGCTTTTATGAGCCAGCCTGTTTCCTTCTGGGCCCTCCCTGCTGTGCACATGGCTAACGGGGGCTGGAATGAGCCCACAGGAAGGGACTCTCCTTGTGTGCTAATGCAGGAAGGAATGTGGCATCGATCTATGTGCAATTATAAGCTCAATGTGTTTCCCTTGAATTTTTAGAAAAACCAAAGGTACTTTGCAAGTGCACTAGAGCTTCCAATTAGGCAGTTAAGTTCCCCATTTCTATTTCCCTAATGACTTGACTTGCTCTCTTGCTTTATGAAATGAAAATAGCTTTATTTGGGCACGAGGATGCAGCTGATCGCATGCTTAATATGCTTTTGCAACAAGTTCCTGCCTGTTCCTCGCATATGCAGTGGGCAGAAAAATACATTTCTGTGCTTCTTTCTGCTATGTATGGTGGTCATTTACTAGAGTCCCAAACCTATGGTAACTAAGGGTGGTGCAGTTTGACAGAAGTGTCAGGAGGCTGGTGTTGAAGCCTCCAGAGAAAAGTGTCCTTGAAGGGAGGGCACTACCCCAAGGCCCTGTTTGTCGGGGGGTGTGGAGTTGTGGACTTCAGATGCTGAGTGGTGGAAAGCAGTGGTGGGGCTGGTAGAAATCATGCAGCAGAATTGAAATAGAGACCTGGAGGGCAAAGAAAAGGCACCGGAAGGACATCGGCTGAGTTTTAAGAAAGAAACAGTAGGGATAAAGAATTCAGCTCCGTGAAGGTGAAGGGGAGGGGTGTGGTAGTTGCTTGTCACTTGAAAATAAGACCTGAACATAAAAGATGTGCCCTCTTCCAACTTTATCTGGTTGAACACTGCACAGAGCCAGACCCCAGGCTCCAGAAACCCAGAGGACATGCCTTCTTTGTCTTTCCGTTTTACAGAAAGCATCGCCTCAACCATGGCCCTTAGAATCCTTTGAAAACCACTTCAGAAGATTCTCGCTGTTCTCTGTCCCCACTCTCACTCTTTCTTTAAGCTCAGCACCAGCCTCGAAGCCTTCTGAGGGAGTCCAGTTGGTGCTGTGCAGACCCATTCATGCTCTCAGTCTGTACCCCGGCCCCCAGCGCTGTCTCCCAGCTCATGCATAAGACCAGTCCTTTTCTTCCCGAACCCCCATTGTGAATAGCTGGGTGCAGGTGGTATTCCCAGAAGGTGTGTCACGTGGCTCACAGGAAGTGGGACTGGACCACGGCCAGTTTTGGCATTGTGGCTGGCAGCGGCAGGTGGGGAATACCCTCAGGTTTCCCATTGCTCCTACCTGGCTGGGTCAGCACGTTTTCATGTGGCTTGTTAGAGGCAGAGCCCTCTGTGGAGAAGACCACAACCATGGCTCGGTTGTCTGGGGTGCTTTGCAGAGCGGAGTGTAATCAGTCTCTGTGTGGTCTGGGGCTGCTCTTGGCTTTCTTGTCTAAATTGCCCTTGATCAGAGCTGAGATTATAGAGGAACTTGGTCATCACTGCAAGGAAGCTGTGGCTAAGAAATAGAAAAAGGAAGGAAGATCTCACATGGGTAGGCTCGTCTTTGTTTCTGGGAATGCTCTGGGCCTTCCTTAAAGTGCATCACCTGCCTAGTAGTGTTGGCTGGTCTGCTGATGGGAAGACCTGCTTTCCAAGTCTGAAGGAGACCCTGAGGTCATTGTGTCCATTCCCCTGCCTTCAGGTAGGATTAGAGATAAGCTGCCCTGCCAGAGGATAATCTCTTCTACTTGTAAAAGCTTCCAGAGCAAACCTGAATCTCTCTCTAGACCATTCATTGCAACTTTTAACAACCTTCACCATCAGGAAATTCTATCCTAAATCCCTTATGCTGTGGATTAAGTTCCTTTCCTTGTTCCATCCTCAGTAGCCACTGCCAAGACTTAGCTGGCACTGCCTGAGAGCTCTTCTGATACCTGAGATTGGGTTAAATCCGGCCTGCCTGTCTTCCCCTGATGAATAATCCCAGCCTCTTTTTCTCCCAGGCCCTGCTGCCCAGCCTGCTCCTTACCTTCAGGGCTGCCCTCTGACCTCTCTCTAAATGCCAGTGTCCCTGGTGGGAGCCCAGAACCAGACTCAGGGGTAAGGTGTGTTTCTGATCCATCTTAGGTCTGCGAGAGTCTGTCTTGAACCCACGGCATGACCATTACTTTCTTGCTCGGGCACCTGCGTGGGGCTTATGTGTCACAGGTTTACAGCCACCTTCAGCCTACTAGCATATCAGATCATTTCCCTTTACTCCCTTGGATGTTAAGGGCAAGATAAATCACCCCACCAGCAGTATCACTGTATCATTTTATCTGTACCAACACTGACCACTACTACCACTGAAAATGAGGAGAAGGGAGAATGGGGACAATTCTGAGTGCCTGTGGCTCTTCTGGAAGGTTTTGACAAAAGCATGGAGCAGAGACGGCCGGTTGGTTGGATTGGGGTCCTCACACTGCTCTAACAACAACCAGCTCTCTTGGTCTGGTGGCTTTCCTCCTTCTCCTTCTCAGTGCTCTCTCTAACCTTCTGGTCTCCACCGCTCCCTACCGCCCCACCCAGCAGACTTACCCCCTGACTACCCCATGCCATGCTAACTCCCAGTGCCTGCTTGCAGCAGATCTCAATTCCAAGCCACCAAGAAGGTCCCAAAGAGTCTGCACAACCAGAACGTGCTCACTGTGCACTGGGTGGAGACACAGATGGGTGAGCAGCCCCTTCCTCAAGGGGGGTAAAGATGAGGCAGGGACTTGAGACACAGGCCTGGCAAACTACCCACAGCATGTGGGATTTGGCCTGCTGTTCACAATAGGAGAGAGATGTCAAAAGTCAGCCCTCTGAAGAGGGCCACACGTGTTAGGTAGGCATTCTGTGCAGAGGACCTTGGGCCAGCAGTCAGAGAGGCTTCCTGGAGGCAGTGGGGTTGGATGGGAGCTGGCCCTCAGGAGGCAGGTGTTGGCTGGGCCTAGGGTGTGCCATAAAGAGTCTATAAGAGGAGTCTGTGAGAGCTGGGGGGTGCTTGGTTGGCTCATGGCTGCTGTTCTACTCCCTGCTTCAATCCTTCCAATTCTTCCCATCTCTAGTTTCCAGAAGAGATCACTTTCCTCCTTTAACTCCATTCATAAGTGAAAAAGTACTCCATAAGCATCCTCTCCTTGCTGGAACTATTCCAGGCCAGAGGCAGCAGATCACATGCTGCAAGACCATGGCTGGTTCTGGTGTGTGGGTTTGGATTCCCTCGGTCCTTCGGCTGGACAGACATGGCGTGGGCTGGTCAAGCTCCTGGGCCTGGGTCACCTCCGTTTGCAGTAATTATGTTGCTTTCACTTTGTGCTATGCAGTAGTCTCATTTTTCACATCTACTCTGGGTGGTTGGGGGCACTGTCCTGGGCCTTGGGATGCAGGGATAACAAGGCAGGTATAGTTCTACTCTAGTGGGTGTGGCAGGCAGCATTCTAAGATGGCCATCAAGATTCCCACCCTTGCTGTCCATGACCTATGTAACCCTGTCCCCTTGAGTGTGGATGTGGACTGTGAATATGATGGGACCTCCCTAGAGAGACTGGAGTGTGGAAGTCACGCTTTCTGTGTCCGTGTTGCTGGGGCCACCCCATGCCACCCCTGCTTTGAGCATGGAGGTACTTGGTACGTGGTTGGTGGTAGATGATGGTGATGTGAGGTCGAACTGACTGTGCACAGAAACTGCTGTGTGACACTTTGGTTGTTCATTCATGCCTTTATTTACTGTGTAAACATTTAGTGCGGGACTGCCCTGTGCCTTGCCTTGTTCTAGGGACTGTGGATACCATATCACATAGACACTGTACCTTTTCTTTAAGGAGCTTACATTCTTAAAGGAGAGAGAGATTTTTTTTTTAAGCATAAAAACAGTGAATCAAAGAAAACAATAACAAATGGAGGTAAGTGCTATGAAAGAAATCAACAAGGAAACTAAGTGCTTGGGCCTGGAGCCTCCCAGAAGGACTAACTCCAAGTTCTGAAGGTATAATTTAATGAACGAACAAATGCATGAATCAATAATTTTTCTGCCCCTGGATTTGCTGCATTCTGCTCAGTTTCTCTTCTCTGAGTCTGTTTCTCCCGGGAGGAGGACTGTGTGTGTTGGGCGTGGGGGCAGATCTTCAGGAAAGGCTTTAAGGAGAGGGGAGCAAGCTGCAATTCCTATTTTAGAGCTGTCTAGCTGCAGTGGGAACAGGGTGGGCCGCCTGCTAGGACAGAAGCTTTTCTCCTGTTAGGAGGTGTGAGGGTGGGGCCTCAGTTAATGGAGAGAAAGAGGTGGATTTCAGAGACACTTAGGAGCCCCAGAGATAAGACTTGGAGGTTTATTGGTTAAGGGAGAAGGAGGTTAAAGGTCAAGGGGCAAGGACCATGTCCAGGTGTCTCTAGTTTGGACAATGGGCTGGCCAGAAATGCTAATTTATTAAAATGTGACATTAAAGATAAGGAGCAAGGAGGGGGTGCCATGAGAATTTTAGTTCTGGGTAAGCTTTGTTCAAGGCCCTTGTCTGTGGGGAAGTTGATGCACCTGTGCTGTGCTCTGGCCCGAGGGCTGGGCTGGAGACACAGGTGTAGGGGTTATGGGTGCACGTGCTGGAAGCCGGGGAGCAAGGAAACCAGCAGAGGGCCCAGCGCCGAGGAACCAAACTTAAAGATGGGGAGAGGAAGAGAAGCTGGCAAAGGAAAAAGTTAAATATTCGGAGAGGATTAATAGAAGAGAGACCTGACTTACGACGTGGGGGGGTGCAGACCCGAAGCGAAGGAGGTGCCCTTTGTGGGGAGGGCCATGGTGTCTGCTGGAGGGGATCCGCCAGGTGTGTGCATGCGGGAGGAAGGCGAGGGCGCTCATCTGGTGCTTTCTGTTTTCACTGCAGGCAGCCTGTGAGTCTGCGTCTTATGACTCTTCCCATTTTTTTAAGGGGTAAAACTCTGGCACAGTAAGATTCTCCCAAGAAGGAGCCTACGAAGCTGAAGGGGGTTGGAGGTGTGGGAAGGAAGGGCAGGCACCTGACGGGGTTATGTAAGGAGGAGGACCGCGTCTTCCACCTTTTCAGGAGAGGATGGGTAGAGATGATGCAGGGTGTGTGTGTGTGTGTGTGTGTGTGTGTATGTCTGTCTTTGTGGTGTGTGTGTGTTAGGTCTATTTGTGGTGTGTGTGTGTATGTCAATCTTTATGGTGTGTGTGTGTGTGTTAGGTCTATTTGTGGTGTGTGTGTATGTCAATCTTTATGGTGTGTGTGTGTGGTAGGTCTATTTGTGGTGTGTGTGTGTGCGCATTGTGTATGTATGTGAACAGGAGACTCAGGAGTTCATGTGCTGTCTTCTACGTTTTCTGTGAAGTTGGAGGCAAGCTTCTCTGAGGATGAAGAAGGTGGTGGGAAACAGGTGGGTGAGTGGTGGGTGCTTGGAGGAGAGGGAAGGGGTGAGCTGGTAGCATTGAAGGGTCTCTGCGTTTGGGCCCCACAAATAATTCCAGACCTTACTTGGTGGTCTGGTTGGGCCTGTTATTTGAAGTTGTTTTGAATATAAAGCTGAACAGGTTGAGGTCAGAGCTTTGGACCCCAGAGAATATGCTTCCTTCTCAGCCTCCTGGAGGGGACACAGGGGAGGTGGCAGTGGCAGAGGACAGCCTGAGTGACTGCTTTCCCGGGTGAAGGTGGGGGGGGAGGAGATCAACCCATGAGTTTTTAAGATAAGTTTGTGTGATCTTTCTTTTTGTCTCCATTTTTGTATTTCTTGTGTCACCACCTGTCCCTTCCTCCTCCCCAAATCTGTTCCGTAAGTAATTAATGACTGGGACGGCGTGTTCTGTTCCTATAACTGAAGACACCTTTTGGCAGCTTTGGAAGTCTTGTGTCTTTCTTGGCTTCGGCAGCTAGGCTGTTCACCTTGGGTCTAAAACTGTGGCTCCAGACATTTCTTCTGAGTGTCTTTGCATAATGGTGGGTGAGGAATCACCACTGCCGTCACCTCGTGGCTGTGGGACCTGGGCAGTCTGCAAAAGTGGAAGAGTCTGGTAACATTGACCTCTAGGACCAGCGATGGGTGTGAGGGTGGGAAGAATTTTAATGGTGGTAAGGGGCCAGATACGGTACAAAGCACTAGATTCTGTGCTCTAGAAGTATGCTGTCTCAGGTCAGGTCCCCTTGAAGCAGAGTCTGAGATGGGGATTCTTCAGAATGTGATTTATTGAGGGGGTGCTCTCGGGAGCAGGGTTGCAAAGAAAGCAGAATCGGGCTGGGGAAGGAGGCTAAGGGAGGATGGGGCCTCAGCTGCACACAGCTCTCTGGTCCCACAGCAACCTCTGGAATGTTGGACTTTCCTTGCCTAGCCTTTACTTGGGAAGTGGGGAGGCAGTGGCATTATTTCTCCTGATGTCCCCACTTAGACCAAGATGAGTCTAAGAAAGCACCAACAGTTTCCATTACTATGTCCATTTACTTTGTTTCATATAGCGAAGTCATTCATTCATTCATTCATTCATTCATTCATTCATTCATTCATTCTACAAATACATATTGTGACTGGCTCTTGCCTTTACCCTGACTTTTTTGGCTGTTTCAGACACATTTTCCTTAAATACTGTGCTAGTCATGGATAGCCAAAGAATTATATGCTCTCAGGAGCATCAAGAAACCTCCCTTTTCCTTGAGTACCTGTTGACCTAGCTCATTGCTGTTTCTTGGCATTTCCACTCTATCTCAATAAGTTTACACATCTCAGTGGGGCGGAAAAGGAAGAGAACAGGAGAGCATTGCAGCCTCAGGAGGAGGAAGAAGGAAGGACAGGGCGAGGAAGGGAAAGGCCGAGGGCCCCGGGCAGGCTTCCCAGTCCTTCCAGCTATTACTTGTGGACCACACTTGGATGGGAGAAGATAAAGACGAGCTCGGCTTTGGGATGGCTCCTACCTTTCGGGCATGGATGATGGAGAGTTGAGGTGCTGGCCCAAGACCACCTTGGGAGTTTGTTGCTGGGGAAGCTCCAACTTAACATTGAGAAGCTGAGGCTTTATGAACTCATCACTAGACTTTGTTTGATGTCAGAGGGAGGCCACTCNTGGATGGCTCCTACCTTTCTGGCATGGATGATGGAGAGTTGAGGTGCTGGCCCAAGGCCACCTTGGGAGTTTGTTGCTGGGGAAGCTCCAACTTAACATTGAGAAGCTGAGGCTTTATGAACTCATCACTAGACTTTGTTTGATGTCAGAGGGAGGCCACTCTCACTCACTTCCCCATCGCAGCCCCATCTGTAAAATTGAAGTGCCTGGTAACTTGATCTTGAAGTCCCATTCCAGGGCTGAGAGCCTCCATCTCAATGATTCCTGGCTTAACTGGTTGAGAACAATTAATCTAGTCCTGAGAGGACATATCTACTGGCAGGAGGCTCTGTATGTTTATTATTTCACCACAGGCTCGGATGAGGGATAACGGCATGCTGCTAGGGTTTTGGGGGGATTGAAACAAGTGTGAGAGGATCCATGATTGTCTTGGAATCAAGACTTAGTAATCTTGAAAGGCTGGTGAAATGGATCAAAACCTGAAAGATAAAATGCTGCATTTTTGGTTAAAAACTCACAATGGCACAAACACAGATGAGATAAAGCTGGTGTATGAGCAGTTCGAGTGAAAAGGCTTAGGAGTTTTAGTTCAGGACATATTTATTTATAAGTTCAGTAAATATTAATTGGGTGCCAGGCACTGATCCAGGAGCTGGGGACACAGCAGTGAATAAAGTGACATCATCGTTATGCAGCTTACATTCTAGTCCTGTAAGGCAATGTGATACACAATACACACTCTGCAATACAAATCAGTAGGTTCTATGGTATGAGCTGGCCATGGGTGGGAAGAGGAGAGGCAATGGGAAATGTAATGACGGGTCGCTATTTTAAATGGGGGAGACAGGGAAGATTTGTGTGAGGAGGTCACATTTGGCCCATTAGCTGTTTGACATGGCTGCTGAAAGATTGACTGAAATCTGGGTCCTGTGATGAATTAGTTCTACTAACTAGAGTGACCTGCCTGGATGCCTCTACCCACCTAAGTTCACCTGACTTCCTCCAGCTGTAGGCTCAGCCCTGCAGGCCCAGTTGGGCCTTTCAGGAAATTGCCAAGCCAGCCTTCCTGACCTTGGCCTCATTTCAGAAAATCTGGATTTCCTCTGCTCTTGAGAGCTAGCGCCCCCTCTGTCGCCGATCACTTCCAACAGTGCACCCCACTATCTGAGACAATGCTGCAGACAGGGGCTGCTGGCTGGATTGTCCCCAGCCCCAGTGTGGGGCCACCCACCGTGCCCAGATGACCCTGACCTACCCAACCTGAGCTGTCGACTCCCTCGCTGTTTCAAAGTGCTCTGCTGGCACTGGCTCCGCAGTCAGATTCAAAGGGAACATTTTCTGTTTTATTGATGTTCATCTTTCGACGTTTGCACAGTGTGTGGCGTAAATGCTAATTTTTCTAGGTGGGAAAAAAAAGTTTTCTCCCAAACTTCTTGCAATTTTATTAATAATGTAACAAATGAGACAACATATTCCGAGGGCTTAGTCAATCCCGGAGAGGCAGCCTGGGCCTCGGAGCGGCCGTGTTCTTCCTCCTGCTGACTCCATCTCTCCCTCGGTCTCTCTCTTGGGTGGGTTGCTGAGGCACCGAAGAGCAGAGGGCAGGGGAATTATGCATGAGCAGAGAGAGGAGACGCTGACCTTCTGTGTTTAAAGGTTAAGGTGATTTCTTGGGAAATGGAACCAACTCACTAATCAGAAGCTGTTCTGAATTTTTCTGCAAAAATTAGACCCGTGACTCACTTCACAGGCTCTGTTTGTGAGGATATCCGTATCTATATATAAAACAACTAAGCCAAGTTCAACCTAAATTTATTAAACACCTACTGTGTTCCCAGTGTTAGGAAGAGTAGGCTAAAAGGGACACAAAGAAGTAAATCAAAACCCTTAGTCACCTGTAACTCACATAAATAGACATGCAGTCATCTTTCATCTTCCTACTACTTAAAAGAAACAAGATAGTTATTCTTATTCTGGAGATTTAGTTAAAAGCAAACATGATCAGGGCACAGTCTACCCCCACTTCCACAGTCATGGTGCTGTCATGGGTGCCATGTCATCTTGGCCAGTAGGTTGAATTGAAGAGAGACACAGGAGTGGCTTGGTACTCAAAAATCAAACACGTATTGAGTACAATTTCTGTGTCCAGCACTATGGTAGGCACTGAAATACAAATAAGATATAGCTTCTGCCTTCTAAAACACAAGCCCAATTAAGATAGAGACCTTTTCTGTCGTGTTCTCTGCTATATTCCCAGAACCTAGAGCAGTGTCTGGCATTTAGTAGAAACATAATGATGTTTGATGAACGAATGAACGAGTTTGTAGTAGAGAGGGAGGCAGACATGAATATAAGTGTCATTCATGTCTTGCAGTTCTCATCGTGTGTGTGTGTGTGTGTGTATGTGTGTGTGTGTGTAAAAGAGAGAGAGAGAGAGAGACAGAGAGTGAAAGACTAGGGAGCAGTGAGGCCACTGAAGAGAAAGAGGTTGGTTTTCTCTGTTAAGTGGGACCNAAAGAGAGAGAGAGAGAGACAGAGAGAGTGAAAGACTAGGGAGCAGTGAGGCCACTGAAGAGAAAGAGGTTGGTTTTCTCTGTTAAGTGGGACCAAGATGTAAGAAAAGACTTCGCAGGTATATCAGGAAGAATTCTTACTTTTAAACCNCAAGATGTAAGAAAAGACTTCACAGGTATATCAGGAAGAATTCTTACTTTTAAACCATAGAGATTAACTATTTAAGCATGAAAATGAGTTTATTAAAAAGCAAGGACCTCACAGAATTTCTAGGAGAGCAGAAATATGAGGCTTGACACTGTGGGAGCTAGGAATCACACTCAAAGTTGCACGACAGAGCTGTGTAGTCTAGAGGAGATACGTTGCCCCTTTGCTGGACATGGTCATGGTGGCTTTCATTCTTGACACCACAGTGCTAGACATGGGGCACTGCCCCTGGAGCCTTGACATTGCTGTCCTCAGCCTCACCAGGATGAATTCTGAGCTGTGCATCCTTCATGCTGCTGGCCATAGGTTCAGAATCTGACTTGTGTTCATCTGGCTGGGGAAACTGAGGTCACCTCAGGCATCCTGCACCCTAGCTGCAAGGGACGCTGGGAAAATGAGCATCTGGTTGGTGTTCTCCCAAAGAATTCATGAGGTGAAGAGCTTGTGGAACGTGGAGGAGTGTTCAAAAGTGTTAGGTGGTAAAGAAGAAGGATACATGATTTGTTACATAGTTACAAGTCCTGGCTTGCCAAGGATGAATTTGGAGATGTAGTGGGGACAGATTATGTAGAGTTCTGTATTAACTTGTTGAAAAGTTTGGACTCTTCCCCATAAACAGTTGGTTGGCAGTAATGGGTTTTAGGCAGGGGTGTGATAAGGTCAGATTTGCATTTTAGAAGGCTGGCCCTGAAGGCAGAGTGGAGAGAGTGGAGGGGTGAGCAGGTGTGGGGGAGAAGTGATGGCAGCAGGTTCTGGCCAGAGCCCAGGAGGTGGAGCAGGCAGTGGAGATGGAAATAGGGAGGCAGTTAGTAGGAGGGACATTATGGAAAAGAGATCAATGGGGCTCTTGAAGGTGAAGGAGAAGCTCTCAAGGAAGACTTGTGGGTTTCTGGCCTGGGTGGACTGGTGGAGGGGAAGGATGATAGGCTCCACTGGAGAGAGTGGGTGAGGACAAGGGCCCAGTAAAGAGCAAGAGACTGAAAATGCCAGAGAGAGATTGAGAGAGAGCATGCACTCATGGGAGAGTGAGCTCTTAGACAAGAGGAAAGCTTGAGTGCAGAGGAAGTTGCCATCTTGAGTCCAGAGGGCCAGGGGAAGAAGGTGAAGCTGGCTGTGTTTGTAGATACATTTTTAGGTTTGGGTTTATGGGTTCAGGAAAGGGGGGGGTTGTGCCTGAGGGATGTACATTTCCCCAGTTCCTTGAACCCTAGCCCAGCCTTCCTACATCATCTGTATGGATTGTCTCTCTTTCCCTCCTCATCTAGCTCTGGGGCCTGCAAATATTTTGCTCAGGAGTCAGAAAACATTTTCTGAAAGGGCCAGATAGTAAATATTTATTGTTTTGGGGGCCATAAGGTCTCTGTTGAGACTCTAGGGTTGTGGAACAAAAGCAACCACAAATAATCCACAGACAAAGGTGAGACTGTGTGCTAATAAGTTTTATTTACTAAAGCTAACACAGCTATAGTTTACTAATCCCTAATCTAGCTGATGCCTCTTCATCCTGACCCTCCTGGTAGATGTTCTCATTGCACTTTGTGCTTTTCCTTCATAGTACTCAACTCTATTTATTTTCTGGTTGTGTGCTAAGCATCCACTTTACTCAGTGTTGGAGCTCAGTGGGGGGCTGTGCCTTTGTCCTCATGGACCCCAGAGCAGCACACATAAGATCTAGCATGTCTTCTGTGTTCATCATGCCTGGCACTGCTCTAAACCTTTACGTGCATTGATTCACTCACGTCATCCAGGAATTCCAATAGGGAGACNATCATCCAGGAATTCCAATAGGGAGGCCACTTTTATTCTCATTCTCATTTTATAGATAAGGCACCTGAGGCTAACTAAGTTGCTTGAAGTCACACCATTGGAAAGTAGTAGGTCAAGATTTAGACCACCTGGCTCCTCTTGTTAAATTGCTGGTGAAAAGCAGACCAAGGGAATTCAAAGTTGAGTTCTTCATCTGGTAGAAAAGGGGCTGGGTGAGGCAGGGTTCTCCTGAGGAGGAGGATGGAAACCTCGCAGCATTGCTGTGGGGAAGGCAAGTGGAAGCTGACTGTGGATAGGTAGTGGCTTTGCCCTGTAGTCCACGTGAAGTCAGAGGACTCATATGGATGTCATTCAACAAGCTGTGGGCTCTTCTCAGGACAAGTGCAGTGGCCACTCGGGAGGAGCCAGCTGAGGTCTCGGTTTCAGCCAGTTGGGGTTTGCCAGTAGGTCATCTGGGGTCAGAGCAGCATCCTCAGGGCAATTGGAGCCAGGATCAGTTTACCCCAAGATAAGTTTCTGGTTTGGGTGCTTACTAACCTTGTGATATGGACACATTGCCCAGCTTGTCTGGGCCTTGATTTTCTATGTACAAAATGAAGGTGGTAAGGCCTCTACTACTGTGTTTTGGTGACAGTAAGAGAAAATGCATCTGCAGGTGCCGTCAGGTGATAGGAGCTCAACAAATTGGCCCTGCTTTTCCCTCTGATAACTTTTTGTCCCTGATGCTCCATGAGAGCAATATCTGGTCCAGGCTCTTCAAGCCATGCCTTGAGAAGCTGCACCTGTTCCTGTCCTACTGTGGGCCTATGCCTCTCTCTTTCCGGCTCCAGCAAGTGTTCTCAGTTCTTACCAGCTAGCACCTAATATAGACTACTTCCTGCCTACCATGTGTTCTGGACTGATTTTGGTGTTGTCTGAGGTGTGTATATGGGTGTGTGTCAGGAGAAGTGCATGCTGTATGCCCCTGTTTTATGTGGGAGGAGTGGCACATACTTGTATGTGTGCATTTGTGTATATATATATATATGTGTCACTCAAATTACAACCTCCAGTTCCTTGTGGTTGAGACAAGTTTCTTTCATGATGTTATTAGTAACTAAAAACACAAAGGCAACTGAAAATGGAAAGGTAGAGCAATGCTGATTGTCTTTGGAGAATAGGGATCATGGTGTATAACAAACTCAGGGACCAAACAGGTTGTGAAGAACTTAAAGGACAGGTCATATCTGATAAGATCAATTTTAGCAGGGGTAAAAGCAAAACAAAGCAAAATTCTTTTTTTTTATATTTGAGATTCATATAACAAATTGTGCAAGTTCATGATAGAAGGAAAAATGTCTAAATACCTGATAACTGTTTGGGATAAGAATCCCTAGAAGTTTGGTTGACTAAAAACTCATTATGGGTGAAAGGCTGCCTTTGGCTTCTCCATTCCTCCTGAACCCCTCCATCCAAGCCGATACAATGATGCTGAGGTCATGGGATTCCTGACATGGTGCTTTCCTTCCTAAATCATCTCCCATTGATAAACCATGAGTCCACAGACCCAAAGTAATGAAAAGATTTTCTCTAATGAAAGATTTCCAGACCTTGGGGAAGTCATGAAGTTTCAAAAGCAGCAATGTGATCTTTGGCTGCATTACTGAAGGTATGTGCTCGGACCCTAGAAGGATGACTGCCCTATTTGTAGTCTGTACTGGTCAAGCCACATTTGGAAAGTTGCACTCAGTTCTGGGTGCCACGGGTATAGAATGCATTGCACAATTTGAGTGCAGGGGAAGGAGTCAAAGGAATCAAGAGGGTTCATATTGGGACATAATTCTCCATGGATCTCTTGAGTTTCTGCCCAAATTCTGAACAAGAGGCATTGATGGCTCATCAACGCACGCTAGAGATAGTTTAGAAGCGAATTTTCCAACTGGTCGTAGGGTGGAATAAAAAACTCCTGAGACCCTTGTTGTAATGTATTTTTGAAAGTCAACGATATTCCTCAAGTTTAGAAATTCATCAGCTG